>NC_052161.1:127158143-127458143 GCF_902713615.1 Scyliorhinus canicula | reverse complement strand
CATTGAATTAATATCCTTCGTCGAGCCACTAGGGACGCAAAGGCCAGTATTCCGGCCTCCCTAGCCTCCTGTACCCCCGGTTCTACCCCAACCCCAAAGATCGCAAGCCCCCATCCTGGTTTGACCCTGGACCCCACCACCTTCGACACCGTCCTTGCCACCCCCTTCCAGAACCCTTCCAGCACCGGACATGCCCAGAACATATGCACATGGTTCGCTGGGCTTCCCAGACATCTGACACACCTGTCCTCACCCCCAAAGAACCGGCTCATCCTTGTCCCCGTCATGTGAGCTCTATGCAGCACCTTAAATTGAATGAGGCTCAGCCTCGCACACGAGGAGGAAGAATTGACCTTCTCCAGTGCATCCGCCCACGTCCCGTCTTCTATCTGCTCTCCCAGCTCCCCTTCCCACTTGGCTTTCAGCTCCTCCCCTGGTGCTTCTTCCGCCTCCTGCATTATCTTGTAGATGTCTGATATCTTCCCCCCTCCGACCCAGACCCCCGAGAGCACCCTATCACTCGCCCCCTTACTGGGGAGCAGGGGGAACCCCTCCACCTGCCGCCTAGCAAATGCCTTCACTTGTAAATATCTGAACATGTTTCCCGGGGGGAGCTCAAACTTCTCCTCCAGCCCTCCCAGGCTCGCAAACCTCCCCTCTATAAACAGGTCCTTCAGCTGCCGTATGCCCACCCTGTACCAGCTCTGAAATCCCCCGTCGATGTTCCCCGGGATGAATCTATGATTCCCTCTTATTGGCGCCGCCAACAGACCTCCCATTTCCCCCCTGTGTCGCCTCCACTGCCCCCATATCTTGAGGGTGGCCGCCACCACCGGGCTCGTGGTGTACCTCGTGGGGGGGAGCGGCCATGGTGCCGTTACTAGGGCCCCCAGGCTTGTGTTGCCACAGGACGCCCTCTCCATTCGTTTCCAAGCTGCCCCCTCCCCTTCCATCATCCACTTGCGCACCATTGACACATTTGCCGCCCAGTAATACCCCGAGAGATTGGGTAGTGCCAGCCCACCACTGTCCCTACTCCGCTCCAAAAAGACCCTCCTCACCCTTGGGGTGCCATGCGCCCACACGTAGCTCATGATGCTACTCGTCACCTTTTTGAAGAAGGCCCTAGGGAGGAAGATGGGCAAGCACTGAAATAAAAACAAGAACCTTGGGAGGACCGTCATTTTGATTGACTGCACCCTCCCCGCCAGCGACAACGGTACCATGTCCCACCTCTTAAATTCCTCCTCCATCTGTTCCACCAGCCTGGAAAAGTTCAACTTGTGGAGGGTCCCCCAGTTCCTTGCCACCTGCACCCCTAAGTACCTAAAGCTCTTTCCTGCTCGCTTGAAGGGGAGTCTCCCAATACCCTCTCCCTGATCCCCCGGGTGTATCACAAAAACCTCGCTTTTGCCCAAATTTAGTTTGTACCCCGAAAAGACCCCAAACTCTGCTAATAGTTCCATTATCTCCGGCATTCCCCCTTCTGGGTCTGCCACGTACAGCAGTAGATCATCCGCATACAGCGATACTCGATGTTCCTCCCCTCCCCTAGTCAGTCCTCTCCACCCCCCTGAACCCCTCAGTGCCAACGGTTCAATCGCCAGTGCGAAAAGTAGGGGGGATAGGGGACATCCCTGCCTGGTCCCTCGGTGGAGCCCGAAATACTCCGACCTCCTCCCGTTTGTCACTACACTCGCCGTCGGGGCCGAGTAGAGCAACTCTGTCCTCCATACTCAAATGGCTTGGTGGGTATTACACTTCCCAATGGCTTCCCAATGCTGCTGGGCTCCAACATGGAGAATAGCCACATTGACAACGATGCTGGGGTTGTAGATGGAATCTATGGTTCCATACTCCAGTGTGTGGCAACACCTGAGGACAGCAATAACCTGATGCTAACAGGATTGACTTCGGCTGCAAGTGAAAGGAAAGGTTCAAGTAATTCTCTTGTGATTAAAACATTTCTCCACCTCCACCTGGAATGTACTAGTTTTCTGTACCCTGCCCACTTGCCAATTCTTTTGTACTCCATATTTCTTCACAGCTTTATAATATTTTCAGCTTCTGCCCGCTTTGATTCTCCAGACACTTCATGGTTCTGTTTCCCTGTGGGTGTCTGAGAGGCTTTATCAGCCCGTTCACTCTAATTCGTTATAACTCGGTGATGCTTCATAGCTGCAAAGAGTCATATTTACGAATTCTTTTGTGAAGCAAATCATTTACTCTCTAATGCCGAGGTACAGCTGTGCTTTGGGGATATATGCGTTGAGCCAGTAATTCTCAAACAACACCCTTTCTGGTCATCTTGTGAGAAGCAAATGGACATAAAGCATGTCTCACAGAGACAGCAGAGAAACCCAGCAGTCGGTTGGTCAGCTGCCTGTCACATACCTCCCAGTAATTAGTTACACAGCAAAACGGAGAGGGGCTACAAGCAAATCCCCACCCAGCTCCATGATTGGGAAATGTCGATAGTGGTTAGCAGCAGGAGCCTTGTGCAGACCTACTGTGTGCGTCTCTCTGCCTTAAAATGTACTCCAGTGATATCTCCTTGCAAAAATATAATGCTCTTGCCCCAACCTCAAAAGTACACCCTTCTGTATTATCCTTTTCCTACACTACCTCTCAGGAGCCTTTCGAAAGCAGGTCGCTGGGTTAAAAGAATAGGATGCTAACTCAGTGGATTGCCCAGTCTGCGTTTGATGCTTATTTTAGCTCAGCATCTGCCTGAATCCAGCTTAAGAGTGATTGGCTGGTGAATCCAGTTGATTGATGGGGTGATTGTCTTCTCTCCCAGCCAGTTCCAGGCTTCTTACGTGAACTCAGTTTCAGGCTTTCAACTGATCTCCTGCTCTTAATTTGGTACTAAATTGGCAGCCTCCCTCAGGGAGCCCCCAGAGATGTGAAGATTTGAAGAAGGAAAATGTCACGCTGGTGCAGTTGGGCTGTTCAGGGTTCAGCCTATGTAGAATAAAAGGAACTTTTCCCTATTATTTACCCCAGTAAGCTGCTTCTGAAGCACTCAAGAGAGGCCACAAAAGCAGCTGGTGGAGGGAATGGATAGTACAGTGGGGTACACTCTGAGGTTGGAGCTCAGGCCACATAGCCATTATATTTCTTTGCACAGAGATATTGCAGGATTGCCACGTTACACTGAAAGGCAAGGATACTCAGCAGGTACATATTCAGCCCTAGCCTCTCACTGCTGTTGATAATTCTCAGCCATGTAGCTGTGCTAGCTAGAGAGCGTTCAGCACTGTGGGCAACGAAAGGTAACCGATGTTTGTCCCCTCCTTTTGACAAAGCATGAAAACGTATCAGCAATACCAAAATAATGAATAACTTAAAACAATACTCTGGTCAGTAACAGCAGTAAAATAGTGTGCAATTCAACTGGAATCAATACACCAAGATTTAACCCTGCAGCTCTCTTCATAGATGTGATTAGCAGAAAGAGTTCAAATCTCATGAAGTTCCAGCCAAGATTTCATTTTAACCTGAACGCAAGACATTAAAATAGAGACAAATACAAGGGTTCAGCACGTTTTTTTTTTAACCCCTTTCATCTTCCCTATTGTGCGGATGACAATCTGTATTCTGCTGATAGATATTTGGCCGGCCCTGCTCCTGACCCAGGGTTAATGACATGCGCAGCACATCGCCCTGATCGAGTGAATAATGCAGATCTTTTTCTCTCTTTACGGGACCTCTGTAGTTGAGAGTTAAAGCCTAGGTCACAGAGGGAAGCAGCAACAAGCAACTCCCCATGTGTCTCTTTTAATTAACACACTCGTAACTAAAGCTGCTGGCCAAGGTCAGACACCCGTCTTTCTCAGACAGGCAGGCGGATGAGACTAAGAACAGCAGGGACGAGGACAAGGGAATTGACCTCTCCAGGAGCAAAATGTCAATTAATTATACTTTTACTACCCTCTCAATTATTACATGCTGATAAGCTGAATAGGATATCTGAAGACAGCACTAAATCATCAGGAACTCCCCCGCTGGTGAGTACAGTATGACAATTACCATAAAATTCACAGATGTGGTGGCTAATAATAGGGCATAAATAGTTATAGGCTGTTTATGGCCTAATCCATACACCTGTCATATTTCCCATCTCTTTAACTGGATGCTTTTGTCACACTATAGAACTTTAACATGAAGGGTGGAAATATTAGACCATTTGGGTGTCTCAAGGCAAGCAAATACTTGACATGGCACGGTTCAGACTGCATTTACACGAACACTGTTGGGGTGAGGCAGTTTTGTTTCCCATGCTCAGAAATTGCAGATCTGTAGGTGCCGGGGAGAAATTAAAATTCGCAATACTGCAGATGCTGGAAGTCTGAAATTAAATCAAGTTGCTGGAAACACTCAGCAGGTCAGGCAGTCTCTGTGGAGAGAGGAAGATAGAAGTCATCAGGTTAAAGGATGCTCATCAGAACAGAAGAATAAATCAGCCAGGGCCTGTGTTCTGAGATGGCAGTCAGTGCATGGGGCCAGCATTGGGATGGTGGAGATGCTCTTCCAGTTGATTAGCCATCGAAACACACTCTTCTCGTGCTTGTAAACAAAGAATGAGCACTTGAGTGAGGCATCGGAGAAATGTTAGGGGCTGTCAAAGCAAACTACACCCGCTTTTCAGGGAAATGGGAAAGAAATTGATGGCGAGAAAAAAACTACTGGGAGTGACCCAGGTCGCAATGTTGCTGATCTGCTCATTGACCAGCCAACATCCATTGATGAGGAACTCGGACCTTAAATCAGGAGGCTGCCACTTCTCAGTAGATTGTGGAGCTTTAGGACTGAGTTTAGGAGGAACTTCTTCACCCAAAGGGTTGTGAATCTATGGAATTCCTTGCCCAGTGAAGCAGTTGAGGCTCCTTCATTACATGTTTTTAAGGTAAAGATAGATAGTTTTTTGAAGAATAAAGGGATTAAGGGTTATGGTGTTCGGGCCGGAAAGTGGAGCTGAGTCCACAAAAGATCAGCCATGATCTAATTGAATGGCGGAGCAGGCTCGAGGGGCCAGATGGCCGACTCCTGCTCCTAGTTCTTATGTTCTTATGTACTCAGAGCTGGTGTACATGATCGCAGCTTTTTACCCTTCTGACACAGTGTGTGCTTGGCCAGCTCTTTCAGGAGCTACAGCAGGTACAGGGCAGTTAGGGCAGCTCATGATGAAGGGCTTGTTGTAATGGGTCAGGTGGGAAACTTCACTCACCACTCACTCTGAAACATCATTCACAAATTCGCAAAGGGGGTCTTGACACTTGTTGCCAAGGAGCAGACTCCAGGTTTGTAGGGGTGAAGCTGCTTTCATCGCTCTGTGGATTCAGCAACTCGCCAACATCCACATACTCCACTTCTTGCTGCCCATTATTGTCATTTAACTCACGGCTTTCTCGGCACCCTTCTCGGGAGCTGACTTCTCCGCCTCAGGCATTGCCATGTTCATTTTTTTTTAAAACAGAGAAAGTTGCGTGTAAATGCCAATATTCCTGAAATTCAGGTTTCAATCCCCTCCGTTGAAGACTGCATGGAATCAGAGCCACAGCTGGGAGGATGATATGCACCAGTGAGATTGAGGCCCCCATGGATTATTTGATGAAACAGGGCTGAATAATAAAAGAGAAAGCAGATGAACTAGATAATGGAGGTCATTAAAACAAGGCCAGGATATGTGGGATCCCAGAGGATTTGGAAGGTAGGGCACCATTAACTTCCCCATTGCACCTTACATAAGACATAGCTTTTGAGCTCAGAGCTAGATTTAATGCTTTGTGCGTCCTGCCCCCTACTCAACACTGATCTATTAACTCACATCAGCCACAGGCTCGAATGACACATTTCTTATATTGCGGCTCCAAACAATACAAACAAAGCCCAAGTCTGATTTAAATGAATCTCCAATCAGGGTTGTGGTGGGAGTCTGGATTAGGGAGGGGAAAATCAGCCAGCTTTCTTGTCATTGGCCTATCCTGGAAAGCATTAATGTACAAATGTGTGAGGACAACATCAGCACTGAGACCCTGTTCCCATGGTTGAATATCCTTTCCACACTCAGGACGGATCTTCTGACCCCTTCCGCCAGTGGGATCTCCTGGTCCTACTGAAGTCAACGGAGCTTTGAATGGCTCGCTGTAAAATCCTGGTCTCAGGGCGGAATTCTCCCAAACAGCCTGAGTGTGGAGTGGTAGGACACGGTCAATCTGGCGGGAGTGAAAAAGTTGGAATCCCACCAGTGTAAAATCCTATTGCAATTCTCCCAATGGCGGGTCGCTCTTCCCGCTGGCAGGGCACAAATATCATTTGCATCTCATGAATGCTCATTAAGACAGCTGCTCGCCAGCTTCCCATCAGGCCTTTCAATCGCACGTCACGTCGGCGGGAATTTATGTTGGTGCCAAAACCGATTGCTGAAGAGTGGCGTCCACAAGGTGATCTTCAGTTCACCAGAGACTTTGGGGTGAGTGCAACTACTTTGTGCCGTAGTGCTGCGCTGCTCCTGCTGCACTGTTCACCTTTCTGCCGGGACAGACCAGGTCTTGCCTCCATCTGTATGCTGAGCTGGTCTTCATGGACAGCACCATGCTGCTGGACACGTGGACGCTCCTGCGTCATCGAGTCGCATCAGTATAGCACCTGGGTTTGGGGGGGGGGTAGAGGAGTCACTTTCCCCCTGGTGCCTCATAGCTGTGTTTATCTGGACAGGACTATGCTGTGGGACGCAAGCTGCCACCACAACAAAGATCCGAGGTGCAACCAAGGTGGAGTGTGCGTTGAGGCTGGGGGGGGATATGTGGCCTAACAAAGTCGAGGGGGCAATGTGAAAGGAGGGCTGTGCAAGGAGGGGGAGGTGAAGGGTGTGGGCCCACGATAGCATGCAGAGCGGTAAGGGGGGGGATGAAGAAGATGAACAACGGAAGACAGAGGGAAGACTAAGGGGAGGAATCTGGACCCTGACAAGGCTGTGAGAAAAGCTGATAAACAAGGGGGGGGGGGGGGTCAAAGAGATACCATATTGTTTACTGTAAGGGAATGGACAAAGACTCCAGATATGGTGGGTAGAGGTCCAAGTGGGGCATGGGCCTGAGGAGAGGGTGATTGAATCAAGGAAGAAACTTGTTTTTGAAGCTGCCAGCCTTTCCCCTCTGGGTTGCTGATATCCTGTGTGGTGTGGTGAAGACAGGTGGGCTGGAGAGAGTGATATGAATGTCCTGGACTGATATTTAAATATGGCGCCGGGAACTTTGAACCCGTCAGTTGAGGGAGTGGATGAATCAGCTACCAGCCCACTAGGAGACGGAGGGAACTCACTTGTGCATAATTAATGAGCTTCCAAGTGCAGAGTCTGCTGTGGGATCCCGCTATTCTGGTTGGTGGGATAGGCACTGCTGGAGTTGCCTGCGACTGCACCTCGTTCCAAAATGGGAGAATTCCACCTTCAGTGTCTGCACTCTTACGTGGAGAATGAGCACTCAGACAAGATAATCTAGTCTCAGGTGTGAATGCAAACACTGGGATGTACCTGATGGACCAATCGGCCTGTTTCTAAGCTGCAAAATCTGATGCAGTTGCAGCCTGAGTCAGCAGTTTGAGGTGTTGCCAAACCTTTGGCGTAAAAATATGTTAATAGCAGGGATGCACAATACAGGACGAGAAGACAATATTCAGTAACTAATCTGTTCAGAGAAAACTACAATGAAGTCACAGTGCTGATGAGGTCAGTGATGTTACCAATGAAAGTTCTGGAAAAGGCCGTTATGGAGGTGATGGTGAAAGGATCCCTAATTAAACACACACCCTTCAAAATAAGAAGAAACTTGCATTTATCTAGTAGTCGGCTATATCTTCAGAACATCCTGACGCAGTTTGCATATACTAAATTATTTTTAAATTACTGTCACTGTTGTTATATTGACAAACAGACTGTGCAATTTACACAGAACATGTATCCACAGACGACAAAGAGATGAATGAACAACTTCTGGCGGTGTTGGCTCAGGGAGAAATATTGGCCAGACATTAGAAAAGCTACTTGCTCTTGATCAATTGGCATCACAAGATGTTTTCCACCACTCATCGAGGCAGACCACATGGCCCATATTGCAAAGTGATTCTTAAATTGCTGCCAGTTTTATGGTAACATGTTCAGAAGCAATTTTAATAATAATCTTTATTGTCACAAGTAGGCTCACATTAACACTGCAATGAAGTTACTGTGAAAAGACCCTAGTCGCCACATTCTGGTGGCTGCTCGAATACACAGAGGAAGAATTCAGAATGTCCAATTCACCAGCCCTGCACATCTTTGGACTATGGGAGGAAACCGGAGCACCCGGAGGAAACCCACACCGACACGGGGAGAATGTGCAGACTCCGCACAGACAGTGACCCAAGCCGGGAATCGAACCTGGGGCCTGGCGCTGTGAAGTAACGGTGCTAACCACTGTGCAACCGTGCCGCCCGTGTTTGATGTAAGTTTCACAAAACAGTTAACTTCATTCACGTTATAGTACTAATTTTATATATGTATACACTTATGTACATATACAAACACACACATACATATGTGGAAGTGTGGTTTAATGTTTAATGTGCACCTCCATTAATGTAGCACCCTCACAGAGAGAGCTATGTGAATAGGTCAGTCTAGGTGTATCCTGCTATACGTCTGAAACTCTCATCCTAATTCAGGAAGCCACCAACTGGACCAGTCATCTTGTGGATTTGCATTGTAAGTTAGATGCAGGAGCTGACAGTTTATAAAGATAGCACTGAGGTCCACACTGGACTAAATCAATTGGATTTGCTGTCATTGAGGCAATATATTTCACCCTCCTCCTGTGAAGGTGCCAACTTAGGCTGAGACACAGTCCACTTATCAGTGCCGTAAGCAGCAGTGTGAAGGAACAATATTCCTCTGCTAAATATTTATTATCTCAATGAGGACATGCTGTAAATCCACGAGGGAATCCAGCTTCTGCTAGGCCAACACTATAATGAAATTAGCTCCTGTACAGCCCATTTATAATCGCATCTGAAATCCTTTCCACACTGACAGGCTACAGTGTCACAAGGTGAGTGTGGTAAATCCACTGACCTGTTGCCTGCACATGGCAGAACGTTCATCCAGCATCTGTTCCGTTCCTAAAGGGACCAAAAGGACAGATGCTCTCTCTGACTTTCTCCATTCCGAATCAAACCTAATGCAGTGTAATACTTCTTTTTTTAAAATAAATTTAGAGTACCCAATTATTTTTTTTCCAATGAAGGGGCAATTTAGCGTGGCCAATCCACCTACCCTGCACATCTTTGGGTTGTGGGAGTGAAACCCACGCAGACATGGGGAGAATGTGCAAACTCCACAAAGACAGTGACCCGGGGCTGGGATCGTACCCTGGTCTCAGTGCTGTGAGGCAGCAGTGCTAACCACCGTGCCACCCCTCTGCAGTGTAATACTTCTGTCACCAATTGCCTCAACACTCTTGCATTGGGAACACATCCTGCTGCCATGGCCCAGTATGTCCTCACATTGCAAACCAGCAGCCTCGTTCCAAGTAACGTACGTATATATCTTTGGTATGGATTAAAAATTTGGTCAACTTTTAAGTTTGGTCCTCTTGTACCAGAGTGGCAGCCGCCAATGCTCACATCTGAGCTGTGTAATCATTCACCTGATCCTTCTCAGAGATGGGAATCAAAACGAAGGCACCTCTACACCATGGGAACCAGTTTACCCACATCTACTTGCAGCCTGTGTCTATCTCGCTAACAGCGAACATGGAGGAGAGATATGGTAACAACATTGTAGCTCTGATTTTCCAACCTACAGTCACCGCCAACAAGATTCTTCTAGATTACCACCATAGACAAGGCGGGTCATTTAGATGTGATGTTAAACTGAGGGCCTTGTCCTCTCTCTCAAGTGGACATAATATATTTTGAAGGAATAAGGGTGGTTATTATCTCAGATATATCCTCAGTCAATTGTTTCCCCACAAACAACAACACTAAAACACATTATCAAACCATTATCACACTATTGTCTGCGGGAGCTTCCTTTGTGCAATTTTGCTGCCACTTTCCCGACATTCATGACTACTTCCAGTGGAATTGCAGTGAAAGGAATTTTTTTAATATTTTAAAATTACATTGAAAAATGATTCAATGCAGCAATTTCACAACCTCTTGCTTGAATGAGATGGGAGTCAATCAAACTAGAGAGAGTGGGAGAAGGGAAAACAGTCTGCGCCTGCAGATAATAAATTGCTGAAGGCATTGACTTGATGTGGGTCTATTGTCCCAGTGGATTCAGCCTGCCAGGAACTGCTATACTCACCAAGATTTAAGAAGTTTGTGAATGCATTGCCTTGCTGGCCTGTACTGGAGATGCATCAATGCCTTTGCAAGGATACACTAACATAATTCTTTGGTTTTGTTTTCTGTGGGGCAGCAGCTGAATTGAAAAGATTACATATGCTTATTGGCTTTTTTTTAAAGACCCGATTCAGCAACTTTCAACAACAACAGCTAACATGCCGCACTTCGGAGCTATTCATATGCGCGAAGGTGTCTCCAAGTGTTTCATGTTAAGGAGTGGGGAGAAAACAAAAGTGGGAGGTTAATGGCAAAACTAAACTGGGTTACAGGTGGGGGGCCTGAAGGCAAAATTCCACAAAAAGGCTTTTGAAAGCACCGAGGGGAGAGGAATTAGGCAAGGAGTTCTGCAGGAAAGGAGAATGCTGGCTCTAGCGACGGCTGTCAGTGATAGAATGGGGGACTGGTGGACAAGGAGGTTTTTTTTTAAATCAGAAATTAAGTTTATAGTTGTTTGCAGCAAGGTAGGGCTACAAGAACCCAGATCTCCCCATTCAATAGCTTGCTATATTCACAGGCTGTCATCAGTGATAGGTATATAATTGGCATAATACAAGTGGCACATTGGGAGCCATGTTTTCTGACTCTAATTGCATCTTGGACCTTGTTCCACAGAGCAGCCAATAGAGCTATGGGAACATAGGACACCACAATCCGTTACTGAAGGAGTGATACACCGTGTCCAGTCTTTGGAATGAGATGCTAAACCATGGCTCCATCTGCCCTGGTGGACACAAACAATTCCATGGCACTATTTCAATGAGAGGAGAGCATTTTCCTCAGTGTCCTGACCAGGATTTATTCCTCCTTCAATGTCACATGAATAGAACATCAGGATCTGGCTGTTTGCAAATGGACTGGTGTGGTTCTTACATTTCAAAAGGGACTACATTGGCTGCAGAGTGGGGGGATTCAAAGAGGGAATGGGGAAGGTACAACCCCACTGTGTTCCTTTTGAGTCAAACATAGGAGCAACAAACCCAGAGAAACCTGGATGTTTAGGAATATTCAGGGCTGGATAAGAAAGAAAAGAGAGGCTTTTAGCAGGTACAAAGGGTGCAAATCCGAGGCCTTAGTGGAGTATGGGAAGTGCAGGGGGGAAAGCAATTAGGAGGGTAAGGATGGGGCAAGAAAAATCACTGGCGGGTAAGATACTCTAAAAGTATATTAAGGGGAAGAGGATAACCAGGGAGAGAGTAGGGCCCATTGGGGATCAAGGGGGAAATCTGTGTGTGTGGAGCCGGATGATATTGGTAGGATGTCAAACAAATACTTCACATCAGTCTTCACTCAGAAGAAGGAGAAGGTTGGGACAGAATTCAGGGAGAGGGACAGTTTGACATAGAGAGTGAGGCGGTATTGGAGGTTTTGGCGGGCTTAATAGTGGACAAATCCCCAGGTCCTGATGAGTTGTATCCCAGGCTGCTGTAAGGGATAAAATTACACGAGGTCTGACCCAAATGTTTAATTCCTCTCTGACCACAGGGGAGGTGCCAGAGGATTGGAGGATAGCTAATGTCAACAAAGAACAAAGAAAAGTACAGCACAGGAACAGGCCCTTCATTCTACTTTTGAAGAAGGGTGGTAGAGATAAACTAGGGAGCTACAGACTATTAAGTCTCACATGAGTGGTAAAGAAACTACTGGAGAAAATTCTGAAGGAGATAATTGATCTCAATTTGGAGAGGCAAGGTTTGATCAGGAATGGCTTTGTCGGAGGGAGGTCATGCCTAACAAATTTATTGAATCTTTCGAGGAGGTGATTGGATGTGGAAATGAAGGTAGTTTATATGGATTTCAGCAAAACCTTTGACAAGGTCAAGGGAGACTGATAGAGAAGGTAAAAGGGCAGCACAGTGGTTAGCACTACTGCCTCACAGCACTGAGGACCCGGGTTCGATCCCGGCCCCGGGTCACTGTCCGTGTGGAGTTTGCACATTCTCCCTCTGTCTGTGTGGGTCTCACCCCCACAACCCAAAGATGTGCGGGTTAGGTGGATTGGCCACACTCAAATGCCCCGTAATTGGAAAAAAAAAATTGGGTACTCTAAATTTAAAATTAAATAAATAAAATGTAAAGAAGGTAAAGCACATGGGATCTAGGGTAACTTGGCAAATTGGACCCAAAGCTGGCTTAGTGGTGGTAGAAAGCTGTTTGTGTGACTGGAGGCCTGTGTCCAGTAGAGTACCACAGGGATCAGTGCAAGGTCCATTATTGTTCGTAATATATATAAATAATATAGTCGGGAATGGGGGAGGGATGGTAAGTAAGTTTGCAGATGACGCAAAGATTGGCCGGGTGATTAATAGTGAGGAAGAAGGTCTTAGGTTGCAGGAAGATAGTCAGATCAACGGCAGATGGAATTTAACCCATCTTGAAAAGTGCGAGATGACGCACTTTGGAAGAAGTAACACAACAAGGGAGTCCTCAATGAATGACAGGACACCAGGAAGCTCAGAGGAACAGAAGGATTGTAGCCACCTAAGATGGACACTGGGCTACAAAACGGAGAACTGCTAAGGCTGCAGGGAAAAACAGTCTTAGCAAGGACAAGCAGTTTGCAGAAGACTAATTAGCATTCTGCACGTACAGAAACCAGTTTTTGGCCAGGTGCAGAGTTTCAGCCAAAGGTGTAAATGGCAACAAGATCTACATAGTAATGAGGTGATCCAGATCCAGACCCCGCACAATAGAAACATTTAAGTTTGAATGGATACTTTTGAGTAGACGCCCAGACAGAACGGCACCACTGTATCCAACACAAAGAACCATAGGGACAGCCTACCCATCGAGGGACGACCCTCAGATTGGGGGGTTTAGAAGATATCGATTGGGTAAGGCCCAATCGATACATGGCAGGTAAAAGGCCAGCCCCAAAGGGGCACGGACTTCTAGGGACTATAAAAGTAGACCCCGCACTTGGTTCGGTCTGTTTTGTCGCTCCGGCTTTGCTTTGCTGATACATCGCATCCTGACTCCAGTTCCATCACCAGCCGTTGAGCCATCAGCCATCCAACTGTAAGTGCCAATACAACGATCGCTACGTGATCCAGACCTTGCTAGATCCTGACAACTTTAAGTACCTGAGAGTTGCAGACCAAGAACGGGACGAAGGCCTTGTCCCCTGACCTTGCCTGTTCCTGTCTAGATAAGTATTTTAGTTGTTTAGTATTAGAAGTAAGTTAGTCTCTTTAGCGTATGCATGTGTATTTATTATATTTGTCATAATAAATATCAATCGTTTGGACTTACTAATCGGTGTACAGATTTATTACTTTGAACCTGACCTTGATATACTTGTGAGGTGTCTAAATACGGCACCTGGCGACTCCTGAGCATAATTACATACACAGAGCCATAGTAGTGTTAAGCACACGGCCTTTAAACGGAGGCGTGTTAATACACTCCAGTAAAACGAGCAACAGGATCTCGGGGTGCCTGTCCACAGATCCCTGAAGGTGACAGGACAGGTTAATAGTGTAGTTAAGAAGGCATAATGGGACACTTGTCTTTTTTGAGTTGTGGCATAGATTATAAGAGCAAGGAGGCTATGTTGGAGCTGTGCAGGACTTTGGTTAGGCCACAGCTGGAGTACTGTGTACTTCACTATAGAAGGGATGTGATTGCACTGGAGAGGGTGCAGAGGATCACCAGGATATTGCTTGGGATGGAGCATTTGAGCTTTGAAGAGAGGCTGGACAGGTCCGGGTTGCCCGCTCCAGTTGTTTTCTTTAGAGCAGAGAAGGCTGAGAGGGGACCTGATTGAGGTGTATAAGATTATGAGGGGTATGGACAGGGTGGATAGGAAGCAGCTGTTCACTTTAGTTGAAGGGTCAATAGCGAGGGAGAATAATTTTAAGGTGAGGGGCAGGACGTTCAGAGGGGATTTGAGGAAATATTCTTTCATCCAGCGGGTGGAGGGAATCTGGAATGTAGTGCCTGGGAGGGGAGTAGAGGCTGGGAACCTCACACTGTTAAAAAGGGACGTGGATGAGCATTTGAAATGTCATAAAAATCAAGGCTATGGCCAAGTGCTGGAAAGTGGGTTAAGTGTAGACTTAGTGTAGTTTTGTCAGACTCGATGGGCCAAAGGGCCTCTTCTGTACTGAATGACTCTATGGATGTCCTAGGTTGTGAGAAATGCCATCTCAAGGCCAGTTTTCCTCTGCTCCCCCATGGCGGGTTTCCCGTTGGCGGAGGTGGTTTTCCATTGTCGCCAGCACGATGAACATCACTCTGACCACGGAATTGGATAAAATGAAGGCTTTGATGGGAGTCAAACCCGATGGGGACAAGAACGAGAGTTAGTGTACGTAGATGTACATATAGACAGATACGCCATCAGTTTTCCCAATGACAGAATCGTACAAATAACAACCTGTATCGTTTGGTCATCATTAAGGATCTCTCATACCCAGCGGGGTAGAAACCTATCATTGGAAGAACTAGAAATACAGCAAGAAGTAATACTTGAACAGTTAAACTAGCTGAAATCGCAAATATAACACAAAGAGGATAACAGTGGATAAATCCTGTCATCTTTATAAACGAGACACCTCCTATCAGTGCTAAAACCTATGAAACAGAGAAAAACAGATTGTGCTCCGAGATCTTGTGTTGATAAACATAAATTCTTATATATACCGAAAGGAAAGAAAAACTCCACGGTAACAGGAATAACCTTGCATGTCAAACAGGCTAAAGCATAATTATTGTCATTGCATATTGAAATGGTTTGACGACAAATCATCCCCCACTCATGCTCTGCTCAGGTGACCGTTTGCAGACCTAGGTAGAACAATTAGAAGAAGCAGACAACAAACTCTGCTAAGAGTATATAAAAAATACTAAAAGTAGATAAAAAAGACAGGTTTGTTCAACAGAGAGACAGAGCTACTCCTGCACCTCTCTGTACAAGAGAGGTTTAGTCCTCAGAACGAGGAAAGTTCTGTTCCTCGCACGTCCATCAGACAAGTCACTTCGACTTTATATGGCATTTTTCACAACCTAGGGCAGCATGGTAGCACAGTTGCTTCACAGCTCCAGGGTCCCTGGTTCGATTCCCGGCTTGGGTCACTGTCTATGCAGAGTCTGCACGTTCTCCCCGTGTCTGCGTGGGTTTCCTCCGGGTGCTCCGGTTTCCTCCCACAGTCCAAAGATGTGCAGGTTAGGTGGATTGGCCATGATAAATTACCCTTAAGCGCCCAAAAAAGGTGAGGTGGGGTTACTGGGTTACGGGGATAGGGTGGAGGCGTGTGCTTAAGTGGAGTGCTCTTTCCAAGGGCCGGTGCAGATTCAATGGGGCAAATAGCCTCCCTCTGCACTGTAAATTCTATGATTCTATGAACTGTGGATGTGTTATATTGAGTGAGCTCGAGTTCCTAGAAGCTCATTAGGAGGTCCTAGAGACAAGAACCTCTGCTGAAAAAAATACTAATTTAGTTTGAGCAACTAATTTAGAAAATCCCCAGTTGAGAGTATCTGAGAGTTGTCTGACAGATCGGACCCTGTGGGTAATCTCCCCATAGTGAGAGCCACTCAGTCTTCTGTATAGAAAGTTAGTTTTAACTCTTTCAGAGGCTTAGTCATAAATAGGCTAATAATAATAAATAAGGGGCAGCACGGTGGCACAGTGGTTAGCACTGCAGCCTCACAACACCAGGGACCTGGGTTCAATTCCAGCCTTGGGTCACTGTCTGTGTGGAGTTTGTATGTTCTCCTCGTGTCTATGTGGGTTTCTTATGGGTTCTCCAGATTCCTTCCATCATCCAAAGATGTGCAGGCTATGAGGATTAGCCATGCTAAATTGTCCCTCAGTGTCTAAAAGGTTAGGTGGGGTTACGGGGATTAAGTGGGGGCATGTATCTTTGAACATAGAACATAGAAGGAGGCCATTCGGCCCATCGAGTCTGCACCGACCCACTTCCACCCTATCCTGTAACCCAATAACCCCTCCTACCCTTTTTGGACACTAAAGGCAATTTAGCATGGCCAATCCACCTAACCTGCACATCTTTGGACTGTGGGAGGAAACCGGAGCACCCGGAGGAAACCCACGCAGACATGGTGAAACGTGCAGACTCCGCACAGTGACCCAGCGGGGAATCGAACCTAGAACCCTGGTGCTGTGAAGCCACAGTGTTATCCACTTGTGCTACCGTGCTGCCCACTTTTCTTTTGAGAATAGCTGCCTTCCTTTCATGAACCTCGTCTGGTCCTCCCCATCACCTTCGGGAGGTACCGCTCGAACCTCGCCGTCAGTACCTTCGCTAGTATCTCAATATCTAGATAGGGTGTTCTTTCAGAGAGAGGGTCAGAGCAGACTCGATGGGCTGAATGGCCATCTTCTGCACTGTAGGTATTCTATGATGATTATTCATTCAAATCAGAAATCCTAAATCCATCACACCAGACACGCCACTGGGGAACCCAGTTAACTTTGTCCAATTAAGGGGCAATTTAGCATGGCTAATCCAACTAACCTGCACATCTTTGGGTTGTGGGGGTCAAACCCACGCAGACATGGGGAGAATGTGCAAACGGACAGTGACCCATGGACGGGATTCAAACCCGCGTCCTCAACACCGTAGGCTGCAGTACTAACCATTGTGCCATGTGCCGCCCCAATTAGGAACATTCATGATCCCAATACTGAATCTTGGAGTGTCCCACTCAGTATATCTCCTCAACCTGAAGAGATCAGCCATGGTCTGATTGAGTGTCGGAACACGCTTGAAGGGCTGAATTGTCTATTTCTGCTTCGAATTCCTATGATCCTATGTACCCAACCTCCCTTGTATCTGATGTTTTTCTTTCCCATCACTTCCTTCTCCATACCCACGTTTGGTCTGAATGATTCTAGATTTCAACATTACTGTATTAGTTTTTTGTGTTGCACTTTATCTTTTATTTTAAATTTAGAGTACCCAATTCATTTTTCCAATTAAGGGGCAGTTTAGTATGGCCAATCCACCTAGCCTGCACATTTTTGGGTTGTGGCAAACACGGGGAGAATGTGCAAACTCCACACAGACAATGACCCAGAGCCGGGATCGAACCTGGAACCTCGGCGCCGTGAGGCCACAGTGCGCCACTGTGTGCACTTTATCAAATGTATTTTATTTGGTATTCAATGTACACAATCTTCTAGCTGCATACCACCCATGTCCAATTCATTGGCTGGACAGCAGTGTTGATAGTTACGGTGTTATTGGGTTTACACCTTAAGCAGTGGTTTTCTTTTAATGTCCTGAGGATTGTGAATGCTTCACCCTGATCTCACAGGTTCTGTGCCTGTGTGAGTGTAATTCACAGCCAGCTCAGCAAATAGAATCTGTGGGGTAACCAGCTCCACTTGAACATATTCCTGTAGAATTCATCCTCCCTTCAAGCACCGTGCTGTCAGAGTTTGATCTTCCATCCTTGCTAACCCTTCCGACCCTCACCAGGTGGAAAGTAAACAGACTGCTTGTTGTCCAGTTGCTAAAAGTCAAAAATCACCCAGTCTCCCAGTGTCTGCGTGGGTCTCACCCCCACAGCCCAAAGATGTGCAGGGTAGGTGGATTGGCCACGTTAAATCGCTCCTTAATTGGAAAAAAATAATTGGGCACGCTACATTTGTGAAAAAAAAATTAAAAATCACCCAGTCTTTCCCTCTCCTCGCCTCCAATCTTTGCAAAACTAAGAGTGTTTAAAGGAAATTAAGAAAAAAATAATTTTTTCATGTTCCCGTGGTTTTTTTTATCTTGGGTTTTTCTTCAACAGCAGTGTCCTGGAGATTCACCTTTAAATTTTGGCGATTTCAGGGCAATCCTGGAATGTTGGCAATCATAGATACGGCTCTCAAACTGGTAATACAGTAAATCTGAGGCTCTTCAATGGCTTTGATATAGCACAGCCAGCAGCCTAAGCAAAGTAAACTTGCTGAGGCTGGCTGCCGGGAAGATCTGAATTTACTGGATGTTCCTGCCTGCTGGCTCTGGCGAATCCAACAAGTCTAGGCTGGGGTTCCTGTTAGTTGTGCAAAGCTGTGTCAGGAACGAGTGGTATTAACCTCAACATAAAAGCAGCTTTAGAGTCAGTTGCCCCAGTATTGACACAGTGAGGCAGTCTTGGCATCCCTTTCCTCAAGGTCTACATGTCTGTTATGTCACTTTTTAACACTGTACTCTATACAGCACTGGCTCGCGCACTTCAGCACAAACCTGATTACACTTGGCTACATGTTCGGATTTTCCCCTTCATTATGAATTGACACAGGATACTCAATGAAGGAAGGTGTTCTTATAAATGTCTTTCTTTTCCATCGACAGTGCAAACTGACATTCAGTGATGTGAGGTGACCTTGCAATCTTTTGTCCTGTAATCTTCCTCATTAATTATCTATTAACGACCCATTGTCAGACAACAAAAGCCCCTGAAAGTCTTAATCGCCGACTAGAAAAGGTGAGAATGAGAAGGCGTGCTATTGTACTTTACTTTTACTTGCATGTGGTTTGAGTATTTTCCCTTCCACTTCCACTGCTATCAACAAGTTCCCACAACAACACTGCTGAGGTTTGCATAAATTGGCTTTGCCAAGGTAACTGAATAAAACATGGCAGCAGGGATTAGTTATATCAGGGTGGGGGATATAACCGGAGCCTATTTTTGTTCACTTCGAAGCTTTTATGCACAAAGATAGACAGTAGCGAGATTTTCCGACTATTCTTGCCGGTCCCACCAATGGGGCACACCGCCACGGGTTTCCCCACAATGTGAGGTCGATTTACTGGGAAAACCCATGGACAGTAGTGGGACCAGAAGATCCCGCCAACGGTGAGCTGCCTCCTGCCATCGGGAAACAGGCTGCAGGTGGGGCCTAGAGAATCTCACTCTCACTATATTATGACATCTATATTTGTGTGTCCAATGGCACACATTGAGGGAGATTTTTTTGAGATCTCTTCCACTTTGATGGCAGAACACACAAGTTCATCATTCATTTCTTACCTCCAGTTTCCAACCTCATTTAATGCAGCACCCCTTCAGTCCTGCATTGGAAATTGTGACCGTAAGACATAGGAGCAGAATTAGGCCATTCGGCCAATCGAGTCTGCTCCGCCATTCAATCATGGCTGATATTGTTCTCATCCCCATTCTCCTGCCTTCTCCCAATAACCCCTGATCCCCCTCCCATATCACGCAAGTAAAATAATAATAATAGAGATATATGTTTGATTGCATACCTAATTTTTATACTTGTGTTGTGTTACATGGGATCCATGGAATTTTTCTATTGCAGTAGGAGGGTCTCAGAAAAACATTGCAAAGAACTGATAAAGAAAACACATTAACCTGTGCAGAGCAAACGCTCGGAGAAGAATCACTGCTGCGGTTAATCTGTTTTTGCGATGTTGGTTGAAAAGGAATGTTGACCACCAACCTTCGGGAGAACTCCCTGCTCTTCTTTGAATATAACTGCAGGATCTTTAACATCCACCTGAACCGCTGAAGCAGACAGACATGCTTCACAGAGTAACATCTCAGCCCAAAAGACGACACCTCCAACACAGGGAAATGTTGCAATCAGAATCTCTCCTGTGGCACAAATGTGCTCTCTGCTCTCTCACAACTTGTGTACTAACTGCTTTCATTCATTTTCTGGAGTGAGCTTGTTGTAGTAATCCACGGGAGGCAGGAGTTCTATCACCACACCAATATTTATTTACAATAACGATATTACAGGAGCAGCTACAAACAGTGCTGCTAGCAGTCCAGTCAACTTAAGACTCTCACAAAGCCTACACAGGTGATTATATGGGCCCCCTCAATTGAGGGAGCTCATACTCCAATTGGCCAACCAATAAAGCCAATTGGAGTTCATTACACTTGTGGTATAAAAGAAGTACAGAATGTGCTTGTACTGATGACTGGGGCTGTTCTGATACAGTTCTGTAAAGGTAGCACGGCAGAGTTATCCTGCCACCTGATTACCACTGCCAGTGGTGGAGTGGGTGTGGTGTCAACCACATATATCAGCAGTGCGTGGCATGCGAGACTTGGACTATAAAGGCAATTTGGTGCATGAGTTGCATATATAAATGTCATATAACAAAAAGGGAGATTAATCACCTTTAGGTGCAATATCCTTTAGAGGTTGCACTCCACATAATGTGGGTAAGCTAAAATACGCACCAGGAACAATTGGAAAGGACTGCAATTATGATCTTTGTCTACTTCACCAACAAATTCTGTCTCCTTGCAACATTGCAAAAGGTTCTTCGAAAAAAATTGAATCCTGTTTTACTAGCACCAGATTCATCCCGAACATTGTCAGTTACTATAAATGTGGTGCCAGCTGTGGCTCACTGGGCAGCAGCCTTGCCTCCGAGTTTGAAGGTTGTGGGTTTAGGTGCTGAGAAAGCAGAATTGCAACCCTGAAAAGGAGAGGCGTTGGAAATGGAGAAAACACCAAACCGCATCTGAAGAGAAATTTACACTCACGTCAGGTCACAAGATTAGTTGCAGAAATAACAATTATTGAGCTTTTTGCTGTAAAAACCAGAAATAACGGACGGGATTCTCCCAGCTCCGTGGCAGGCTGGAGAATCCCCACAACCGCGCCACGCCGCCCCGCGATTCTCCGCACAGCGGAGAATCAGCGCCATTGGCGCCGGCGCGTTTGGCGCCGTGTCGGTTGCGGGCCACTATACCTGGCCGGGCTGCCGATTCTCCGGCCCGGATGGGCCAAGCGGCCGCTCTAAAAAAAAGCAGAGTCCCGCCGGCGTCATCCACACCTGGTCGCAGCCGGCGGGAACTCTGCGCACAGAGTCAGGGGGCGGCCTTTGGAGGTGATGAGGGGGACTCCGACACCAGGGAGGGGGGCCTCCGATGGGGCCTGGTCTGCGATTGGGGCCCATTGATCGGCGGGCCGGCCTCTTACTCCCCAGGCCTATTTTCTTACGCGCCGGCCCCTGAACTCCCACGCCATGTTGTGTCAGGCCGGCACGTTTAGGGAGGCTACCGCGCATGCGCGGGTTGGCGCCACTGCACATGTCCTCGTTGACGCCGGTGCCACTGTGCATGTGCGGGTTGGCGCGGGCACAGTTCGCGCCGAGATGGGAGGCTGGAGTGGCGTGAACCGCTCCAGTGCCATGCTGGCCCCCTATAGGGGCCAGAATCGGTATTCCCAGCGGCCCGTTCACGCCGTCGTGAAACGCGACGGTGTTTCCGACGGCGTGGACACTCTGCCGCCATATGGGAGAATCCTACCTTCTTCTACCTACTGTCAATCCTACCGTCTTCTCTACCTTCTGGATCGCCCGACCTTGGGCGTCCAATCTTTAGGTATTTCTTTATTCTCCTCCTTTTTCACATTTTCTCCCCAATTTACACCCACCAACAATAAACAATAATTAGTAACAAATATGCCAATAACAACAATCCCATCCTCCCACCAAACCCTGAACATTCACCCACATGTTCACATAAACAACTGACAAAAAGGAATCAGGAATCCCCATAGCCCCCATTAACCCCCATCACCACCCTCCCCCTCCAGCCCTCCCACCACCCCCCCCCCAACTAATGTTCGATGTTATCCAGTTCTTGAAAGTGCATAATGAATAATGCCCATGATTTGTAGAACCCCTCTGTCCTTCCCCTCAGTTCAAACTTAATCTTCTCAAGAGTCAAGTATTCCAACAGGTCCCCCCACCACGCCAGGGCACAGGGTGGAGAGGCTGCTCTCCATCCCAGCAGGATCCGCCTTCGGGCGATCAACGAGGTGAAGGCTATGATATCTGCCTCCGCACCCCTTTCCAACCCTGGCTGGTCCGACACCCCGAATATGGCCTCCCGGGGACCCGGGTCTAGTTTCACCTGCACCACTTTAAAAATTACCCTAAAAACCTCCTTCCAGTAATCCTCTCGCTTTGCACAGGACCAAAACATATGAACGTGGTTATTGGGCCTCAACGTTTACACACATCTTCTACTCCTTCAAAGAATCGGCTCATCCTCGCCCTCGTGAGGTGTGCTCTGTATACCACCTTCAGCTGTATCAGCCCCAACCTCGCGCACGAGGTGGAGGTGTTCACTCTCTGGAGCACCTCACACCAGAACCCCTCCTCCATATCCTCTCCCAACTCTTCCACCCACTTTGCTTTGATGGGCGTCCAATCTGAGCTCCAGCCGCTCAATTGACTCTTTTATCGGGTCCAAGCAGTCCTGTTTCGGCTTAGCAAAGCCTTCCTGAATAACTTGCCTCAGCTGCTCCGTTGACCGCTGGGTTGACAAGCCAGAGGTCCGGTTCTCCGCCATGCTGTCTCCCGCTGCAGCTTCAGCCCAAGCCTTCTCTGTCTTTCTGTTTCTGCCTTCTAGTCCTTCTCTCCATGCACCGATGGGGAAATTCAGTGCACAATTGCCTCTGTCTTCAGTTTTACAATTCAAGTCCAGTAGAAAATCGGGAGAAAAGGTCCAAAAGTCCGACCCGAGCGGCAGCCACCAAATGTGCGACTTACTCCTTCATAGCCGGAAGTCCATGAAATAATTTTTTTAATGTTGTTTTGGACCATTCCTCAATCAACACCAATAGGCCTCACCTTCCCATTGTACTTTCCTGTGTAACTGCAGGAGATACAACACCTGCCCTTTTATCTTCACCCTTCCCACCATAGAGGGCCAAAACCCTCAATCCTGGTGACAAAGTGATTTATTGGTACTCCTTTCAATTTTGTGTATTATATTCGTTGCTTATGATGCAGTATCCTCTACATTAAGGAAGTCAAATGTAGACTGGGTGGTCACTTTGCAGAACACCCATATTCAGTTCATAAGCCTAACTCTGTGTTTCCAGTCACCTGCCATTTTCATTCTCCATCCCACTCTCCTACTGTGCTCTCGGTCTTTGGCCTGCTGAAGTTCAACTTCAGCTCGAAGATCAACATCTCATTCTTGATTAGGTACTTTATAGCCTTCTGGACCCAACAGTAATATCATATTTAACAACTGATTGTTTCACAGCTCCAGGGTCCCAGGTTCGATTCCTGGCTTGGGTGGCTGTCTGTGCAGAGTCTGCACGTTCTCCCTGTGTCTGTGTGGGTTTCCTCGGGTGCTCCGGTTTCCTCCCACAGTCCAAAGATGTGCAGGTTAGGTGGATTGGCCATGATAAATGGCCCTTAGCAATTTACTGGGTTACGGGGTTAGGGTGGAGGTGTGGGTTTAAGTGGCGTGCTCTTTCCAAGGGCCAGTGCAGACTTGATGGGCCTCCTTCTGCAATGTAAATTCTATGATTCTATGACCATTTTATCACAAGATCACAGGCTATAAAGCAAGGCCAGGTGGAATATCTGAGGCTGGAGCATCCCTACCCGATGATCTGAACAATTTCTATGCCCGCTTTGAGCAGTCAGCCAATGTATCAGTGCCACACACCCCAACAGCCCTGGACACACCCATACCCGCTATTACAGCCTCAGAGGTAAGAGCTGCCTTCTTGAAAGTGAATCTGCGGAAAGCGATGGGCCCCGGTGGAGTCGCTTGGCGAGCACTCAGAGACTGCACAGACCAGCTGGCGAGTGTATTCGCAGATATCTTCACCACCTTACTCCTCCGCTCTGAGGTCTCCACCTCCTTCAAGAAGGCCACCATAATAACAGTACAAAAGAAGAACAAGGTAGCCTGTCTCAACGACTACCGACCAGTGGCCCCAACGTCAGTTATCATGAAATGCTTCGAGTGTCTAATCATGAGACGGATCATTGCCAGCCTCCCAGACGGTCTCGATCCACTGCAGTTTGCCTATCATCGCAACCGATCCCCAGCAGACGCTATCTCACTGGCTCTTCAATCAACACTCGAACACCTCGACAACAAGGACGCCTACGTGAGACTGCTGTTCATAGCCTACAGCTCCGCCTTCAACACCATTATCCCAACAAGACTACAAACCTAACTCTGCAATCGTGGACTAGACCCCTCCCTGTGCAGTTGGATCCTTGACTTCTTCACCAACAGACCGCAATCTATCAGGATAGACAACAGCACCTCCTCCACAATAGTCCTCAACACCGGAGCCCCGCAAGGATGTGTGCTCACTCCTCTACTGTACTCCCTGTACACCCATGACTGTGTGGCAACATTTTTAAAAATAAATTTCGAGTACCCAATTAATTTTTTCCAATTAAGGGGCAACTTAGCGTGGCCAATCCACCTACCCTGCACATCTTTGGGTTGTGGGGGCGAAACTCATGCAGACACGGGGAGAAGGTGCAAACTTCACATGGACAGTGAACCAGAGCCGGAATCAAACCTGGGACCTCGACGCCATGAGGCAGCAGGGCTAACCCACTGCGCCACCGTGCTGCCCTGTGTAGCAACATTTAACTCCAACTCAATCTATAAGTTTGCAGATGATATGACTGTGGTGCGCCGCATCTCAAACAACGATGAATCAGACTACAGGAGGGAGATAAATCACTTGGTTGCATGGTGCACCGAAAATAACCTCTCTCCAAATGTTGGAAAAACCAAGGAACTGATCATCGACTTCAGGAAGCGCAGCATGACACACACTCCCGTCTGCATCAATGGCTCTGAAGTGAAGATGGTCGATAGCTTTAAGTTCCTGTGGGTCACCATCACAACAGTCTGTCCTGGTCCACTCACGTTGATGCAACAGTCAAGAAAGCCCAACAAAGTCTCTACTTCCTGCGGAAGCTAAAGAAATTTGGCATGACTGCATCAACTCTCACAAATGTCTACAGATGTGCGATAGAGAGCATCCTATCCGGCTGCATCACAGCCCGCTCTAGCAACTGCTCAGTCCATGATCGCAAGAAACTGCAGACTGTGGTGAACTCAGCCCAACGCATCACACAAACCTGCCATCCCCACATTGATTCTGTCTACACCTGTCGCTGCCTCAGGAAGGCAGACAGCATTATCAGAGACCCTTCCCACCCAGGCTTTGCCTTCTTCCAGATCCTTCCATCAGGCAGAAGGTACAGAAGTCTGAAGACTCGCACATCCAGACAGAGGAAGAGCTTCTTCCCCACAGCTACTAGACTCCTCAACGACTCTCCCTTGGACTGATCTATTCCCTGTAAGAACACTATTCACAACACCCTATGCTGCTCTTGCTCATATATTTGCTTTGTTTGGCCCCTTGTTCCGCACTGTAACCAATCGCTGTTTTGTTGAGGTACCATTTGTCAATGTTCCCTGTTGATTATTCTTGTGTCTACTATGTACGTACTGTGTACGTCCCTCGGCCGCAGAAAAATACATTTCACTGTACTTTGGTACATGTGATAATAAATCAAATCAATCAGACAGCAGCTATCAGTAATGATTCTGATATTCCCATTTTACCTCCTCTAGATCCATTTTTCTTTATTTAATTGTTCCATTGTCATCTGCTTCAGCCTGGCATTATTATCCTTTTTTGTCATTTCATCTCTCCTGCCATCCACCTTTTCAGACATTTCATACTGTTCTTTCCTTCCCTCCCACCACTTTGCCTGCCTCTGTATTTGCTTGAAACTTGTGACATATCTATTTTTTCCGGTTGTAAATGCCTTAACAGTTCCAATGAGTTTACAGTCATATGTTTCATGGTTAACTTTGGCCTGAATGTTCACCCCTAGTCCAGGAGCGCAGAGCTGAGGGAAAGGCAGCCATGGGGCTTCAGGGTGCAGAGCCGGGCTTTGTCCCAGGTAGCCCTTACCCCTCACACATTCCCCATGCCACATCCATGCCAACCCATAACCCTCTAGCGATCTGTTATAACCCCCATGGCGGCACAGTATAAGGATAATCAGATTGCTTCCGGTGTGGACCATGGAGTAAGTGGTCACACACAAGGCAGCTCCTGCCCAAGGTTACAGAAAAGAGCTCTTTTTTAATCAATGCGGGGTGGAATTTTGATGAAAAGACGGAGGTGAATGTTGGAGGAGTACTTTCCCCCAGGAATGGTATGTCTCTTGGTTACCCGACCCGGCAGAAACAGTGAAAGATTTGGCTGAACCTGCAGCAAAGACAAAAGCCTCTTCCAGCATGCAGGCGGGGGAAGGGCGAGCCTAAAGGCTTCAAGCTGACTTGAGGGCCTTTATTAAAGCTGAATTGTAGCAGCAGAGGGAATAACTGTGAAAAGATCTCGCCAAGGCCGTTGAAGAAGTGGTGACGAGACTTCCGGTGGCGGCCATGGAGGAGATGGTCACACATTCGGCAGCTCCCGTCTGGAACGGACTCTCTGACCTTTTTCAGGAGTTTCCACGGACTTTTGGGGGCAGATTGGTGAAGCTAACACTGCCAAAAGGATTCCCTCCCTGTTGTATGGATAGCTGGACCAGGAATGGCCAGGTGAAGCATTTAAATCCCAGCAGACAGAAGCATGCGGAGCGGGCGCCGAGGCACGGCATGGCGGCCGGTATAGACCAGGGTGCATGGGCGCAGTGGGCACAGGAGCAATAGGAGTTCCTTAGGGGCTGCTTTGCTGATCTTAAAAAGGACATGCTGGCCCCGATGAAGGCATCAATAGACCAAATGATCGCAACTCAGGCAACACAAGGGAAAGCGATTAAGGAGATGGAGAAAAAGCTATCCGACCATGAGGACGAGTTCGTCATATTGGCCTTTAAGGGGAGGCGCAGGTTGACCTCCACAAGAAGTGGCAGGAGAGGCTGGCGGACGTAGAAAACAGATCCAGGAGACAGAACTTGAGAATTGTGGGTCCCCGAAGGTGTGGAGGGGTCGGATGCGGGAGCATTTGTGACCAAGATGCTGGAGACGCTGATAGGGACGGGGGTATTCCCTCGACCCCTGGAGCTGGACGGGGCAAACAGAGCCCTTGCAAGGAAGCCCAAGGTGAATGAACCACCGAGAGCCATGGTGGTGAGATTTCATTGCTTCTCGGACAAGGAACTTGTCTTGCGGTCAACAAAAAAAGAATGGAACAGCAGGTGGGAGAACAGCGTGATATGCATCTACCAGGACCTGGGTGAGGAGCTGGCCAAGAGGCGCCCTGGATTCAACCGGGTGAAGGCGACCCTCTTCAGCAAAGGCGTGAAATTTGGGATGCTACACCCAGCGAGGCTATGGGTCACGTACAAGGGACAAGCATCCCTATTTTGAGACGCTGGACGAGGCATAGTCATTCATCAAACAAGAAAAGCTGGACTGGAATGACAGGGCAGTTAAGCTTTGGTGGAATGTGGCGGTGGGGCTGGGTAACACGGTACCGTTTCTAATATAAGATTGTATACAATGTTGGGTGCGTGTAAGGGCTGTGTTGGTGGCTGGAGGGTGCAGTGATTTTGGCAAAGTTGAGATACGGAGGGGGGAGGGGGCCCTGTACTTAGTGAGAATTTTCGGGAACTTGGAGCCTTGGTTCAACAAGTGTCTCCTCACGGGGAAATGTTAATGCCATCTGTTTATTTTTTGTTTCGTATTACTATTTACTCACTGGGGCTAGAGAGATAGTTTAATTGGTTTATTCATTGGGGAGAAGGGTGCGGAAAATGAGGCGACAGTCTGATCGGCGCCAGGGTCGGGAGCTGCCAGGGTCAGCATGGGTCAGCTGACTCTCGGGAGCATAGTGGGGGGTGAGCAAGTGTCCAGCTGGTGCTTGGCGGGGGGGGGGGGGGGGGGTTTGGGTCGTGGGGCTGTTGCCGGGGGAAGGGGGAGGGATGCTGCTTTGCTGACAGAGGAGGTATACATTTCAGGGTACCAATTGAGAGTCGGGGCGGCGGCTCCCTGTGGGGGCGCTCGAGGAAGCGAAAGGCGCGGGCTCGAGGTTGGCCAAGAAAGGGCGATGGCTAGTCGGCAGGGGGGGGTGGGGGGGGATGGCATTCACGGCTGGGAGATTTGTGGCAGATAAGGGGGGTAGGTATATAATGGTGAGTGGAATGTGGGAGGGGGTCTGGGTGGTGTTTGTGAACGTCTACACTCCGAATTGGGATGATGTGGAATTCATGAGACGCATGCTAGGCAAAATCCCGGACTTAGAGTCACACCACCTGATCATGAGGGGAGACTTTAACACAGTCATCGACCCCGAGCTGGACCGGTCGAAGTCCAGGACAGGGAAACGACCAGCAGTGGCTAAGGAACTGAAGGGTTTTATGGAGCAGATGGGGGCGGGGGGTGGGTCCCTGGAGGTTCGCGCAGCCGAGAGCGAAGGAGTTCTCTTTTTTCTCCCACGTTCATAAGGTTTATTCCTGCATAGACTTCTTTGTCTTGAGCAGGGCGTTAATCCCAAAGGTGGCGGGGACAGAATACTCAGCAATCACAGTCTCGGACCATGCCCTGCACTGGGTGGACCTGCGGCTTGGTGAGGAGAGAGGGCAGCGCCCACTCTGGAGACTGGATGTGGGGCTGCTGGAGGACGAAGAGGTTTGCGGGCGGATTAACAGGAACATCCAGGATTACCTGGAAACAAACGATACAGGTGAGGTAGCAGCGGCAATGGTCTGGGAGGCTCTGAAGGCAGTTGTCAGAGGGGAACTCATCTCAATTCGATCCCATAGGGAAAAGAGAGAAAGAACCGAGGGGAAGAGACTGGTGGAGGAGATACTCCGGTGGACAGGAGATACGCGGAGGCCCCCGAGGCGGAGCTACAGAGGGAGCGCTGGAGTCTGCAGGCGGAGTTTGAACTGCTGACCACAGGGAAAGCGGTAGCACAGCTGAGGAAGGCAAGGGGGGCAGTCTATGAGTATGGGGAGAAAGCGAGTAGAATGCTGGCACAGCAACTGCGAAAGAGGGAGGTGGCCAGGGAAATCGGGGGAGTAAAGAATAAGGAGGGTAACACGGTCTTGGATCCAAGGGGGGGGGGGGGGGGGGGGGGAGATTGTCAAGGGTATAGAGGGCATGCAATCGGGTAAAGCATGCAATCGGCCGGACAGTTACCAGGTAGAATTCGATAAGAAATTTTTGGAAATATTGAGCCCACTCCTGATGAGGACCTTCAGTGAGGCTAGAGAGAAAGGAATTCTCCCCCCAACAATGTCACAGGTTTTGATCTCACTCATTCTTAAACGAGGGAAGGACCCGGAACATTGCGGGTCATACAGGCCGATTTCGCTTTTAAACGTGGATGCCAAATTGCTAGCTAAGATTCTGGCCACAAGAATCGAGGATTGCGTCCCAGGGTTGATAGAGGAAGACCAGACTGGGTTTGTTAAAGGCAGACAACTCAATACCAATGTCCGAAGACTTTTGAATAGTATTATGATGCCCTCAGAGGGAGGGGAGGCGGAGGTGGTAACAGCGATGGACGCAGGGAAAGCCTTTGACCGGGTGGAGTGGGAGTACCTGTGGGAAACGCTGCGGAGGTTCGGGTTTGGTGAGGGCTTTATTGGCTGGGTGAAATTGCTGTACCAGGCGCCTGTAGCAAGTGTATGTACAAACCGGCTGAGGTCGGGGTACTCCGAGATTCACCGGGGAACGAGGCAGGGGTGTCCCCTCTTGCCATTACTATTTGCCCTAGCTATAGAACCACTAGCTATGGTGCTGAGAGCCTTGAGGAACTGGCGGGGACTGGTTCGGGGGGGGGGGGGGGGGGGGGGGGGGGGGGGACATCGGGTCTCTCTATTCAAGGATGATTTGCTCCTGTACATTTTGGACATCGTGGAGGGAATGGGGGAGGTTCTGCAGATCCTGAGGGATTTTGGTAGTTTTTCAGGGTACACACTGAACATGGGAAAGAGTGAGTTGTTTGTGATCCAGGCCAAGGGGCAGGAGGAGAGACTGAAAGAGCTGCCGCTCAGGATGATAGAGAAAAGTTTTCGTTACCTGGGTATACAGGTGGCCAGGAAATGGGATGCCCTGCACAGGCTTAACCTGACCCGGTTGGTGGAGCAAATGGAGGGGGACTTTAAAAGGTGGGACATGCTCCCGCTGTCACTGGCAGGGAGGATGCAGATCGTGAAAATAACTGTCCTCCCCAGATTTTTGTTTGTCTTTCAGTGCCTCCCCATCTTCATCCCTTAGGCCTTTTTAAAGCGTGTGAGTAGGATCATTATGAGCTTTGTGTGGGCGAATAAGACCCCGCGAGTAAGGAGATCGCTGTTGGAGCGCAGTCGGGGGGGTTTGGGGGGGGGGGCATGGGAGCAGCTGGAGGCGGCGTCATGCAAAGGTACTAGTCTGGGAGCTTTGATAACAGCTTCTTTGCCGTTCTCTCCAACCCGTTACTCCACAAGTCCGGTGGTGGCGACGACACTGCGGATCTGGGGACAGTGGAGGAGGTACAAGAGGGTGTAGGGAGCGTCGGTCTGGACCCCGATATGCAACAATCACAGGTTTGTTCCGGGTAGGATGGATGGTGGGTTATAGAGCTGGCAGAGGGCAGGCATCAGAAGGATGGGAGATCTGTTCATATACAGAAGCTTTCCCAGTTTGAAGGCGCTAGAGGACAAATTTAATCTGCCGCCAGGAAACGCCTTTAAATATCTGCAAGTACGAGCCTTCCTGAAAAAACAGGTAGTGGCCTTTCTGACGCTGCCGCCACTGAGGATACAGGATAGGGTGATCTCCGGAACCTGGGTGGGGGAGAGGAGGGTGTCGGATATCTACCAGGAACTACAGGAGGCGGAGGAAACCCCGGTGGAGGAGCTCAAGGGCAAGTGGGAGGAGGAGCTAGGTGAGGATTTGGAAGCGGGTCTGTGGGCAGAGGCCCTGGGCAGGGTTAATTCCTCCTCATCATGTGCCAGGCCACCATCACACATGACGGCAGCACGAATGAGCACGTTTTTTGGGGTAGAAGACAGTTGTATGAGGTGCAAGGGCAGCCCTGCAAACCATGTCCACATGTTTTGGGCATGCCCGGAGCTTAGAGAGTTCTGGCAAGGGTTTGCGAGGGCAATATCCAAGGTGCTTAACACACGGGTGGTGCCGAGTCCAGAGATAGCGATCTTTGGAGTGTCAGAAGACCCGGGAGTTCAGGGGGCGAAAGAGGCCGACATCTTGGCCTTTGCCTCCCTAGTAGCCCGGAGACGGATTTTACTAATGTGGAGGGACTCGAAGCCCCCGAGTGTAGAGACTTGGGTTACCGACATGGCTGGGTTTCTCAGCCTCGAGAAAATAAAGTTTGCCTTAAGAGGGTCTACGCTTGGGTTCTCTTGGAGGTGGCAGCTGTTCGTCGACTTTCTCGGGAAAAATTAAAATGTCAGCAGCAATCCGTGGGGGGGGGGGGGGGTGCTTCATTGGGATGGTGTGGGAAGACTAGGTCGCGTGGGGTAATGTCTATTGAATTGTTATTGTATATTCTCTTTTTGCACTATGTTTTTTTTTCTTTTAAAATTTAGTGTACCCAATTATTTTTTCCAATTAAGGGGCAATTTAATGTGGCCAATCCACCTAACCTGCACATCTTTTGGGTTGTGGGGGTGAAACCCACGCAGACACGGGGAGAATGTGCAAACTCCACATGGACAGTGACCCAGGGCCGGGATTCGAACCCAGGTCCTCAGCACCGTAGGCAGCAATGCTAACCACTGTGCCACCGTGCTGCCCTTTTTGCACTATGTTAATGTTCACTCTAGTTTGTTTTGTTATTATGGTTACTACTGTTTTATTATGAAAAATTCTGCAAAACCTTAATAAAAATACTTTTTAAAAATAAAAGGATTATCAGATTCTCTGTGGCCTCCACGGAACATGACCTTCCCCGGGAACGGGGGCGGGGCTTGCCCTTAACTTGGGGAACCCTCACCTGTATATAAACCCTGACCTGAATGCAGGTCGTGGAGAGAGGCCTTTCAGGGAGTGGAGACTTATTGTACATAAAATAAACCTGGTTATTATTTTCTACCTGCTGGTTCATGCGTGTAGATTCTAAATCATCCCAATTTCCTGTATATTCCCTATACCCTTCTACACATTCCCCCTATGGCCTTTCATAGCCTCTATGCCATCTAGTGCCTACTCATACCAAATGATGCTCCCCACCCACCACCCTTTGCCCTTACACCCTCCATACCAACTTGAACAGTATCAACCTCAGGTTCCAGGTTAATATGAAGTAGAATAGAAGCATGAATTCACTATTTAAAAAAGCCTTTCATTCATTCATTCAAAAAAACAATTCACTACATTTTCATTCCTTCAACTACATAATTCCTTATAAAAACAAGAAGTGTCATAGCCCCACATCAAAGGGTTTATAATAATTTTGAGCTGTCAATCAAACTGAACTGCTAGGCACCGCACTGTGATAATCATAGCTTGTGAAATCATATCCGTCGGACCTATGTCAACAGACACAATGAAATAGCAAACACTGATTTTAAAAAAAACTACAGACTGCTTTCCTAAAAATGTAATGCTGAGAGATTTAAATGCCTTGACGTTCCAATGCAGTTATCCACTTTTTATGCAAATTCTTGTTTACTTTTAACAATCCCAGGGGCGGCACGGTGGCACAGTGGTTATCACTGCTGCCTCACGACGCCGAGGTCCCAGGTTTGATCCTGGCCCTGGGTCACTGTCCGTGTGGAGTTTGCACATTCTCCCCATGTCTGCGTGGGTCTCACCCCCACAACCCAGAGATGTGCAGGGTAAGCGGATTAGCCACACTAAATTGCCCCTCAATTGGGGGAAAAAAAGAATTGGGTACCTAAAATTTATTTTTAAAAAACAATCCCGAAAAACACTTGATATCCCGCAAAGATGTACCTGAACCTATCCAAAAGGGTACATTTCCTCTCCAAAAAAGTACCCGGCCTCTCCGAAAGAGTTCCAGTAAGTTTAGACCTTCTCCTGAAAAGTGCAAGTCCACGAGTCATGTTTTGGGCCTCGCACACACGAAAATTGGATCTGTTTGAAGGCAGCTGCACTTTTGCACCAGCAGCTGTCTCCGTGGGTGTGCAAACTGCAACCTGGCCCCTTACGGAGCTGGACTTCCGGAATCGGGCTACAGCACCATTTTTGATAACCCAGAGACCCCCCCTTGTCCCTGCAAAAGTTCAGGCCTTTGTTCCTCTCTGCATGTACACTACCTGACCTGCTGAGTATTTCCAGCATATTCTATTTTTATTACATTCCTCTCACACATCAGAGGCTACAGATGAGCATATTCTCTGCCTCAACAAGGAAGAAGATGCTACCCAGGTGTATATGTGCATAAATCATTGAAGGTTACAGGGCAGGTGAGAGAGAGAGCAGTTAATAAAACATAGAGTATCCTGGGCTTTATTAATAAGGACTTAGAGTACAAGAGCAAGGAGCTCATGTTGAATTTGTATAAGTCAGTAGTTCAGCCTCAGCTGGAGTACTGCGTTCAGGCCTGGGTGTCTCACTTTAGGAAGAACATGAGGCCATTAGAGAAAGTGCAGAAAACGTGAGGCCATTAGAGAAAGTGCAGAAAACGTGAGGCCATTAGAGCAGGTGCAGAAAACGTGAGGCCATTAGAGAAGGTGCAGAAAAGATTCACAAGAATAGTTTCAGGGATGAGAAACTTTAGTTATAAAGATAGATTGGAAAAATTGGACTGTTTTCTTTAGTGAAAAGAAGCCTGGGAGGAGATTTGATAGAGATATTCAACATCATGAGGGGGGGTCTGGACAAAGTAGATCGGGAGGAACTTTTCCCACTTATGAAAAGATTGAGAACGAGACAGCACAGATTCTGTGATTTATCTGTTTTTGCTGACAGTATCAGACTTGCCAGGTCACAGAGACGTTGAGTGAGATTCGATACAGTATTTGGCAGAACTCTTTTTAAAAAATAAATTTAGTGTACCCAATTCATTTTTTCCAATTAAGCAAGGCCAATCTACCATCTTTGGGTTGTGGGGGTGAAACCCACGCAAACACGGGGAGAATGTGCAAACTCCACACGGACAGTGACCCAGAATCGAACCTGGGACCTCGGCGCTATGAGGCTGCAGGGCTAACCCACTGCGCCACCCTGCTGCCCTTGGCAGAACTCTTTTTTAATGTTCTGTTGGGTTGAAATGGTTTTAGCAATCCTTCTAGTTCTTTGTCCTCATAAAATTTCACTCCTGCTGATGTGCTGAGGTTGGCAACTCTGTATATGGTCAGACATCTGACAGACAGCAATTTCTGCGTACCTGATTTACCTAGGAAGCGGGGCCAGTGAGCCCCAGACTGAAACAATAAAATTAAATCACTCTTAAAACGGAAATGATTGGAATTAAATAATTACAGGAATTCAAACAGGATTTGGCATTGTTGTATTGGTTATGGGCTACAGCCTATAAAACACCCTCAGGGAAAGGAATGTTACAATGAATAAGGTCAAGTGACAAGGCAGAAATTTAAAAATAATTACATTTATGAGGCCAATAAATTATGATATATTTTTCCATTTTCAAATGACTGCATTAATCCTTCTATTCTTCAGTGACTTTCTTTTCCCTCTGAAGGACTATTACCTCCCACAATAGACAGGATAAGGTGATGACCTGCTCAAAGTCAATTAATGTTCGCTGTGTGTTAACCCAGAGTTTCTCTAGGCTAATTTTCTTCCTCTCACTTCTCCGCTGGTTTTTTTGTGAGGTATCGCAATGCTTGAGGCAGACATTGGTGAAACAGTGTCACTTTGTTACCGAGGGTTATTCACTGCAAAAGTGACCGACACATCCACAACCTGTGGGCAACTGGGGGTTCTGATGAATCAGGTAAGCAATAAAAAAATTTGAGTGTAATAATTTATCCATGTAACTAAATACTTTAAAAATTCATAGCCACACCGCATACAACCAAACTAATTGTAAAACTGGCTGAGAAGCAAAATCAACTACTTGAAATTCCGAGTTTGAAGGAATTGGGTGATCTACATCTTGCTCTGCAAATCTGGTCTTCACTTGTTGTCCTGTTGCGTTGAACCTTTAATTCAGCGGCAAATAATAGAATGCAGGCACCAATTCTTGTTCATCATCTGACTCTTCCACACTTAATTTCATGGAAATTTATTAAGGGAAATTAGGGATGGGTAACAAATGCTGGCCTAGCCAGCGAATCCCACTTTCTTAAAAATGAATTTAAAATTACTAATGCTGAATCTCACACAATCAACACCTTGGGAGTTGCTATTGATCATAAACTTAAATAGACCAACTCTAGAAATACTCTAGCTACAAGACTAGAGGCTGGGAATTCTCTATGAATAGTTCACCTCCAGACTCCCCAAGATCTGTCCACCATTGATAAGGCACATGAGGAGCATGATAGAATACTCTTCACTTGCCTGGACAAAGAAGCTCGATGTCATCTGAGACAAAGCAGCTTGCTTGACTGGCAACCCATCCACTGGTTTAAACATTCGCTTCCTCCACTGCTGGTGAACAGTGGCAGCAGTGTGTATCATCTACAGGTTGCCCTGCAGGAACTCACCAAGGCTCCTTCGACAGCACCTTCCAAACCCGCAACCTCTACCATCTTGCAGGCCAGGAGCAGCAGATGCATGAGAACACCACCACCTTGCAAGTTCCCTTCCAAGTCACACATTATTCTAACCTGGAAATATGTTGCCCGTTTCTTCACTGTCACAAGGTCAAAATTGCGGAACTCGCTCCCTAAAAGCACCGTGGGTGTACCTACATCACAGAGACTGCAGCGGTTCAAGAAAACAGCTTCCCATCACCTTCTCAATTAGGGATGAGCAATAAATGCTGGCTTTGTCAGCACATGAATTAATGAAGAAAAACCTGCAAATGGCCTCAATATGGTACATATGATACACACACAGATTTATCTATTACATATGTGTGTAAATATATACCTGCATATAAAATACTTTGTTTCCAAAAATCATGCTTTTTGCCACCTGCAATGGAACAGCGCAGCTATGGCATACTTTTCTTACCTCTATTCCTGTTCTCCTGGTGGGAGCAGCAGGAAATGATTAGTCAGTCATTTTGCTGCAAGCGCCTTTTCTCCTGTGGCCCTACTGTGCCAGGTCAGAGAAGGCAGACGAGAACATTGCGTGAGACTGTCTGGAAAACTGCCACATGGCGTTATGGAAAATGACAGGCTAACAGATGGCAGTCTCTCTCTCTCTCTGGGGAATTTATTACAGCGCTCCAGAGGGTGACTGACTCTGTGACGGAGTCCTGTGTTTCATAATTCATCTTTTCCGCTTTTTAAAGGTACATGTCCCATTTACCTCAGCAGGAAATTGTAAATCCTGGATTGAATCGCACAGGGAATAAAACAATTCTGGAGTACTGCACCAAAATTCTGTCTGTTTATTTGACTATTTCTGCACAGGAGATGCTGCTGGGAGATAATACTGTTCCTGCATTTGATGTTTCTGTCAGATAATGTCTGAAAATAATGATCCATTCAACATTAAAACCTGTTATCACCGTAGCAGCTTTTCCACCCAATTTTCTCCTTTCCATTTCTGAAGATTTTGCTTTCTTGCTGGAGTAAGATGCTCTGGGCCCTATAGTCCTCTGGTGGCAACCTCATGTAGCCATGGTTCAGTGACAGCCTTCCCACCTCAGAGTCGGAGGTTCAAATCCCACTCCAGAAATCTGTGCACAAAATCTGGTCTGATGCTCCAGTGTGGCACTGATGGAAGTGTTGTCCTATGGCTTTGCTGTTAAACCTAGGCCTCACCTACCCTCTCAGGTGGATGTAATATATCCCAAGGCACTCTCCCGAGTTTTCCCCGGTGTCTCGGCCAATATGTATCCCTCAGAATCACCACTAAAACAGATTATCTGGTCATTATCTTTTTTTTAAATTTACAGTACCCAATTATAATTTTTCCCAATGAAGGGGCAATTTAGCGTGGCCAATCCACCTCCCCTGCACATCTTTGGGTTGTGGGGGTGAGACTCACTCAGACACGGGGAGAATGTGCAAACTCCACATGGACAGTGACCCTGGGCCGGGATCAAACCTGGGACCTCGGCGGCGTGAGGCAGTGCTAACCGCTGTGCCACCGTGCCGCCCTATATAGTCCTTATCACAGTGTTTATGGGATTTTGCTTTGTTCGAATTTGCCGTCACGGTTCCTACATTACAACAGCGATTACATTAGAAAACACACTAGCTGTGAAACATTTTGTTACAATGTGAAATGTGCTATGTAAATGCAGTGAGCGTTAGAAGACCATTGGGCCTGTCAGGGCATCACAGCTAAACCTCATTAATATCCATACATGTGCAGCTCCCAACAGGACAGGAACCGTTAATGATTTCCCTTCTCCCTATGGCAGAGTGGCACTAACTGCCACCCGCTGAGATCAAATAACACAGCCCCAGCCAGGGATGGGACCTGATACAGTTTAGTGTTACACCAGATCATACTTTTAATTTATCACAGACCTCTAACCTGTTTTTAATGATACAGGAGCTATTATTATCATTATTTGTAGCTTGACCTGGTTTGGTAGCACTCATCTCTGTCTCAGAGTTAATGGGTCCAAGCCCAACTCCAGGACATGTGTACATAGTCTAGGCTAATATTTCGGGTGGAATTTACCAGCTGTTCACACCGGTGGGTTATTCCGGTCCCACCAATGGCGCATGGGTTTCCTGGCCACGAGGGGTGCAGCCAACAGGAAATCCCGTTGCCAACAACGCGAGCAGAAATTCCTGCTGGTGAGCCGACTCCTGCAGTTGGGTTGCTCGGTAAATCCTGCCCCTGATCACAATACTGAAGGAGTGCAGCAGAGTTAGAGATACCACCCTTTGAATAGAATGTTAAACTCACACCTCATTTTCCTGCTCAGCTGGACATTAAAGATCGCACGGCCATTCAAAGTCAAGCAGGATGTCCTGGCCAACATTCCACCAAGTGCTTCATTGCTTTTTCTGGAATCTTGCCACGTGCACATTGTTTCCCTGCAAAATAACTGTGACAACACTACTCCAAAATATTTGATGGCCGTAAAGCACTTTGGAAGATGATGAGAAAATAAAGTGTGCTATATAAATGTAAGTTATTTATTTATGTAGTGCACCAGCTAAGACCAAAGTGGTTCCTATAAAATTTCCTTGACTTATAGTGAATGAGGAGCAGAGTGCACAATTTCTTTTTTAAAAATAACTTTAGAGTACCCAATTTTTTTCCCCAATTAACGGGCAATTTAGCGTGGCCAATCCACCCAACCTGCACATCTTTGGGTTGTGGGGGTGAAACCTACGCAGACACGGGGAGAATATGAAAACTCCACATGGACAGTGACCCAGCGCCAGGATTCGAATCTGGGTCCTCAGCGTCGCAGGGGCACAATTTCTGAGCAAGGGAGTCGCCCATTTAAGAGAGAGGCGAGGAGGAATTTCTTCCCTCGGAGGGTAGTGAATCTGTGGAATTCTTTACTGCAGAGGGCTGTAGAGGCTGGACCATTAGGTATGGTCAAGGCTGAGATAGACAGATTTTTAACCAGTGAGGGAATCAAGGAATATGGGGATAAGGCGGGCAGCACGGTGGCGCAGTGGGTTAGCCCTGCAGCCTCATAGCGCTAAGGTCCCAGGTTCGATCCCGGCTCTGGGACACTGTCTGTGTGGAGTTTGCACATTCTCCCTGTGTTTGTGTGGGTTTCACCCCCACAACCCAAAGATGTGCAGGCTAGGTGGACTGGCCACGCTAAATTGCCCCTTAATTGGAAAAAATTAATTGGGTACTCTAAATTTATTAAAAATTAAAAAAATATGGGGATAAGGCGGGAAAGTGGAGATGAGGATTATCGATAGGATCAGTCATGATCTCACTAAATGGTGGAGTAGACTTGATGGGCCGAATGGCCTACTTCTACTCCTACATCTTATGAGCTAATGAGTTGTGTACTACAAATGGAAGCTGCAACAGAAACATTTCTGCAGACATTTTGTCAAAGTTTACCTCAGAGTCTGGTTTGGGGTGCTACAATTATCTTCAGTTCTCTTAGGCCAGGGGTAGGAAAAGCCCAATTCCTAATTACTTTATCGTGACTCTTGTGGGAAAGTGGCAGTGAGGAAAGGATTGTGTGATTCTCTGCAGTTGACCAGACTGCAAGGTTAGTGTGAGACATGTCTTCCCATGCAGTATGAGACAGTGTTTTCGAACGAACCTGCTAAACCTGCCCCCACCCCACCATTTGAACAAGTTTGAACCTCTGGCTTCAGGTAATGTAATGTTTCAGACTCCAAAAAGAACTTTCGAAACATCTGAGTGAGTCAGCAAACCTTGTACGGCCTGTGTCTGCACCAAGCAAAACTGCCGGCTGTGAGTTTTCCAGAACAGGGCAGTTCACAGGCCTAAGCCTTTGTAAAAGACACTCTCAGTTTACGCTTCACAGCATTAGTTGATGGATGGACCATTCCATTTCCCTCTGTGTCTCACACCCACGTGACATCTGGAACACATTTTCTGCAGATATCCCATAGACAGGGTCAATGAAAATGAAAATCTGTGAGAAATGTTAGTAAAATCTGCTGGGATTCTTTGTAGAAATACATTAAAATCTGTGGGAAATCAGAATCGGTATATTCTCTCACCCACCCCAAATTATTATAATAGATGCAGCCATCTTATCGCTCTGTGCTTTACGCATAGGAAACTGCAAATAACAAATTGCCAGTCTCAAAAAAATATCTAAGACAAGGGCTGGAATTTGGCAGCTGTTGGAATTCTTTTTCCCCGCTGACAGCACGCCTCCACTCGCGGGTTTCTTGGCGGCAAGGGCTGGCTTCAATGGGAAATCCCATTGACCAGCGGCAGAATTGGAGAATTCAGCCACCAACAAACAGGGCACTGTCAACAATCACGTGGCTAGGGGACTGGAGAATCACGCCCCAAGACTTACTACTATTTTAAAAAAAAATTTAGAGTGCCCGTTGCCAGCGAATGGCACGCAGCCAAGAAACACAATCATTTTTTGGGACTTTGGGGAGTTTTCCCCAGTCAAGCCCACACTTAAAAATTTTTTCAGCAGTGGGGAACTGAACTCGACGCCTCATACATCGATTCGCCATTTTGAAAGGGTGCACCGAACTCTCCACCCAGGGGTACTGTCATCCCTACAGACATGGGCATTATCACCCTCAAGTGAGGACACCCTGCTGTGGGGTCACTGAGGGCCCCCCCTCTTTTCCATCCCCACTCCACCTTTCAGCCCCCCTTTTCAGGACCCCCACCCTTCACCCCCCAAAACTTTATGAGATCCCTTCATACCCGCCATTTACCCCCTGTCCTTCACCCCCCTTTCATGGATATGACACCCCTCAGGCCCAAGTCCTTGGCAGTGCCATCCTGGTTCTGCCACCCTGGCAGTATCCATGCCAACCTAACAGTTTTCATGCCAACCTGGCAGTGCCAACAAGGTAGTGCTAGGGTGCCACCCTGCCCTGTCCCCGACCATCCAGGGGTCTCCAATGGCTTGGGAGACCTCCCCCGTGAGCCTTTATGCTTGGTCCATGTTTGTGTGGGCAAGTACCAAATGGCACCCTGGCAAGATCTCCCAGGCACTGCCGTTACATACCGGGCAATCTTGTGTAACGTTTCGATCATTGTGAATCACAAGATTCAACAGCCTTGTCCCGAATCCTGCTAGTTAAATAGCTAGTTAACTAGCTATATAGCACCCATACATTGTGTTTAGCACAGGACTAAATCACTGGCTTTGAAAGCAGACCAAGCAGGCCAGCAGCACGGTTCGATTCCCGTAACAGCCTTCCTGAACAGGTGCCGGAATGTGGCGACTAGGGGCTTTTCACAGTAACTTCATTTGAAGCCTACTCGTGACAATAAGTGATTTTCATTTTTTTCATTCAAGAGGCTATCTTGTAAATATTCACACAATGGAACCTATCCTGCTGCCTTTTCAGGTGCTAGATGGACATAAGGATGCATTTGCTTTTGCTGGGACCACTGCCGGCTGTAATGAGAAAACTCCTTGTCAGACAGACTGAAATTGTCTTCAGTCCTCTATCCAGTCAAGATCAAAGTATCCTTCAAGGAGCAATCCATACAGGTGCCCAATCTAACACTCAACACCAGTCTGGATAGATCGTTTGTAGGGTCAATGCAAGGAGTCTTAAAGCGTGCAATTTACTATACACTGTTAACATCAATGTCAAACAAATAGAGAACCAAATTCACAGCGGGTTAAGGCAGGGCAGTGCAATGAACGTGCTGAAAAATGCCTGTCAGGGTTGACTGAGTTTTCACAATGTAATAAAGGATGTGAAGAGACAGTGGAGGAAGGGACTAAATGCAATGGGTTACAGAACGGAATACACAAAAAGAAAATGGCCCTAGATTAGGAAAACCGTTAGAACCTAGCTGTACCTTCAAATTAATTTAAGAGAAAGCTAGATAAACATTTTAAAATTAAAATTGTTTTTTCCTAATTAAGGGACAATTTAGCGTGGCCAATCCGCCTACCCTGCACATATTTCGGTCGTGGGGATGAGGCCCACGCAGGCACGGGAAGAATGCAAACTCCACACAGACAGTGACCCGGGGCCGGGATCGAACCCGGGTCCTCGGCGTCATGAGGAAGGTTAGATAAACATGAGGGAGAAAGAAATAGAAGGTTGTACTGGGGGGGGGGGGGGGGTTTATATGAGGGGGGGGGTCATGGACCACATGGATCAAAGGACATGTTTCAATGTAAGGCATGCTGTTCCTCATCTGCTCTCTGTCAATAATCTATTGTTATCTAGTTACAGGGTGTCTATTCACAATAATACCTGTTAGCATCATAGAGGCCAATGAGTCAGCCACAGAGAGAGGTAAATAGGAGAAGCGTGGCATCCCCATTAAAGTCGGTGGCTGAAACGTCACAACATGGTCAGTGTAACGACACAAATGTCAGTTTTAAAACAGTTGTCCATGAACAGCAAATTTATAAATGGACTGAAAGTCTGGGAGCATCTTTAATAGTTTGACGGATGGCGCAATGGTCAGCACTGCTGTCTCACGGCACCGAGGACCTGGGTTCGATCCCAGCCTCGGTTCACTGTCCGTTTGGAGTTTGCACATTCTCCCCGTGTTTGCATGGGTTTCACCCCCACAACCCAAAGATGTGCAGGGTAGGTGGATTGGCCATGCAAAAATTGCCCCTTAATTGGAAAATTAATACTTTGATGGAAACACAGAAGCCCATATATTCAGCCTGAGCAAAACTGGGATACTTCCTTGAAGCAAAACGTCACCAACCACAAAGATGTACCCTTGACCCTGGCCGACATTCCAGTTTGGAGAAATTTCAATAGATTTAATGGTACCTCCAGCCTCTGCTGAGAAGTCCTCGAGGATATAGCAGAAGAGATTTATTTACCTTGGAGCTGCCAGTAAATGTTTAAATTGTAAACGAATATACTACAACTTGAGAAACTCATCACAGAACAATCAACCACCCAGGACGCCCAGCTTTCAAAAGTTAGCATTGTAAAACCGGAGATACAGAAATCCCATTGCTATGAGTGAAGTGACAGAAAATATATCATATGATATGTTTCTGTGGCTGGATTAACATTTCAGTACACGCCCCATGTATGGGTGTACACAGATAGATCTATTGTCACCACTCATGTCTGGCAGGAAATCCGGTGGATGTGGACTTGGCAGTGTACATCCCAGTTCCATTTTCTTCTCCTGCCAGCCCAGTTCCGCTCAGGACGTAGTGGAGGGAGGGTGGAAGATCCTGGTTAGAATATTTAACTTGCTCATGTCTGAAACTGTCTTTTGTTATTCCACCAGCTCCCCTCCAGTGAAGAAGAGGATTTGCACTTGGAATGTCAAGATTTGTGAAATGTGTGTAATTTTCTCATCAGAAGATTCTAATTTTGCATATCTCATTCTGAGCCGTACATGTTTCATAATAGCTTTCATAATTCATCCCACTCCCAATATTTCCTCCGTGTTGACAGTTCTATTTACAGTATCATATCAATGTGCCCCTGCATTCGTTTCAAAACAAATCCAGATATTAATTCTGCTCTAATTACTTGGAACACAACGTGCGAGATGGTGCTTTGAGTTTTCAGGGTGGCTCCTTGTTTTCTACTCAATCTGAGGGCACTGTGGGGATATGCTGCCAGGTGTGCCAGATGTGGAGTAGGTCAGGAGCATCCATGCTGTTAAGAGCTCTGAGCCAACAGGAAGCTCCGTGTGTGTGTGTGTGAGAGAGAGACAGCTGCATTCTCTGAGCTCAGAGTGGCTCCTATAAAGCAGACTTGTGGTATTGATATGTTGCTTGCAGATACTTGTACAGGTCACTCACTAGTTGGCTCAGCAGCCATGCACCTGTGCTCTTGCCCAGCTAGGGCTCCACATCCAGGAGCAACAGAGAAAACAACAAAGTAAATTTAAGACATACAGCATTACCGCTGACAAATGTTGTCAAATAAATTCACCCTTTATATAACTTAAAATCTGCCATACCAAAGGGAAACTTGCCTTTACACAATACCTTCCAACCTCAGGCTGTCCTAAAGTGATTCACACTGCCCATTGCAGTGCAGTCCCTGTTGTTAAGCAAATTGTGCAAAGGCCAAACACTGGGGCTACCTTCCATTATCACTCCGGTTAGATTCCTATCATAACAGTGGTTACCTTTACTATCATGGGTAGTGCACTGTAGATTGTTAACTGTCCCTGTTAACTGTTATGCTTCTGTTGTACAGGGCATTGATGAGACCACATCTGGAGGACTTTATACAGTATTGGCCTCCTTATTTAAGGGAGGACGTAAATGCATTGGAAGCAGTTCAGAGAAGATTTGCCAGACTAATACCTGGAATAGGTGGGTTGTCTTATGAGGAAACGTTGGACAGACTGGGCTTGTATCCACTGGGGTTTAGCTGAGCAAGAGGTGAATTTAAAAAAAAAAATTTTTTTAAAATAAATTTAGATTACCCAATTATTTTTTCCAATTAAGGGGCAATTTAGCGTGGCCAATCCACCTACTCTGCACATTTTTGGGTTGTGGGGGCGAAACCCACGCAGACACGGGGAGAATGTGCAAACTCCACACAGACAGTGACCCAGAGCCGGGATCGAACCTGGGACCTCAGCGCCGTGAGCAAGAGGTGAATTGATTGAAACATAAGCAGCGGGATTCTCCGACCCCCTCGCCGGGTCGGAAAATCTCCAGGGGGTGGTGCGAATCCAGCCCAGACGCCGGCTGCCGTATTCTCCGGCGCTTGTTATCGGGTGGGGCGGGTTCATGCCATGCCGGTCGGGGCCATTGGCAGCGCCCCCCCCCGACAATTCTCCAGGCCCCAATGGGCCGAGCGGCCGCCTGTTTTTGTCCAGTCCCGCCGGCGTGAATTAGACATGGTCCCATACGGCAGCATCTGGCAGGTAAGTCGGCTGGTGCAGTCCTCAGGGGGGCGCGGGGAGATCCGACCCCGGGGGGGGGGGGGGCGGCTGTGGCCTGGCCCGCAATCGGGGACCACCGATCTGCGGACGGGCCTCTGCCCTGGGGGCCACTCCTTCCTTCAGCGCAGGCCCCTGTAGGGTTCCGCCATGGCTGGCGCAGAGAAGGCAACCCCCTGCGCATGCACCAGAATACGCCAACCCCTCCGGCGTCCACCTAACCCCCGGACGTGTGGTGGAGAATTCCGCACTTTCGGGGGCTGTTGACGCCGGAGTGGTTCCCGCCGGTTTTCCCGCCAGCATGGGGATTTAGTCCCCGGAAAGGAGAATCCGGCCCTAGATGTTGAGGAGTATTGACAGGGTGGATGTGGAAAGGACGTTTCCTCCTGTGGGAGAATCTAGAACTAGGGTGACACTGTTTAAAAACAAGGGCATATTTAAGAAAGAGAAGAGGAAAAATGAGTCTCTCAGAGGGTTGTGAATCTTTGGAATCCTCTTCTTCAAATATTGATGGAAACAGAGTCAAAGAACAATACAGCACAGGAACAGGCCCTTCGGCCTTCGAAGCCTGAAGCGGTCATGATACCAACCTTGGCCAAAACCCTTCTTTGTTTCGTATTCCTCTACATCCATCCTATCTATGCATTTGCTGAGATGTCTTTTGAACGCCATTAATGTATCTGCTTCCACAACCTCCCCAAGCACTCATCACCCTCTGTGTGAAAGACCTGCCTCGCACATCTCTTCTTTGGTTTTATAAGTTTAAAGTTCCCAATTCATTTTTTCCAATTAAGGGCCAATTTAATGTGGCAAATCCACCCAACCTGCACATCTTTGGGTTGTGGGGGCGAAACCAATGCAAACAATGGGAGAATGTGCAAATTCCACACCAACAGTGACCCAAAACCAGGATCGAACCTGGGACCTCGGCGCTGTGAGACACCAGTGCTAACCACTGCGCCACCGTGCTGATTTACCATCTCTTCCAAACTTTGTCCCATGGACCTTAAACCTATGCCCCCTAGCGGCTGACCCCACCACCCTGGGAAAGTGTGCCTGCCCAGCCACTCCATCCATGCCTCTCATAATTTTTTAGACCTCTATCAGGTCATCCCTCAACCTCCGACATTCTTATTTTTAATATAAATTTAGAGTATCCAATTCTTTTTTTTTCCCAATTAAAGGGCAATTTAGTGTTGGCAATCCTCCTACCCTGGGTTGTGAGGGTGAGATCCAGGCAGACACGGGGAGAATGCGCAAACTACACATGGACAGTGACCCGGGGCCGGGATCAAATCCGGGTCCTCAGTGCCAGCAGTGCTAACCACTGCACCACCGTGCTGCCCTACCTCTGTCATTCTAATGAAAACAGTCTGAGTTTATTCAGTCTCTCAGCATAGATTTTATTTTTTTAATTTAGAGTACTCAATTCATTTTTTCCAATTAAGGGGCAATTTAGAGTGGCCAATCCATCTATCCTGCACATCTTTGGGTTGTGGGGGCGAAACCCACGCAAGCACGGGGAGAATGTGCAAACTCCACACAGACAGTGACCCAGAGCCGAGATCGAACCTGGGACCTCGGCGCCATGAGGCAGCAGTGCTAACCACTGTGTCACCATGCTGCCCTCTCTCAGCATAAATAACACCCTCCAGACCACGCAACATCCTGGTAAACCTCCCCTGCACCCTCGCCAAATCCTCCACATCCTTCTGCTAGTGTGGCGACAAGAATTATGCTCAATATTCCAAGTGCGACCGTACCAAGGTTCTATAGCATGACTTGCCAGTTTTTATACTCGATGCTCCATCCAATGAAGGCAAGAATTCCGTATGCTTTCTTGATTACCTTGTCCACTTGTGTTGCCACTTTCAAAGATCTGTAGACCGGTACATCCAGAACTCTCTGGCTTTCTATATTCCTAAGAGTTTTGCCATTTACTGTATATTTCCCCTCTATATTAGACCTACCAAAATGCGTTACCTCACATTTGTCCTGATTAAACTCCATTTGCCATTTCTCTGCCCAGGTCTCCGACCTATCTATGTCCTGCTGTATCCTCGAACAATCCTCAACAATATCTGCACTCCACCAACCTTAGTGTCATCTACAACTTACTAATCAGCCCAGCTACATTTTCCTCCAAATCATTTATGTAAACTACAAACAACAGAGGCCCCACCACTAGTCACAACCTTCCATTCAGAAAAACTCCCTTCTACTGCTACCCTTTGCCTTCTGTGACCGAGCCAGTTCTGTATCCATCTTGCCACTTCACCTCTGATCCCGTGTGACCTCACCTTTTGTACCAGTTTGCCATGAGGCACCTTGTCAAAGGCTTTACTGGAGTCCATGTAAACAACATTACCCGCCCTCCCTCATAATCATCTTTGTCACCTCCTCAGAAAACTCAATCAAGTTATTAAGGCACAACCTCCCCTTCACAAAACCATGCTGCCTATCGCTAATGAGTCCATTTGTTTACAAGTGAGTATAAATCCTGTCCCTGAGAATTCTCTCCAATAATTTACCTGCTACCAACATGAGGCTCACCGGCCTATAGTTTCCTGGATTATCCCTGCTACCTTTCTTAAACAGCGGTGCCACATTAGCTAGTTAGATAGTTATATGGGCAAGGTGGATGCAGGGATATAGGCCAAATACGGGCAAGTGGGACTAGCTTAGTGATAGAAACTGGGTGGCATGGACAAGCTGGGCCGAAGGGCCTGTTTCCATGCTGTAAAGATCTATGACTCTATTCTCCAGTCCTCTGGTATCTCACTTATCTTTGAATATTTTAAGGCAAAGGTAGGTAGATTTTATTTTATAAATTTGAAGTACCCAATACATTTTTTTCCAATTAAGAGGCAATTTAGCGTGGCTACTCCACTCATCCTGCACATTTCTGGGTTGTAGGGATGAGAACCACGCCCACACGGGGAGAATTGCAAACTCCACACAAACGGTGACCCAGGGCCAGGATCGAACCCGGGGCCTCAGCGCTGTGATTCTTGATAAGCAAAGGGGTGAAAGGTTATCGGGGTTGGCAGGAATGTGGAATTGAGGTTACAATCAGAACACTTATTGAATGGTGGAACAGGCCCCATAATACAATCTTTACTTGGCTCTGGTGGCTGTCCCTTTGTGTTGACCTTGACTACGTTCTCACTACAGAACCCACAGGAGATTGGGACTAACCGGTCTTCAACCACTGGTAATTTAGTAGAGTTGAGAATGAAGGATGAAGCATTTCATTCAGTCAGAAAAACTTTTACAAATGGATACCAGGGCAGCACGGTGGTGCAGTGGTTAGCACTGCTGCCTCATGGCGCCGAGGTCCCAGGTTCGATCCTGGCCCTGGGTAACTGTCCGTGTGGAGTTTGCACATTCTCCCCGTGGCTTCGCCCCCACAACCCAAAGCTGTGCAGGGTAGGTGGATTGGACATGCTAAATTGCCCCTTAATTGGAAAAAATGAATTGGGTACTCTAAATTTATATATTTTTTAAATGGATACCATATTATCAAAGAAGGAGATCTTGTGGTGACCAAAAGCTTGGTTAGGAGGTGGATTTTAAGGAGAAGAGAGACACAGAGAAGTTTAAGGAGGAAATTTCAAAGCCTTGTTCAAGAGAACAGACATGGGGAGGGTGAAAAAGGGGAAAACTGTACAGACTGTATAGTTGATTGTTGGGAAGTATGTTTCCCGGGGTGTTTATTTGATGTAACCTGTTTCGACGCATGTTGTAATAAAATACATTGTTTAAAAAAGAGAACAGACTTAAAAAGAAATGCAAAGTTCTGGGAGATAATACCTCAGTGTTGGAGGGAATGGGATACAGTGGGTGGGTTTTGTGGAACTGCAAATACGTTACAGAGATGTTGGGGGGTGGGAATGGGGTACAGTGGGTGGGTTTTGTGGAACTGCAAAAACGTTACAGAGATGTTGGGGGGTGGGAATGGGGTACAGTGGGTGGGTTTGTAGGCCTGGAAGAGGTTACAGAGATGTTTGCTGGGGGGGGGGGGGGGGGGGGGGGGGGGCAAATCCATAAAGGGACAGCAACACGGTGATAACACCTGTCGATTATCAACATAAAATATGTCCATGGCTTCCAGATGCAGAAGGCAAGCAATAGGAAACACCTACAGGGCTTATAAATGGTACATTGTTTTAAATAAAGCCAGACTGTGGTAACAGAGAGTACTCAAAAAGCAGCAATTCAAACTGTGCGTTCAAATGATGGGACCCTCGAATAAGATTTAGCTGCACTTATGCACCCTACTGAATTTCTTGCAGGATAGATTTTCCAAGTTCTCATCCATGGAAAGGTATCCATGTTATAAACTGGTATTGGAAAATCCCAGGACCTGGTATAATACAGACAGTATTTTCATAAAATTCTTTCATTGGATGTGAGCGTTGTTGGGCAGGCCAGCATTTATTGCCTATCCTTAATTGTCCTTGAACTGAGTGGCTTGCTGGGTCATTGCAGAGTATAGTTTTTAACAAATAAATTTAGAGTACCCAATTCGTTTTTTCCAATTAAGGGGCAATTTAGCATGGCCAATTCACCTACCCAGCACATCTTTGGGTTGTGGGGGCGAAACCCACGCAGACGCGGGGAGAATGTGCAAACTCCACACGGACAGTGACCCAGAGCCGGGATCGAACCACTGTGCCACATGTTTCACCGTTATGCGAGGGTAGTTATGAATCAACCACATTGCTGTGGATCTGGAGACAGATATAGGCCAGACTGCATCAGCACGCCAGCCTTCCTTCGCGAAAGAGCATTAGTGAACCAGGTGGGCTTTTACAACAATCGTGATAACTGTCATGGTGACTATTACTGAGACTCGCTTTCAACTCCATATTTATCAACTGAACCCAAATTCCACCAGCTGCCCTGGTGTGATATGAATTCATGTCCCCAGGCCTCCCCCCCCCCCCCCCCCCCCGCCCAATCTCCCTCACTATTTATGTCTGCCTCGTGCTTTATGTTTGAGGTGCAGACGATGCAAAACACCCCCAGATGGATTTAACTGGAGTTATCAATTGTTCGATATGCTGGTTATTTCCTCCCCTTTCCCTCCCATGACTCATGGGCAGCACGGTAGCATGGTAGTTAGCATAAATGCTTCACAGCTCCAGGATCCCAGGTTCGATTCCCGGCTGGGCCACTGTCTGTGTGGAGTCTGCACGTCCTCCCCGTGTGTGCGTGGGTTTCCTCCGGGTGCTCCGGTTTCCTCCCACAGTCCAAAGATGTGCGGGTTAGGTGGATTGGCCATGCTAAATTGCCCGTAGTGTCCTAAAAAATAAGGTTAAGGGGGGGGTTGTTGGGTTACGGGTATAGGGTGGATATGTGGGTTTGAGTAGGGTGATCATTGCTCGGCACAATATCGAGGGCCGAAGGGCCTGTTCTGTGCTGTACTGTTCTATGTTCTATGTTCATCACACAGCAACTCCAAGCCCTGAACCACCAATTCTCCACAGCTTCCCATTAATAGGTGAATGGAGAATGGATGGGGTTCGGGGAATGACTCCCCCACCAACCGCTTCATGTTGACTCACATGAAACCAGGTACTCAGTACATGAACAAAACAGAAGAGAGTGAGAGACAGAGAGAGAGAGTGACAGAGTGACAGAGAGAGAGAGACAAACAGAGAGAGAGAGACACAGAGAGTGACAGAGAGACAGAGAGTGAGTGACACAGAGAGAGAGTGAGTGACAGACAGAGAGAGACACACACAAAGAGAGAGTGACAGAGAGACAGAGCGTGAGTGATAGAGCGTGAGTGACAGAGAGTGAGTGACAGAGAGTGAGTGAGTAAGAGTGTGACAGAGAGCATCAGAAAGTGACAGAGAGAGAGTGACAGAGAGACAGAGATTGAGAGAGAGAAAGAGAGTGACAGAGAGACATAGAGTGAGTAACAGAGAGAGACTGACAGAGAGACATAGAGTGAGTAACAGAGAGACAGGGTGAGTGACATAGAGTGAGTAACAGAGAGAGTGACATGGAGACATACAGAGAGACAGAGAGTGAGAGAAAGAGAAAGTGAATGAGAGAGAAAGAGTGAGTGACAGAGACAAATTGAGTAAGTGACACAGAGAGACAGAATGAGTGAGAGAAAAAGAGTGAGAAATGATTCTGATATAAGAACATTTATATCATAAACGCGGTGTTACATTAATTCACGACACTTCTCTGGCTTGCACCTGAACGCTATGAGAGGGTGTGAATTGTTTACCTTCGAGTGGAATTCTCCGGTTGTTAGGATTCTCTTTTCCCGCTGGCAGCGCACCCCCATTCCCGGAGGAATGGGGTAGCTCCAATGGGAAATCCCACTGACAAGTAGTGAGAAGTAAGAATCCCGCCGCCAGTGAACGGTGTGCCACCGAGAAACGCGTTGCTGGGCAACCGGAGAATCCTGCCCGATGGCTGTGTGGTTCAAATGGTTTCAATGGGCCAAGAAGTAGAGAGCTTAATTGATATCATTACCGAGCTTACTTCCAACGTAAAGAACTCGGAATAGGTGCAATAATGATTAATAAATTTTACATGAATATTCTTCTTTCCTCTATCACTAAATAGACTTGCATATTGTCAATCTGCAGATTATCTTTAATTGGCTTTATGTTCAAAGTAAAATGTAATTTGTTCGGGAAATTGTCTACATACAATTAATTCCCTGTGTTAACCAAAAAGCTGTGCAAAGTTTCTTTGACTTGATTCGGGAAAGAAGTGGAAAGGATGGAAATTTTATATGCATGTTGGTTTTGACAACTAATCAACTAACAATGGAAACTTCTTGTTAAAGTGATGGGCAGTTAATTCAAAAGGAATCATGAAATTCTGGGTCACAGAAAATGGTCGAAAATGAGACTGAATTTGCAGTTAATTATTGTCAGTTTGACTAAGCCACTTGCAAACTACACTTTTTTTTAATTTATAAATTTAGATTACCCAATTATTTTTTCCAATTAAGGGGCAATTTAGCGTGGCCAATCCACCTACTCTGCACATTTTTGGGTTGTGGGGGCGAAACCCACGCAGACACGGGGAGAATGTGCAAACTCCACACGTGACAGTGACCCAGAGCCGGGATCGAACCTGGGACCTTAGCGCCGTGAGGCGGTTGTGCTAACCACTAGGCCACCGTGCTGCCCCCAAACTACACTTTTAAGGATAATTAACTCAACAAGATGCTCCTTAAAGCATACCTCTTTAACAAAGCTTTTGGTCATCTGTCCTGATATCTTTGGCGAGGTTCCCCAATAATGGGGCTATGTCCTCACGCCGGCGTGAAAATCGCTGCCAATGACACCGGCGTCAACGGCCCCTGAATGTGAGGAATTCTCATTCTTTCTAGGGGGCTAGGTTGGCGCTGGAGTCGTCCTGGCAGCTCCAGCCCTCGTGGAATGGCTTTTGCGCATGCGCAGAACGGCTGCCGTATTTTTGCGCATGCGCGGAATGGCTGGCATGATTTGGCGCATGCGCGGGGGTTTCCCTTCTCCACGCCGGCCCTCAGGCAATATGGCAGAGCCCTACAGGGGCCTGGCTCAGAGTAAGGTAGGCCACCACAGAATCAGCCCGCCTGCCAATCAGTAGGCCCCGATCACGGGCCAGGCCACCATGGGGGCCCCACCCCCGGGTCAGATCCCCCTGCCCCCTCCCGCCCCCCTCCAGGACGTCCCCCGAACACTCACCTTCCAGGTCCCGCCATGTTGGAGGTGAGTAATCCACGCCAGCGGGACTCGGCCAAACTCGTCAGCCACTCGGCTCATCGGGGCCTGGAGAATCACTGGGGGGGGGGGGGGGGGGGGGGGCACTGTCAACGGCCCCGACCGGCGTGGCGGTGATCCCGCCATTGCCCGAAAAACGGAGCCGGAGAATGGGGAAGCCGGCGTCGGGGCGGTGGGGCATGATTCTCCCGCCCGTTGTGTTGCTCAGTACCAAATGTTGTTTGATAATGCTCCTGTAAAGCACCTTGGAATGTTTCATCATGTTAAATGGAGCTATGTAAGTACGTTGTTTTTTAAATATAGAATCCCTACAATGCAAAAGGAGGCCATTCGGCCCATCGAGTCTGCACCGACCCTCCAAAAGAGCACCCTACCTAGGCCCAATCCCCTGTTCTATTCCCATAGCCTCACCTAACCTTTGGACACTAAAGGCAATTTAGCATGGGTAATCCACCTAACCCCCACATCTTTGGACTGTGGGAGGAAACCAGTGTACCCGGAGAAAACCTACGCAGACACGGGAAACATGTACAAACTCCACCTGTCATGATATGCACTCATACACATAATGAGATACAGACGGGCAGCATGGTGGCCTAGTGGTTAGCACAACCGCCTCACGGCGCTGAGGTCCCAGGTTCGATCCCGGCTCTGGGTCACTGTCCATGTGGAGTTTGCACATTCTCCCCGTGTCTGCGTGGGTTTCGCCCCCACAACCCAAAAATGTGCAGAGTAGGTGGATTGGCCACGCTAAATTGCCCCTTAATAGAAAAAAAAATCATGGGGTAATCTAAATTTTTTTTAAAATGAGATACAGACAGGCAGTGACAGACACCCAGTACAGCCAATCAACACACAGGACAGTACACAACCAATCACCAGACAGAACACTAGAGGGGGGGGGGAATTTCCCACTATAAAGCACACGAGGCTTCAGCACTCCACCTCTTTCCACTGGTGACAACTGTAGTGACAGTTAGGTTGTATATAATTAGCAACTTCCACACGTGGCTCAGAGCTAGTCTGGTCTAGTTAGTTATAGTTAGCACACTTCGAGTAGTAGAGTGTCAACCCACAGCAAGCTGTGCGCATTGTTACAGAAGTTCAATAAATTGTATTGAACCAACGTCTAAGTTTGGTGTCTGCTTTCCAGTACAACTGCATCCAGTTGCAGTCGTCTTACCCCAGGGTGAATAACACACCACCCAAGGTCGGAATTGAACCCGGGTCCCTGGCGCTGTGAGGCAGCCATGGTAACCACTGTGCTACCGTGCCGCCCTTGTTGTAGGAAGTACCGTAAGAAAGGAGTAGTCCATTCAGCCCCTCAAACCTATTCAACCATTCACTTCAATCATGGATGATTTGTACCTCAGCTCCAGTTAACCGCCTTGCTTCGGTAAACCTTAGTTCCTGCGTCGGACAAAAATCTACCTCAGCTTTTTTGGAGAGAGTGTTCCAGATTTCCACAAGCCTTTGTGTGAAAACACGCTTTTGGCATCAAGCCTGAGCAGCCTAGCTGTAATTTTCCGTTTTTCTGAACTCCCATATCAAAGGAAAGAGTTTCTATCTATCCGGTGAAACTTTTAATCATATTAACCACCTCAATTATATCACCCAATAACCTTGTACATTCAATTGTTGTAGCAGCTCCTGTTCTGAAGATCATTTAGTGCAAAATTAAATTAAATCTACTGGAGAGGAGCAATTGTTATCCTTCAAGCCATTATCTCTGCAGTTGCTGAATCACTGGGGGCGCTGAGAAGTGAGTACCAGACCCCATCCCCCACTCACCAAATTGTAGCAATCGCTACAATAGCTGTAGCTCACAGTTCGTCTGTTTCCTGCAGGTCTCGCACCAAAATTGTACTGCAGAATACTTAAAGCCATCTTGTGGAAAATTGACCTTTATTGCCGCTGAGAAACACAAGCCATTAATTATAAACTATAGTGCCATTTCAATTACTGCCTCCTTTTGTCCTTAATAATAAAAAGGTACGTTGAGGTTATCTAACCTTCTCATTTGTCAGTGGCTCGGCAACATTCTAATAATCTAAAATCCAATTAGCAGAGTCAGAGAGTGTTGGGCTGCATTAGACTGGTTTCCCTTGTGCATAACAATTGTGCAATTATCAACACTTTGACTGTAACATGCTGGGGTAAAAAATACACAGACTTGTCACAGACCCCCCCTCCCTTAACTGGCACCAATTAAGTGAAATGAAGAAAATTGAAGCCAGTGATAATGATCAAGAGGAGGACGAGACGGAGGGGCAGTGGAAGTAAGAAGTGTTAAATTATAATGGTGAAGTAATGGCTCATTAAATTCTGTTATTCACACACTGCTGCAGACATGCTGAATCTCTGGTACTCTTAGTGGGAGGCTATCAGATGATAAGGTCAGATCATAGGACTAGATACAGCGGGAAACTGTTAATCACTTAATGTCTGTGCAAAGAGATTTTTCTTTCATTTTTCATTCTTTATAGGTTTAAGAGTAGCGCTAAGAGCCTTTCAAAAAAAAATTGCCAGCATGGAAAATCTGAAACATAATCTCTTCTGTCAGACGAATTACTGCCCGAGCACTGATCACAGAAAGAAAAGAAGAAAGAGGATGCATTCATAAAGACCATTCAAAGCAGACGGATCAGCTGTAATTGTGAACCGCTAGAAGAGGCTGCTAATTTCGAGACGGCCTCTGCGTCTGCTGCTGATCCTTAAACCCAAAATAATGGCCAGCCATGAAATAGGATTTATGGGTCACTTGATGCCATGGTGGGGAGATGCATCGCTTGGCGTGGTACTGAACTTTCCAAACTTGGGGGCTCTGATTTGGATTTTTGGCCTGTGAAAGGCTAAACTGGGTTCCTGCAATTGCCATTGTTGCCTCACTTGGTATCTTCCAACCACCCCTACTGGATACTAGTGCAATCTGTGATGCCGCCTATTATCAAATGACCAATTGATAGTCAACACTGAGGCTCAGAAAGCAATAACAGCTGGCACTGATAGTGTCTTTAACATAGTAAAACATCCCAATGCGTCTCACAGAATCATAATCAAGAGCGGTCACTTGAGATATTAGAGGGCAGCTGGAATAAGTGACATCAAATCTCAGCAGGTGTTAGTGGCTGCGGGGAGGAAGGAAGAAAATAGTGAAATAATACAGTGGTAAGACGAAGATGACAAAGGGCTGGATTTCAGGTGCCCCTGCTGGCCCACTATGTTTTCAGCGGGGGGCGGAGGGGTGCATGTAAAATAAGCTGGGTGCGTGGCTAGCTGATCATCTTTGCACTCACTCCCAAAGCTGATCCCTATAATATGCTAGTTGGATGGCCACTGACATCAGCTACCCACCTGCCATAAGAATTAAATAAATGATTAAAGGTCAATTGGGCTCGTTACTAAGTCTATTGACCAGGCTAATATGCTGCCCATACCATAATATATGCTGGCATAGGCTGGCGGGTGGAAATGAGCAGGGACTTTTGTAAGGTCTGTATGAAATGGGCAGGAAGGAACTCATTGGGGACCCCCTCCCAAGACATCATCCACCCTTCCTTGTGCGCCACCCTTCCTCCTGAATCATAGAATTTACAGTGCAGAAGGAGGCCTTTCGGCCCATTGGTTCTGCACCCGCCCTTGGAAAGAGCACTCTACTTAAGCCCACATCTCCACCCTATCCCAGGAATCCAGTAACCCCACCTAACTTTTTTGCACACTAACAACAATTTAGCATGGCCAATCCACCTAACCTGCAGATCTTTGGACTGTGGGAGGAAACCGGAGCATTCAGAGGAAACCCACGCAGGAGGACGTGCAGACTCCGCACTGTGACCCAAGCCGGGAGTCGAACCTGGGACCCTGGCGCTGTGAAACAACAATGCTAACGACTGTGCTACCATGCTGCCCAATCTGGCCCCTCACTCCCCTCTCCCCATCCCTGAGCTCTGGGAACCGCCCCAAAATCCTTTCCGGGGCAGCCATGATCTTCTTCGTGCTCCTTCCTGCGGTACCGGCAGTGCATACTATTGTTGCTTCACAGCGCCAGGGTCCCAGGTTCGACTCCCGGCTTGGGTCGATCATGGCTTATAAGTCGACCTGGTATATATGATGACTCCATTTCTCTGGTCCCCATTGTTTTCGCATCTACTCGGCAGATAAGTTGACCCCTTTTCAGCCACGACGTGCTGCACTCGTATGAGGAGTCAGCCTTAAATTTTCGCTCCATAAGTAAATGTTTTTCTTTTACCTTATAACTGGGCACAAAGGATCAAGCAGGTGATATGGGCTGTGTGGTGAAGATGCACGAGGGTTTGAGACTTGACCAAACAGAGCAGACCCCATGTGTTGAGTGACAAACGGAAATGAATGAAATACGAAAGTGGTCTCGAGTTAAAAGTTGTAATATTTGCTAACTTAGCAAATAACTGTGCTGCAGTGAGGGAATTCCGAGTTAGTGAAAAACTGGTGTAAGAATGGAAGAAGAAGCCCAGAACTAAATGCGCCGTCAGTACAGGGGCCAGTCGGGGAGGCACGGTGGCGCAGTGTTTAGCACGAGGACCTGGGTTCGATCCCAGCCCAGGGTCACTGTCTGTGTGGAGTTTGCACATTCTCCCCGTGTCTGTGTGGGTTTCACCCCCACAACCCAAAGATGTAATAAATTGCCCCTTACCTGGAAAAAAATAATTGGGTACTCTAAATTTATAAAGAGAACAGGGACAAGGCATTGGCCAGATCTTGAGACGCATCGATCAAAAATTGAGTGGTTTCACCACCAGAATGCATTGCATATATACACTTAACTGGGCTAAATTTAAACACAGAGACCAAGTGTTTTGGGCAATTCAGAACACGGAACACAGAACAGTACAGCACAGAACAGGCCCTTCGGCCCTCGATGTTGTGCCGAGCAATGATCACCCTACTCAAACCCACGTATCCACCCTATACCCGTAACCCAACAACCCCCCCTTAACCTTACATTTTAGGACACTACGGGCAATTTAGCATGGCCAATCCACCTAACCCGCACATCTTTGGACTGTGGGAGGAAACCGGAGCACCCGGAGGAAACCCACGCACACACGGGGAGGACGTGCAGACTCCGCACAGACAGTGACCCAGCCGGGAATCGAACCTGGGACCCTGGAGCTGTGAAGCATTTATGCTAACCACCATGCTACCGTGCTGCCCCAACTCAAAGGTGGACTTTTCTGCCTTGATCGATATGTTTTTTGCTGTGCCAGTCAACAACGTCATGAACTGATTTTCTCCTTCAACTCCGCTTTCTAGTCCTTTCTCCCAATCGCTTGATCCTCTTCGTGTCCAAAAATCATGGTATTGAAAATACTCAAAATCTCAGCATCCTCAACCTCTGGGGTATTGAGGGCGGGATTCTCTGATCCTGAGGCCAAGTGTTGACGCTGTCGTAAACAGCGTCACGTTTGTCAACAGCGTCAACATGGCCTCAGGAGCAGGAATTCTGACCCCTACAGGAGGCCAGCAGGGCACTGGAGCGACCCACACCGCTCCAGCTGACGATCCCCAGCATCAGATGGGCGCCGCGGGTCTGCGCATGCACAGTGGGACTGGCATGATTGCCGTGCATGCGCAGTGGCTCCCTTCTCTGCGCTGGCCCCGACGCAACATGGCGTTGGGCTACAGGGGCCAGTGTGGAACAAAAGAGGCCCCCAGCCCGAGAGGCCGGCCCGCCAATTGGTAGGCCCTGATTGCGGGCCAGGCCACAGCGGAGGCCCCCCCCCAGGGGCCATACCCCCCTTCCCCCCCACTCCAGATGCATCCACGCTGAAAGGCCTGCTGGCTAAGAATAGGTGTGGATGGCGCCAGCGGGGCTCGGCTTTATTAGCGTGGCTGCTCAGCCCATCCCCGACCGAGAATTGCTGGGGGGGGGCCCCGTAGAGTGGCCCCCGACCAGCGCCGGCACCAATGGCGTTGGTTGTCCGGAGAATCGGCTGACCGGCGTCGGGGCGGCATGCGTGATTCGCGCCGGTCCTGGCGATTCTCCGGCCCGGCCCCGGGGTGAGAGAATCCCATCCAGAATTCCAAAGATTCACAACCATTTGTGTAAGAAATTTCTCCTCCCCTCAATCTGAAATAGCAAATCCCATATCCTGACACAGTGCCTCTAAGTTCTAGATTCTCCAGTCAGGAGAAACACCCTCTCATCATCTATCCAGTCAAGCCCTGCTCCCCAGAGTGGGCAGAGGCAGTGTGGAATTGAGCTGCACAGCCTGAAAGGGCACTGTCCAATTTCCAGTTTGTGTTGTCAGTTGATCTCAGCCACATAAGCACCGAGGGAGCCTCATTGTCCCTGAACTCTCGTTGTATTTCATCGAGATAATGGACCAAATCTTCAGAGGAGTGGCAATCGCTGTTGTAAGTGGTAGAGTGGCAGGATGACAGTGGTTGGGTGGTAGGTAGGTAGGGTGGCAGCTGGGTAGGATATTATGTAGGTAGGGTGGCAAGTCAGTGAGGTGGTAGGTAGGGTGAGGTGGGTATTGTGCTGAGTGAGTGAGTAGGTAGGGTGGCAAGTCAGTGAGGTGGTAGGTAGGATGAGGTGGGTATTGTGCTGAGTGAGTGAGTAGGTAGGGTGGCAAGTCAGTGAGGTGGTAGGTAGGATGAGGTGGGTATTGTGCTGAGTGAGTGAGTAGGTAGGGTGGCAAGTCAGTGAGGTGGTAGGTAGGATGAGGTGGGTATTGTGCTGAGTGAGTGAGTAGGTAGGGTGGCAAGTCAGTGAGGTGGTAGGTAGGATGAGGTGGGTATTGTGCTGAGTGAGTGAGTAGGTAGGGTGGCAAGTCAGTGAGGTGGTAGGTAGGATGAGGTGGGTATTGTGCTGAGTGAGTGAGTAGGTAGGGTGGCAAGTCAGTGAGGTGGTAGGTAGGGTGAGGTGGGTATTATGCTGAGTGAGTGAGTAGGTAGGGTGGCAAGTCAGTGAGGTGGTAGGTAGGATGAGATGGGTATTGTGCTGAGTGAGTGAGTAGGTAGATGGGTCAGGGCGCAGTTGGGTCAAATTGGGAGGAGTTGTCAGGCAGGGGATAGTTAAGTCAGATTGGTGGGGGGAGCTAGTCAGGTCAGGTCAGGGGCTGGTCAGGTTGGGTCAGGGGCTGGTCAGGTTGGGTCGGGCTGGTCAGGTTGGGTCAGGGGCTGGTCAGGTTGGGTCAGGGGCTCGATCCCGGCTCTGGGTCACTGTCCGTGTGGAGTTTGCACATTCTCCCCGTGTCTGCGTGGGTTTCGCCTCCACAACCCAAAAATGTGCAGAGTAGGTGGATTGGCCACGCTAAATTGCCCCTTAATTGGAAAAAATAATTGGCTAATCTAAATTTAAAAAAAAAAGGTTGGGTCAGGGGCTGGCCAGGTTGGGTCAGGGGCTGGTCAGGTTGGGTCAGGGGCTGGTCAGGTTGGGTCAGGGGCTGGTCAGGTTGGGTCAGGGGCTGGCCAGGTTGGGTCAGGGGCTGGTCAGGTTGGGTCAGGGGCTGGTCAGGTTGGGTCAGGGGCTGGTCAGGTTGGGTCAGGGGCTGGCCAGGTTGGGTCAGGGGCTGGTCAGGTTGGGTCAGGGGCTGGTCAGGTTGGGTCAGGGGCTGGTCAGGTTGGGCCAGGGGCTGGTCAGGTTGGGTCAGGGGCTGGCCAGGTTGGGTCAGGGGCTGGTCAGGTTGGGTCAGGGGCTGGTCAGGTTGGGTCAGGGGCTGGTCAGGTTGGGTCAGGGGCTGGTCAGGTTGGGTCAGGGGCTGGTCAGGTTGGGTCAGGGGCTAGCCAGGTTGGGTCAGGGGCTGGTCAGGTTGGGTCAGGGGCTGGTCAGGTTGGGTCAGGGGCTGGTCAGGTTGGGTCAGGGGCTAGCCAGGTTGGGTCAGGGGCTGGTCAGGTTGGGTCAGGGGCTAGCCAGGTTGGGTCAGGGGCTGGTCAGGTTGGGTCAGGGGCTGGCCAGGTTGGGTCAGGGGCTGGCCAGGTTGGGTCAGGGGCTGGTCAGGTTGGGTCAGGGGCTGGTCAGGTTGGGTCAGGGGCTGGTCAGGTTGGGTCAGGGGCTGGTCAGGTTGGGTCAGGGGCTGGTCAGGTTGGGTCAGGGGGAGCCAAGTGGTCAGAGCAGAAGTCGGATGGTGGGGTTGTGTTGTTTGGGAGGTGGGTGGGAGGTCCGGGTGGTGAGGGAAAGCCAGGTTGGGTCAGTAGAGGTGGGGGGAGTTGGGAGGAATTAAAGGTCAGGGGTAATTTAGCAGGGGGGGGGGCTAGTCAGGTGGGATTGGGGGGAGTCGAGGGATGGGGGGATAGTTGGGGGAGAGTCAAGTGGAGAGTTGGTTGGAGGGGGCAGTGTGAGTGATTGCGGGTCGTTGGATAGTTATGCAGGAGTTAGAGTAAGATATTTCTGCCTAACATTTCCTGGGTAACTATCACCCAAAAGTAAACCAGAACTCAAACTCAGAGTTGGGAGACATTTGTGAGGCTGCGAATTGTCCATCAGAAGTTCAAATTTGCTGGACAATTCCCAAAGAGTCAGTTAAAAAAGCAAATTACTGCGGATGCTGAAATCTCTGACAATGGCTTTGACAAAGAGTCATCTGGACTCAAAACGTTAGCTCTTTTCTCTCCTTCCAGATGCTGCCAGACCTGCTGAGATTTTCCAGCATTTTCTATTTTGGTTGCCTACAGAGTCAGTGCCTTGGGGCTTCTGAGGGTTCCCCAGGCACATCTTCTGGGGTATGTCTGGTCACCTACTTTCCAGAGATTGGACGATCTGGGCCAATCTTTGCATTCTGGGAGTAGGTTTACCACCTGTAACATTGGTGTCCATATTGGTGTTTGAAACATAAACGGGAGCCTGGAGTACTCAGCAGTTTAAGAGTTAACGACACATGTTCTGTGCACAAACACATTGACGTCAAATAGTTACTGGCTTATTCTACTCTGTTCCACCCCTTAATTATTGGTTTAATTGGTGATTTTCTACTTGGGTGGTAATGCTTTACATCTGTGATTAAATCACAACCGAAAACAATGCAAAAAGTACAGCTAACAACCAGAATTTCACCAATAGATGCTAATCATGTTAAAACACTACTTTCAAATAGAGTCTATTAAAGGAGCCTGCACATTCAGCATCGTCTCTGTTAAATTAAAATATAAACATAATTTACATCTGAAATAGTAACTATTTGGCACAAAAGGAATGTATCATCATCGTAACCAAGGAAAGTATTCAGAACCAGGGGGACAAAAGCAGAGCTGGAAGGGAATCCAGAACCAATCATTTTCCTCATTTTACTGACTATAAAGGCAGCTTTGATGCAAACTGATTTTAGAGATGCTCTATCTGGAGCATGTCAGGCTAACTTCTCATTTTGGTGAAAAGTAGACAAAAGAGAATAGGACGATAGACTAACTAAAATATCATGGGCGGGATTCTCTGATCCTGGGGCGTAGTGTTGACGCCGTCGTTAACGCCGGAGCGTTTTACAACGGTGCATCTGGCCCCCAAGGATCAGCGATCATGTGCCGCACAGGAGGCCAGCATGGCACCGGAGAGCCTCACTCTGCTCCAGCTGCCGATACGGGCGTCAGCACGGGCGCCACGGGTCCGCGCATCCGCGCATGCGTGCCACAGCCGGCACGCGTTCGCGCATGCGCACCACGGCCAGAGCGAGTTTGCGCATGCACATGGGTTGCTGTTTCCGCGCCAGCCCCGACGCAACATGCCGGACAGCTACAGGGGCCCGGCGTGGAGGAACATTGGCCCCCACCAGGGTAGGCCCGCCTGCTGATTGGTAGGCCCCGATCGTGCGTCAGTCCACCGTGGAGGTCCCCCCCGCCCCGGGATCAGATCCCCCCCTTCCCCCCCCACCAGGCCGCACCCGCAGCAGAAACGCCGAGAACGATGCCGGCAGGACTCGGCCTAACTCGGGGAGAATCGCCCGGGGGGGCATGTTGACCGTCCCCAACCAGTGCCGTGCCAACTGCGCCTGCGCCAATGGCACCGGTTCTCCAGTCACAAAAAAAAATGCCCCTTTATTTTTTCACAATTGCTAGGGATGTGGAAATGCACAGATCTCCTAACGTTTTGTTTGATTACGTTGGAAGTCATGAGGAATTTTTTTCAATTTAGAGTACGCAGTTTATTTTTTCCAATTAAGGGGAATTTAGCATGGTCAATCCACCTAGCCTGCACATCTTTGGGTTGTGGGGGCGAAACCCACGCAGACCCGGGGAGGATGTGCAAACTCCGCACGGACAGTGACCCAGAGCCGGGATTGAACCTAGGACCTCGGCGCCATGAGGCAGCAGTGCTAACCACTGCACCACCGTGCTGCCCTACTGGGCTAACATTCATAATCTCATCTCTCCAACACATAAATATTGCACTTCATTACGAGCTATTCAATATTTTGTAAAACTAACCAAATCATTTTTGTTTCCTTTTCCTGTACGTTCCTACAAAAAAGCTCCTTTTCCTTCTGAAGGCATTGCCCCCTTGCTGCAGATATTTAACAAGCAGAAATAACATGCTCCTAGCCAGGGTCTTCAATAGTAACCACTTGGGTCTGGGAAATCATCGTCTTCAAGACCCCGTCATTTTACTCAGCTCAAACAGTTTTCTTCCATCTTTAATATAAAGCACTCAGAGAACTTGCTACATATGAGGAGTGTAAAATAAAAAAAAGTTGTTGTTGGGTAACTGTGTTACCGAGTATGGCACTGAACCATGTATACAAGGAGGTCCTAGGTTTGAGCTTTGGTCAGTGCCAAGTTGATTGATCTCAGCCAGGAAGGAGGTAGAGGTTGCTACAATTGAACTCAGTGTTTGCGGGTTGGGCTGGAGAAGAGGAGCAGGAGAAATTAATCAACATTCCGACTTTTAAAAAAAATTTAGAGTACCCAATTCATTTTTTCCAATTAAGGGGCAATTTAACGCGGCCAATCCACCTACCCTGCACATCTTTGGGTTGTGGGGACGAAACCCACCATTCCGACTTTTGATCACTACCCAATATCATGTCCCAGGAACGCATGTGCAGAGCTGAGGTGAAAAGAATACCATGCTCAGCCATAATGAAGAAATTGGCCCAGCGCCAAGTCACTATCCGTGTGGAGTTTGCACATTCTCCCCGTGTCTACGTGGGTCTCCCTCCCCCCCACCACCAAAAAGATGTGCAGGGTAGCTGGATTGGCCACGTTAATTTGTCCCTTAATTGAAATAAAAAATAACCGGGTACTCTAAATAAAAAATAAATAAATGCAAGCTTGTTTCTTTCTTAATCATTACCCAGTCTAGACACGGGCAGCACGGTGGCACAGTGGCTTAGCCCTGCTGCTTCACGGCACCGAGGTCCCAGGTTCAATCCCGGCTCTGGATCACTGGGCGCGATTCTCCACTGGGTCGGAGAATAGCGGGAGAGCGTCCCCGACATTTTTCCCGCCCTCCCGCTATTCTCCCCCCCCCCCCCCCCCCCCAAGGCCGCCCCACGACACGAACAGCGTCGAACAGCGATACTCCCCAGGCCGATGGGCTGAGTTCCCAGGCCTTTACGGACGTTTTTACGGCAGCAAACACACCTGCTTGCTGCCGTCGTAAAAACGGCCACAACATGCCCGTTCTGGGCATCCAGGGCCCCGATTGGCATGGCAGTACCACGGCCGTGCCAAGGGGGGCATGGGCCTGCGATTGGTGTGCACCCCGCGGACTGATCCTGCGGGGCGGCCGAGGGAGATGACGGCCCCGCAAATGCGCGGGTTGGAGCAGTCCAATCCGCGCATGCGCGGCTGACGTCATTGTGCGTGTCAGCCGGCATGACGCTTGGCGCGCGGACTTAGCGACAGTCGCTAAGGCCACGATGCCATGGTTCACGGGGCCCCGCTGCTAGCCCCGCCCGGGGGGGAGAATTGGGTCCCGGGAGGGGACGTGGAGGCTGCCGTGCCAGTTTCACGGCAGCCTTTACGACTCGCCGCATTTGCGGAGAATCGCGCCCACTGTGTTTGCGTGGGTTTCTCCCCCACAACCCGAAAGATGGATTGGCCACGCTAAATTGCCCCTTAATTGGAAAATATGAATTAAGTACTCTAAAAAAAATTTGTTAATGACCCAGTCTAGACTCACACAAGAATTGGCTCTCGGGTAAGGTGCAGCCAACCTGTGGAAAACTACCACAACATGAGTCAGCAGCTTCTTCAGTAGAAGGTGAGGGAATGGGCGACAGAGAAAGATGGAACCTCATGCACTATCTCCCACTACTATGACAATCATAGTCAGTTACCCAAAGAGTGTAGAGAGGCACAGGGATCTATCCCGGGTTTGTTTTTCCAGCCTTTGTCCAACATCAGAACAACCTGCCCAACAGAAAGATTCTGAAAAAGCTCTGCCTGGAACATGTCAGCCTAACTTTGGTGAACTGTAAACAGAACAGTGTAGAACTTGATCTGCATAGGATAATTAAGGATGATCTTCTCAGAGGGATTTGGCAGTCGAGTTAATCTTCTGTGTTCTGATAAACACAGGGTTGAAACGCTGTCAATTTCCATCACAACCAATACCAGGTCCCATTCTGTACAACCTACTCCAGCACTATAGTTAGTAGCCATCTGTAAATCATTGTGCCCTAAGCCATGCCATATGATCTGTGCTGGCCAATTAAATACATTCAGCAAATTTCCATATTTTGTACTAGACTCCAAACAAGGTACACTCCAAATATTCCAGCCCAAACTCGCAAAATGTCCCATCTGTACTTCCCCAAACATTCCAGCTCATACTCCCCAATCATTACAGCTCTAACTCCCCAATTATTCCTGCTCTAACTCCCCAAACATTCCAGCTCTAACTCCCCAAACATTCCAGCTCTAACTCCCCAATCATTCCAGCTCTAACTCCCCAAACATTCCAGCTCTAACTCCCCAAACATTCCACCTCTAACTCCCCAAACATTCCAGCTGCAACTCCCCAAACATTCCTGCTCTAAATCCCAAAACATTCCAGCTCTAAATCCCAAACATTCCAGCTCTAACTCCCCAAACATTCCAGCTGCAACTCCCCAAACATTCCTGCTCTAAATCCCAAAACATTCCAGCTCTAAATCCCAAACATTCCAGCTCTAACTCCCCAAACATTCCAGCTATAACTCCCCAAACATTCCAGCTCTAACTCCACAAACATTCCAGCTCTAACTCCCCAAACATTCAGCTCTAACTCCCCAAACATTCCAGCTCTAACTCCCCAAACATTCCAGCTCTAACTCCCCAAACATTCCAGCTCTAACTCCCCAATCATTCCAGCTCTAACACCCCAAACATTCCAGCTCTAACTCCCCAAACATTCCAGCTCTAACTACCCAAACGTTCCAGCTCTAACTCCCCAATCATTCCTCCTCTAACTCCCCAAACATTCCAGCTCTAACTCCCCAAACATTCCAGCTCTAACTCCCCAAACATTCCAGCTCTAACTCCCCAAGCATTCCAGCTCTAACTCCCCAAACATTCCAGCTCTAAATCCCCAAACATTCCAACTCTAACTCCCCAAACATTCCAGCTCTAACTCCCCAATCATTCCTGCTCTAAATCCCAAACATTCCAGTTCTAACTCCCCAAACATTCCAGCTCTAACTGCCCAAACATTCCAGCCCTAACTCCCCAAACATTCCAGCTCTAACTCCCCAAACATTCCAGCTATAACTCCCCAAACATTCAGCTCTAACTCCCCAAACATTCCAGCTCTAAATCCCAAGCATTCCAGCTCTAACTCCCAAACATTCCAGCTCTAACTCCCAAACATTCCAGCTCTAAATCCCAAGCATTCCAGCTCTAACTCCCAAACATTCCAGCTCTAACTCCCAAACATTCCAGCTCTAACTCCCCAATCATTCCAGCTCTAAATCGCAAAACTTTCCAGCTCTAACTCCCCAAATATTCCAGCTCTAAATCCCAAAATGTTCCAGTTCTAACTCCCCAAACATTCCAGCTCTAACTCCCCAAACATTCCAGCTCTAACTCCCCAAACATTCCAGCTCTAACTCCCCAAACATTCAGCTCGAACTCCCCAAACAATCCAGCACTAAATCCCAAAATGTTCCAGCTCTAAATCCCCAAACATTCCAGCTCTAAATCCCCAAACATTCCAGCTCTAACTCCCCAAACATTCCAGCTCTAACTCCCCAAACATTCCAGCTCTAACTCCCCAAACATTCCAGCTCTAACTCCACAAACATTCCAGCTCTAACTCCCCAAACATTCCAGCTCTAACTCCCCAAACATTCCAACTCTAACTCCCCAAACATTCCAGCTCTAAATCCCAAACATTCCAGCTCTAACTCCCCAAATATTCCAGCTCTATCTCCCCAAACATTCCAGCTCTAACTCCCCAAACATTCAGCTCGAACTCCCTAAACAATCCAGCACTAAATCCCAAAATGTTCCAGCTCTAACTCCCCAAACATTCAGCTGAACACCCAAAACATTACAGCTCTAAATCCCAAATCATTCCAGCTCTAGCTCCCCAAATATTCCAGCTCTAAATTCCAAACCTTCCAGCTCTAACTCCCCAAACATTCCAGCTCTAACTCCCCAAACATTCCAGCTGCAACTCCCCAAACATTCCTGCTCTAAATCCCAAAACATTCCAGCTCTAAATCCCAAACATTCCAGCTCTAACTCCCCAAACATTCCAGCTGCAACTCCCCAAACATTCCTGCTCTAAATCCCAAAACATTCCAGCTCTAAATCCCAAACATTCCAGCTCTAACTCCCCAAACATTCCAGCTCTAACTCCCCAAACATTCCAGCTCTAACTCCCCAAACATTCCAGCTCTAACTCCCCAAACATTCAGCTCTAACTCCCCAAACATTCCAGCTCTAACTCCCCAAACATTCCAGCTCTAACTCCCCAAACATTCCAGCTCTAACTCCCCAATCATTCCAGCTCTAACACCCCAAACATTCCAGCTCTAACTCCCCAAACATTCCAGCTCTAACTACCCAAACGTTCCAGCTCTAACTCCCCAATCATTCCTCCTCTAACTCCCCAAACATTCCAGCTCTAACTCCCCAAACATTCCAGCTCTAACTCCCCAAACATTCCAGCTCTAACTCCCCAAGCATTCCAGCTCTAACTCCCCAAACATTCCAGCTCTAAATCCCCAAACATTCCAACTCTAACTCCCCAAACATTCCAGCTCTAACTCCCCAATCATTCCTGCTCTAAATCCCAAACATTCCAGTTCTAACTCCCCAAACATTCCAGCTCTAACTGCCCAAACATTCCAGCCCTAACTCCCCAAACATTCCAGCTCTAACTCCCCAAACATTCCAGCTATAACTCCCCAAACATTCAGCTCTAACTCCCCAAACATTCCAGCTCTAAATCCCAAGCATTCCAGCTCTAACTCCCAAACATTCCAGCTCTAACTCCCAAACATTCCAGCTCTAAATCCCAAGCATTCCAGCTCTAACTCCCAAACATTCCAGCTCTAACTCCCAAACATTCCAGCTCTAACTCCCCAATCATTCCAGCTCTAAATCGCAAAACTTTCCAGCTCTAACTCCCCAAATATTCCAGCTCTAAATCCCAAAATGTTCCAGTTCTAACTCCCCAAACATTCCAGCTCTAACTCCCCAAACATTCCAGCTCTAACTCCCCAAACATTCCAGCTCTAACTCCCCAAACATTCAGCTCGAACTCCCCAAACAATCCAGCACTAAATCCCAAAATGTTCCAGCTCTAAATCCCCAAACATTCCAGCTCTAAATCCCCAAACATTCCAGCTCTAACTCCCCAAACATTCCAGCTCTAACTCCCCAAACATTCCAGCTCTAACTCCCCAAACATTCCAGCTCTAACTCCCCAAACATTCCAGCTCTAACTCCCCAAACATTCCAGCTCTAACTCCCCAAACATTCCAACTCTAACTCCCCAAACATTCCAGCTCTAAATCCCAAACATTCCAGCTCTAACTCCCCAAATATTCCAGCTCTATCTCCCCAAACATTCCAGCTCTAACTCCCCAAACATTCAGCTCAAACTCCCTAAACAATCCAGCACTAAATCCCAAAATGTTCCAGCTCTAACTCCCCAAACATTCAGCTGAACACCCAAAACATTACAGCTCTAAATCCCAAATCATTCCAGCTCTAGCTCCCCAAATATTCCAGCTCTAAATTCCAAACCTTCCAGCTCTAACTCCCCAAACATTCCAGCTCTAACTCCCCAAACATTCCAGCTGCAACTCCCCAAACATTCCTGCTCTAAATCCCAAAACATTCCAGCTCTAAATCCCAAACATTCCAGCTCTAACTCCCCAAACATTCCAGCTGCAACTCCCCAAACATTCCTGCTCTAAATCCCAAAACATTCCAGCTCTAAATCCCAAACATTCCAGCTCTAACTCCCCAAACATTCCAGCTATAACTCCCCAAACATTCCAGCTCTAACTCCACAAACATTCCAGCTCTAACTCCCCAAACATTCAGCTCTAACTCCCCAAACATTCCAGCTCTAACTCCCCAAACATTCCAGCTATAACTCCCCAAATGTTCCAGCTCTAAATCCCAAACATTCCAGCTCTAACTCCCCAAACATTCCAGCTCTAACTCCCCAAACATTCCAGCTGCAACTCCCCAAACACTCCAGCTACAACTCCCCAAAAGTTCCAGCTCTAACTCCCCAAACATTCCAGCTCTATATCCCAAAACATTCCAGCTCTAAATCCCAAACATTCCAGCTCTAACTCCCCAAACATTCCAGCTATAACTCCCCAAACATTCCAGCTCTAACTCCCCAAACATTCCAGCTCTAACTCCCCAAACATTCCAGCTATAACTCCCCAAACATTCCAGCTCTAACTCCCCAAACGTTCCAGCTCTAACTCCGCTAACATTCAGGTCAACTCCCCAAACATTCCAGCTCAACTCCCCAAACATTCCAGCTCTAACTCCCCAAACATTCCAGCTCAACTCCTCAAACATTCAGCTCAACTCCCCAAACATTCAGCTCAACTCCCCAAACATTCCAGTCTAAACCTCCGCAATATTCCATTTCTAACTCCATGAATGGCCCATTTTTTAAATCGCCAGAGCTAGGTCATTACGATTGGGCCAGGGGGCTGTGAGGTAAGGGTAAAATCATTCCACGCTGTTTCTCTTGAAAGCTGTGAGTAACTCCTGTTGAAAGATGTGTGTCTATCAACACAAAATATATATATTGCCTGGTAGGTCCCGACTGGGTTACTGTTCTGTTTGGTCCCTTATTGGCCGACCTTTTATACAGTGGTTATTAGAGAGCCCCGCTCCTAGCGGGGAGCTTGTACACCCCAAGGACCACAGGGAAGATAATCCCTGTCAGCACAGTGGCGCAGTGGGTTAGCACTGCTGCCTTACGGCACCGAGGTGCCAGGTTTGATCCCGGCTCTGGGTCACTGTCCGTCTGGAGTTTGCACATTCTCCCCGTGCTTGTGTGGGTTTTGCCCCCACAGCCCAAAGATGTGCAGGCTAGGTGGATTGGCCATGCTAAATTGCTCCTTAATTGAAAAAAAATGAATTGGATACTCTAAAAAAAAAAATTTTTTTAAAAGATAATCCCTGTCGACCCGTGGGGCTATTACAGGAGGTGTTGAAGAAACAAGCACAGAAAGCATCATGGAGACACAGCTATATTACTAACTCTGGTTGGTCATATTCATGGAGCTTTCACTGGTTGACTGCCTCTAACCACCCCACCCGATCAGACAAGCTTTAATCCTCTTTCACTATTTTCATAACTGGTAAATGAAAATGTTTGAAGGCAGTGAGAAATTACAAATTTATTCCAATGCTTCATGATTTTTGCCCAGTATTCCTTGCTGCAGTGTTTTGGGATTATTGTTTTCATTCTTGCAGGACTGCAGTGGAACTCCAGATGGATGACAATCTTACAGACAGCATACCCTGCAAGTATTTCATTTTTACCAACTCATTAAATAGACTGATCAGATCAGAGGGATTTTATTCCAATGTGGTTTGAATTCCAGGCAGTCTCGGACAGGAAATAACTTTGAAATTCATAGAATTTACAGTGCAGAAGGAGGCCATTCGGCCCATCAAGTCTGCACCAGCTCCTGGAAAGAGCACCCTACCCAAGGTCAACACCTCCACCCCATCCCCATTACCCAGTAATCCCACCCAACACTAAGGGCAATTTTGGACACTAAGGGCAATTTATCATGGCCAACCCACCTAACCTGCACATCTTTGGACTGTGGGAGGAAACCGGAGCACCCGGAGGAAACCCACGCAGACACGGGGAGGATGTGCAGACTCCCAGCCGGAATCGAACCTGGGACCCTGGAGCTGTGAAGCAATTGTGCTATCCACAATGCTACCGTGCTGCCACCGAGTGTATATTCCTATATTCCTATCCTGTATATTCCTATCCTGTAAACAATACACAAAATACGGAACTTGCACGTGAGTAGCAGCTCGTCACATCTCTGAGGATGTTGCAGAGCATTTCACTCCAAATGAATTATTCTTTAGATCGTTAATCAGGTGGACAAGCAGCCATTTTGCAGAGAGCAAAGCCCCACAAATGGCTATGTGCTGATTTACCACTTCTCTGTTTTGTGGTATGGTTGGCTGTGGGATTATGTTCAAGGACACCCTGATCTATAGTGTCATGAGATTTTCAACTTCCACCAGAACCAATGGGACAGAGGTAAAGGAAGCCTCGGGTTAATGTCACAGTCAAATGTCTGCACTCCCTCTGTACTGCACTGCAGTGCCAGCAGGCATTATGGGCTCAAGTCTCTGGAGTTGGGCACTTGAAACTACAACCTTCTGTTTGGAGGCAAGAGGGGATACCATCTGAGCCAGGAATGTTAATTTGGGAAAACATAGTCATGTTTCCTTCATAGTAATGGTGAACTCCAAACATTTCATTGGCTGTAAAGCGCTTTGAGGTGTTGGTGGTTGTGAAAAGCGCTATATGAATGCAACTCTTTCTTCGAAAGAGAATTTTGCATCATGAATCCAAATCTATGTTTAATAATGTGCAGTAAGAGACGTTACCGACGGACGGCAGGAGTGTGTGTCGGAACTATCATCACCGAATGAAACTCGAACCAATGGAAATCTTCCACATCCAGTTTTGACTGTGAGCTCTGAGGGAGGCACCAGCTGTGAAGAGGCAAATAACTCACTGAAAACCAACAACCTGTGAAACATGCGCAGCCCAGGGGACAGCAAGCACATGGATCCTCCATCTCTATCCACGCTGAAGCCACAGATGTGTGACATGTATTTGTGTCATTATATGTGTTGTCTGTATTAACTCTTTCACGGTCATTAAACTCCTGGCACTGAATGTCTCTCTGTAGATCATTCTGACACAGACAGTGGCTGAACCAACTCCCGATGTCACAACAGATAAAATCAATTTGAATCACCAGCACTTCTTATTGATTGATCAAAGTAGAGATGTTTCTGTAACCCACCCCGTTCTATCAGTTGGCATGAGTTCCCGTACCAGCCTCTCCGGACAGACGCCGGAATGTGGCGACTAGGGGCTTTTCACAGTAACTTCATTGAAGCCTACTCGTGACAATAAGCGATTTTCATTTTCATTTCATTTCATTTCATTTCATGACATAAAGTAGGAAGTTAAAAGCGCTAAGGAAAATCGGGAGGAACATTTCAACTCAAAAGAAACAGATTTGTGGAACAAGGCATCAGGGAAAACCATTACAGTGAAACAGTAGAAATATGTTCAGGTGCAAATTGAAGCCTTTCTGGAGTGAGAAGAAGTATAGCAGGGATGTCTATACTACTGCCTCTGGGCCATGTGTAGGTTTTTGAGATCTGCAGTTTAATTTCATTGATGTGAATGCTTCTTATTAATTGTTTCTCCTACTAAATTTCATGGGCCTGAGGAAAAGGGTTGTTCTTTGTGGTATTATTGGTGGACGAATCTTTAATCAGAAAATCAAGATCAAACATTAGGGACCTTCAAGTGGCTATTGGATAGGTACATGGATTAGGATAGAATGATGGCGTGTAGATTAATTTGTTCTTAATCTAGGACAAAAGTTCGGCACAACATCGTGGGCCAAAGGGCCTGTTCTGTGCTGTATTTTTCTATGTTCTATAATTAGTGTCAGCAACTTGACACTTATGGAAATTAAAGAGAACATGGACTTAAAACTTAAATAAGCTCCATGGTACAAATCTTAGGGGCCCTACACTCTTCATTAAAAGGCTTTTATGAGAAGGTGGAGTTGATCTATGACAAAGATCAAAGCTCACCAGGTTTGATATGCTTTTTTGTGTCCCTGATTAGTTCCTACTTGTTACTGTTCTCACTGGCTGCTTGCCCAAGCTAGGAGGCGGTCTGCTCATACTCCACAAACATACTGCGGAAAGGACCTCGGCCTCCCAGTAACATGCAGGCTCGCGCAGTGCTGAGAATCTGCCACTAGGGCATAAAGCAATTACCGTAAAGAGCTTCCTCCTGCTGGTTTGTTCCTCTTTCCTTGTTGACAGGCGAAGGGTCTGGTGTATCTAAGAGAGAAATAAAGGGCTTTCAGTAAAACAGCTGATACTTCAGTTCTTGAGTCTGCATTTGGCAAATTAGATTGATTTAGGAGGATCCACCATTTACAGGTGGTGTGGATGAGTGGAGATGATCTGCTTCTGTGAGGGGCCAGCAAAGCTGAAACAAATAAAAGTTATTTCTTACATACATCTCTAAATAATGACTGAATTGAGATTAAGATAGATGAGTGGAAGTTGGATTTAAATAGGGGCTTTAAGACAGGAGAGGGAAAGGCCCTGCACAGAGGAAGAAGGTAATACTGTACACACCAAAGCCTCTGTGGTGAGATGGGGGAGGTGGCTAAAGGGCCATGCAAAGAGCTGGGATTTCAGGAGGTTTTCAAAGATGAAGACTGAAGTAGATAAGGGATTGAAGGTCCCTTATCTACAGCTGGCTAATATTTTCTTAAAGGCAAGGGACTTTGAGCTGTGAATGAGAAAGGTGATTTAGGTTGTACACACATCACTAAAAGCCAATGCACAGGTATAAAAAGTAACCAGAAGGGCGAATGGAGCTGTTGGACTGTTGTAGGTTGGACTTCATTTCCGGTTCAGTTCCAGCCTTGGGTGACTGCCTGTGTGGAGTTTGTATGTTCTCCCCGTGTCATCATGGGCTTCCTCCGGGTGCTCCGGTTTCCTCCCGCAGTCCAAAGATGATCAGGCTAAGTGGATTGGCCATGATAAATTGCCCCTTAGTGGCCAGGGATTTGGTAGTTATATTACGGGGATAGGACGGGGGAGACGGGGGAGTGGAGTGCTCATTCGAAAGGTCGGTCCTGACTCAATGAGCAGAATAGCCCATTTCTGCACTGTAAGAATGTTATGATTTACCAGTACAAAGCCCTTGTCAGACCTTATTTGGTGTACTCGGTTCAGGAAGGACATACTGGCCTTGAAGGGGAAATGGAAGCTGATCTATGAGAATGATATTGGGGCTTAAAGGGTTAAATTCCCAAGAAGGTAAGGGAGGCACGGTGGCGCAGTGATTAGCACTGCTGCCTCACGCCGCCGAGGTCCCAGGTTCGACCTTGGCCCTGGGTCACTGTCCATGTGTGGAGTTTGCACATTCACCTCGTGTCTGCATGGGTCTCACCTCCAAAACCCAAATAGATGTGCAGGGTCGGTGAATTGGCCAAATTGGCTAAATTGCCCCTTAATTGGTAAAAAAGAATTGGGTACTCCAAATTTTTTTTTTAAATTACCAAGACGGTTTGCATAAAGTTGACTTGCATTCCTCTGACTTTAGACAGTTGAATGGTGATCTAGTTGAGATGTTTAAACTGATAAATGGGTCTGATAGGCCACACAGAGAGAAACTATTTCCTCTGTTGGGGGAATTCAGAACAAGGGGGCTTAATCTCAAAAATGAAGCTCAGATATTCAGGAATGAAAGCAGGAAGTACTTTTTCACACAAAGGATTGTGAAAATCTGAAACTGTCTCCCCCAAAAGGTTATAGATGCTGGTAAAAGAAAAAAAAATCTGCCGTCACAAGTTCAAAAGAGCAACATAGGCTTTAATTAATGTTTGGTAATAATAGAGAACAAGCGCTCAACATGTTCTTTTGACTTCCTCTAGTCTTTTAATAGATGGCTTTAACCCATTTATTTTGACTTATTAGAGTCCATACGATTTTTGTTTTCACAATTCCGATATATTTCACCATTCCAGGAGAGATTTTTTTTTTTGTTGTAAGATCGAATTACAGGGCGGCTCCAAAATGCAGGCAAATTTGCAAAGCACATTGTCAAAAGTCAGACTTTTCAGGGGTGTGTGGCCTAGAGGAAACAAACCTTGCACCTTCATCATTCACATCCTTCCCAGTGATTTTTAACTCCGTTATTGCTGCAAACTCTGTTTTTATGCACTATGGCAGTTCCCCACCCCCCAGCCATGCACAAGGAAAGTGAACAATGTTGGATTCACCTGCACTGTAAATAATAATCTTTCTATGTTCCACTGCAGCCAGCCTTCTTCACAGCAATGGGCTGGATTCTCCGCCTTCTGCCGCCAGGAGAAAAGTTCCCGATGCGACGGAAAATCTTGTGCCGCTCCTGTTCCGATGCTCGGGTCCTCCGCTGTCAGCAGCAGCGAGCTGCGTGCCCCACACCAGTGGGAGGATGCAAATGGGTCATTTGAATCCATTTGCACCTGATTAACGGGCTGGAAACCCAATTCTCCATGTCTCCGTGATGCTCCAGCCATTTCAGCCAGGATTCACTTGCAAGTGGATTGATGCAAGCATTTTCCAGTATGCCCCTGATGCAGTGGACCTCGCAGTTGCTCAAGGGTTAGTATTTAATGTAGGTGCCCCCAAAGTCCATCTCCCCCACACTAGGCAAATCCTGCCCACCCCACCCCCAAGGCCCCCATCAGACGCCATATCGGACAGCCCCCTATCAGAGGTCTATTAGACCATCCCATCAGACTCCCACATCAGAGACCCTATATCAGTGCCCCTCTCCATATTAGAGAGCTCCCACCAGAGACCCCCCAAATCAAAGACTACCGCTCCCAATCAGTCATTCCTGCCTGAAGGTTAAAGAGCAGTCCAGGCAGGAACAGTGAAAAGTCTCTTACATGTCCCTTACACCTGCTGCCTCAGACAGAGGGGTAGAAAGCTGCAGCTGTAACTTCATGAAAGCCCAAACCACATCACCAGACTTTAAACCCCATCAGATCCTTTGCTCTGCAAGGTTTCTATTCACTTTCAAAGAGAAATAGCATTTAGTAGGCTTTAATTGACAGAGAAATATCTTCCAGGCAGCCAGGTGTCTGGATTGTTTATTTGTATTTCCCTTCACACTTGAATGCATCTCATAAACCCTGTTGTGACGCTAACCACAATGTTTATAAACTTCTAGGAGATAAATCAGTGGTCAGCACTTGCTTCACAGCGCCAGGGACCCGGGTTTGATTCCGGCTTGGGTCACTTCTGTGTGGAGTCTGCACGTTCTCCCTGTGTCTGCATGCATTTCCTCCGGGTGCTCCGGTTTCCTCCCACAAGTCCAGAAAGATGTGCTTGTTAGTGTGGCGACTAGGGGATTTTCATAGTAATTCATTGCAGTATTAATGTAAGCCTACTTGTGACACTAATAAAGATGACTATTATTATAAGTGCTTTACTTCCTCTTTTCCTCAGCAGAAAGCACTTAACTGCTTTTGATGTGGTGACTGATGTGTTAGGCGGGTTGGTTTGATATTGACTGCAACTGGATGCAGGGAAGCTAGAAACAAATGTCTAACACCAGAGATGATCCAACACGGTTTTATTTAAACTATGAATGGCTGTACATGTTCAGCTGTGGGTTGACACTCTACTAATCCTACTGACGACCTCTTACTGTTCAACCAGACCTACTAGCTACCACATGGCAATAATGTCCACTGACTTGTGCACTCTGACCGTCTCAGTGTCTGGGTCCCGAAAAGAGCGGGAGTCTTAGTGCCCCGTGAGCTTTATAGTGGTGGTGTCTTGTCTGGTGATTGGTTGTTCTGTGTTATGTGTTCATTGGTCATCCTATGTGTCAATCACTGCCTGTCTGCATCTCATTATATACATGAGTGGATATTATGACATCGCCCCCCCTTTTAAAAAAAAAAGTTATGAAACGTGAAGGTATATACATGCCTGACTATGTACAAATGGTGAGTTAACGAACATATATACATGGGAAGGTGTCTATTGTGCAGATACAGAGCAAACTGAACAAAATTTACAAAAATAAAGTCTATAGATTCAGTCTTTGAGGCGGGCGCTGAATTCTGGTCGATCACCGCAGAGGTGGAGCAGGAGACGCCGGCACCTGGACAGGTGGGATTGCTGGCATTGCGGCGGTGTCATGGACAGGCAGGATCGATGGCAGATCGGTGTCCTCGTGGCAGGAAACGTCCGGAGGAGGCACGATAGCCGGCGATGCCATGTGGTTAGGCGGTGGGCAGGGAACTCTCTGCAGCGCCCTCCTGTTGCGCCGGAGAATGGAACCATCGGTCAATTGGACAATGAAAGACCTTGGGGTGGCTTTCCTGATAACAACAGCTGGGGCCAACCAACCTCCCTCAGGCAACTGGACGCGAACAACATCTGCGGGAGCCAGCGCAGGCAGATCCATGGCATGAGCATCATACGCGATCTTCTGCTGGTCCCCTGACCGATGCACTTTTTGCAACATCGTGAGGTGGTCAAGGTCTGGAATGTGAATGGCTGGAACAGTCGTCCTCAAGTTGCGGTTCATGAGCATCTGCGCTGGAGACAAACCAGTCGACAGAGGGGCCGCCCTGTAGGCCAGCAGCGCCAAGTTGAAATCGGATGCTGAGTCTGCAGCCTTGCACAACAACCGCTTGACGATATGGACCCCTTTTTCGGCCTTCCCGTTTGATTGCGGGTAATGGGGACCGTCCTATCAGCCATAGGTAAATATTTATAAACATTGTGGTTAGCTTTACAGCAGGGTACTTGAGATGCATTCAAACTTGAAGGGAAATGAAAATAAACAATCCAGACATCTGACTGGAATTACTCTGTAAATTACAGCCTACTAAAAGCCATTTCTCTTTGAAAGTAAATAGAAGCCTCGTAGATCAAAGGGTCTGAGGGGGTTTAAGGCCTTGTGATGTGGTTTGGGCTTTCTATGAAGTAACAGGTGTGTTTTCTACACCTCTGTCTGAGGCAGCAGGTGTAAAGGACAGTGAGTGAAAAGTAAGTTAATTTTCACTGTTTCTGTCTGGACTGCTCTTTAGCTTTCAGGCAGGAGTGACTAATGAGAGGGTCTCTGAGATGGGAGGTTTATGATATGGGAGTCTGATGGAGGGTTCTAACAGTGAAGGTCTGATATGGGGGTCTGGTGGTGGGTCATGGGGTGTCAAGTCATTCTTATGCGCACGTGCTGTGGGGGTGACCCTACTTAACAGTGGGGGGGGGGCAGGATTTGTATTGTGGGGGAAGGGGGACCAGCTTCAGGACCCCGGTGACAGGCCGCTCGCTCAAAATAGTGGCCTGATAATGGGATCTGGAATGGAATTCCGTGAGCTCCCCACCATGCACAAATTAGCATGGCAAGGGAGAGTGAACTGCTCTTGGGTGCCACTCCTAGCACCAGCACAGACCAGGAGCAAATCTAATTAACTTGCATAGGTTTTTCGGATTTTTTTGCATTAAAATGGGAGAAAGCCGCCTATGTTTCAAGATACCAATGGGTTTTGGTGCTATGATTTGTTAATAGAGTTGCCAAGTCTTCAACCATGTGAAATTTGAATAATGCAAAGCATCAAATGGTCATTGGATAGGCATATGGACGATAAGAGAATAGCGTAGAGGGACTTTAGAGGGGTTTCACAGGACGGCGCAACATCGAGGGCCGAAGAGCCTGTACTGCGCTGTAATGTTCTATGTTCTATATGTACTCAGGCGGGAGAACCTAGTCCCTCACACAGAGAATGCTGCCAGAGTATTGGAAGAGGGAAACATGCACACAAAGTTTGAGTTAGAGGGAGGACGGATTATGTAAGGTGGGAAGGCTGGTCAGCAAGTGAAAAAAACCACAGCTGGATGAATAGCTGAAACAAGTAGGAAATTGGGAAAAAAATCTTTGTTTTTTTATCTGGGAGAAAGCGTTAAACAGGTGCGATGTGGGTGCTGTGCTACTAAGGCACATCTATTGAAAAATCTGATTCTAACTCACAATTCTGGGGCTAATTGTTGATTATCATGATTTGAAAGCACCTATGGACATTAAAACTGAAGCTGTCGCACTTAAGGACTGATTAATTGCAGGTTTTGTGGGATGGTACAAGTCGCCTCCACACACAGCATCTTCCACTGGAGATGGGAAATGTGTTGGCTGGAACACAACGGGATGTTTCAAGGATCAGGGAGAGGGTGCACTGGCCCTCGGACACAGCTCTGAGGGTTCTGGTGGAGGAGCTTCAGAAGAAGAGGATGTCCTCTACCCACAGGGGCTGGAGACCACTGGTACTGCTCTGCCTGCTCTAATTTCTTCCCATTCAACTTCTAGACCAAGGGGGAGACCCCGAGTAAATTCCCAATCCCTTTATCCTGGTGGCTCCTGTGATGAACAAAGAGGTGGAGGGGTGCGCCATTCACACTCTCTTCAGCTGGCGCCCTCAGTGAATTTTGGGGGAAAATGTTGATAACAGTGTTGTTAATGTTGTTAACCAAGGTGTCCCAGAAATTTTATTTGACTCTTTCAGGGGATGCAAGTGTCGATGGATGCTAGGTGTGCGAGTTGGAGTGGAACTTGCAGGTGATGATTTCCCCATGCATCTGTATTGCCCTTTGGGGTGGTAGCGGTTGTGGGTTTGGAAGGTGCTGTTGAAGGAGCCTTGGTGAGTTGCCGCAGTGCACGTTGTATATGGTACACACTGCTGCCACTGTGCGTCGGTGGTGGAGAGAGCGTATGTTTAAAGTACTGAATTGGGTGCCGAACAAGACTGCTTTGTCCTGGATGGTGTCGAGCTTCTTGAATGTTGTTGGAGCTGCACTTATCCAGGCAAGTGGAGAGTATTCCAGCACATTCCTCACTTGTGCCTTGTAGATGATGGACAGGCTTTGGAAAATTAGGAGGTGAGTTACTCACCGCAGAATCCCCAGGTCTGACCTATTCTTGTAGCCAGAGTAATTATATAACTTGTCCAGTTAAGTGCCTGATTACCCCCAGGATGTCTCAAAACTCCTCTTCAAATAAAGTGAGGTTTGTCTATCTTCAACAGCAAGTGAGTAGTGAAAGTTTACCAATGTTTTATGTAGCCCTCACAATGCTTGTTTACTTGGTCGCTGTTAGGAGAGGGCGTTAATTGAAGTGTTAGCCAGCAAAATGCACGTGCAGCCTTGTTAATGAATGCTAGGCAAATTCATTGTCGATCAGAGCATTCATCATGCCAGTGTGCATTTCAACTCCTTTGCTAAGATGTTGCTTTGCACTAAAGATGGGTTAAAATGACGTGCAGTTTCAGACCATCTTGACCACATTGAAGGCTCTTTAGTAGTTGGGGGAAATCACCCCGAAAATCTTTTAAAAAAAATAAAATCAAGCATCTTGTAATGGTTGCAATACTGTCATAATTTATTTTTTGAAAAAGCCCTTATATTTTACCCTTCCTCTGCTAAAGGCACTAATTTGTGTTGTGGTATAATACTGCGGGCATTGGCAGCTTTTGGATCCATGTGACCTATCTTCACGAGTGAGCCTAGACGATGAACGTCAATGGGCTAGTTGATAGTGGAAGGCAACACAGTAAGGCCTCATCCTGTTGTCATCCATTATATATCCGCTATTTTTCAGCAGGAGTTGCTGAATTGTGATCAGAAGCAGCAAGTACTGCATTACAGCTTTTTCGCCACTTAAGATCAGGAAAGTTGAAGCCAATTATAATAGCTGGCATCAGCTAACTTGGCACAGATTGGAAGCTGAATCCGAGACTTTCCTGGTTCATGTTGCTAAGTTCCACACAGGGCAGTATTTTCCCAACTGGGATGGAGGAGAGGTAAGCGATTTGAATAAATTCTACATAAATAGTGAAAAGTAAATGCCATTGGTGGAAGGCATGGTGTCTGGCAAAACAAATCATGTAGGAAGTGCCCACATTTTGTGGAAAATAAATTGGATTTAAATGTAAGCACCTATAAACTGTGAATTCTTAATTATGTCATTATTTTCCCACACCATCTGGCTTGTTCAGAGTCGTCAGTTCCCAAAGATGTGATCTTTAGCACCAGTGGCATCTCCATTAAATCTATTTACATAAAAGCCTGCTCATCTTTCGTGCAAGTATTTAGACTTGTTCGCATTTCCAAGTCCTAGCCAAATTAAACAGTACTGTGTAACCAATTCACTCAAAGGCCCAGAATTGCCATCATTGTGTTCATGCCCAACTTGGTGACAGTACAACTGCAGAGTAAAAATGTTGATTGCGCAGTCTGCAGAAGAAGCATGAAATTAAAATACACTACAAAGCATCATGCTCCTGTTAATTGTCTCAAATGTACATGCAGAGATTCTCTTATCGGTTGTTTGCTTTCTCCGCATTGGGGCTCTCTCGCTCCTCTTATCTCAGCCAACTTTGTTGTTCGCATGAATGGCCCATACTCATCGGCAGCAGACCTGTTGACTGCCTAAATTTCAAGAACACAACTTGGATGATTTTCTCTCCTCCCCTGTTGCTGAGGCCAACTATAGCTTTTCTGCGACAAGCCCAGCTGAGTTCAAATATTTAGGCATAAATTGGACATTGAACCTGCACGTTTTCTGGTCGGCATCATATATTTAGCAACAGAGCCTTTTGAGGGAGCTCAATAGCTATTCTGCAAGCTTTGGGTTTTTAGCAGACAAGACAGGCACGACTTCTGTTGTGCATTGTCTGAAAATTAAGTAACTAATGTTAGAGTCAAGTTGCTCCAAATACATTTTTTCTGCTTTATGTAAATTGGGTTTTGTTTATGTTGGAATGTGGAACTCACTATCACGAGTAGATGCTGCAAATAGCTAGATACATCACCGGGGAAGTTGGATAAACACATAAGAGAGAATGTAATGGAGGCGTGGTGAATGGACCGCTTGGAGCAAATGGTGTGTGCTTGTGCCGCACATTCTATGTGATTCTATGGCCTGAATTTTTCAGAGGGCATGATCTTGCTTGCCGCCATCCAAAGAGTTGGTGGGGAGCACATCCCGGCATCTCCAAATGCCCCACAGCCATTTCATGCTCAAATTAGAGGAGCGATCACAGATGGTACATCCACCCCTCACTGGGAGGAAGTCTCCCCTTGGAGATCAGCTGGTCAATCGACAAGAGCTGCAGCAGACAGAAGAGGAATTGCAGGAAGATTACTGAGACAAAGTCTGGCCACCCTCGGCGAAGGTAAATGCAAGAAGCTCCAGGATAGGAAGGATAAAGGAGGACTGGGGGAGATGCAAAGGGGTCATTCAGGGTCTTCGGGGAGATGCTGGGGGGGGGGGGGGGGGGGGGGGGGGGGAGAAGGGAGGTCCTTAAGGGGCGAGATACCTGACATCAGAAGTGAGCTTCTGATGGAGATGCACCCCCTACAACCCCTTCCCACTTGAGATCTATGCCTGTTGATTTTCGGGCTTCCCCCATGCAAGGCCAATTCTCCCGCCAGCCTAACAATTGAGGTTGGGTGGGTAACGGCCCATAAGTTTAAGGTCCTCAATAAGTTGAACCTGGACAAGAGTGAGTTGTTTGTGGTGCAAATAAGTTGAACATGGGCAAGAGTGAGTTGTTTGTGGGGCATCCGGGGGATCAAGAGGAGGGGATTGGTAGGCTCCCACTGAAGCAGGCAGGGAAGAGCTTCAGGTACCTAGGGGTCCAGGTGGCTGGGAGCTGGGGGGCCCTGCACAAGCTCAACCTCACAAGGTTGGTGGAGCAGATGGAGGAGGAGTTTAAGAGGTGGGATATGTTACCGCTGTCACTGGCGGGGAGGGTGCAGTCCGTTAAGATGACGGTGCTGCCGAGGATTTTGTTCCTGTTCCAGTGCCTCCCCATCCTTATCCTGAAGGCCTTTTTTAGGAGGGTCAACAGGAGTATCACGGGATTTGTGTGGGCGCATGGGACTCCGAGGGTGAGAAGAGTGTTCCTGGAACGGGGCAGGGATGGGAGGGGCTGGCGTTGCCCAACCTCTGTGGGTACTATTGGGCTGCCAATGCAGCGATGGTGCGTAAGTGGGTAATGGACGAGGAAGGGGCAGCATGGAAGAGGATGGAGGCGGCGTCATGTGTGGGCACGAGCCTGGAGGCGCTGGTTACGGCGCCGTTGCCGCTCCCTCCAACGAGGTATACCACGAGCCCGGTGGTGGCGGCTACCCTCAAAATTTGGGGGCAATGGAGACGGCATAGGGGAGAAGTGGGGGGCTCGATGGAGGCCCTGATACGTGGGAACCATAGGTTTGTGCCAGGGAGCATTGATGTAGGATTTCTGGGCTGGCACAGGGTAGGGGTTAGGAGGTTGAGGGACCTGTTTGTGGAGGGGAGGTTCGCGAGCTTGGGGGAGTTAGTGGGGAAGTTTGGGCTCCCCCGGGGAACATGTTTAGGTACATGCAGGTGAGGGCGTTTGCCAGGCAGCAGGTGGAGGGGTTCCCCTTGCTGCCCCCACGAGGGGTGCGGGATCAGTTGCTCTCAGGGGTGTGGGTTGGAGGAGGGAGGATTTCGGACATATACCGGGTGATGCAGGAGGTAGACGAGGCCTCGGTGGAGGAACTGAAGGGTAAATGGGAAGAGGAGCTGGGTGAGGAGATTGAGGAGGGGACGTGGGCGGATGCCCTGGAGAGAGTGAATTCCTCCTCTTCCTGTGCGAGGCTTAGCCTCATACAGTTCAAGGTGCTGCATAGGGCCCACATGACTGGGACGAGGATGAGTAGGTTTTTCGGGGGTGAGGACAGGTGTGCTAGGTGCTTGGGGAGCCCAGCGAACCACGTCCATATGTTTTGGGCGTGCCCAGCGCTGGAGGAGTTTTGGAAGGGGGTAGCAAGGACGGTGTCGAGGGTGGTGGGATCCAGAGTCAAGCCAGGCTGGGGACTCGCAATTTCTGGGGTTGCAGTGGAGCCGGGAGTGCAGGAGGCGAAAGAGGTCGGTGTTCTGGCCTTTGTGTCCCTAGTAGCCCGGCGGAGGATCTTGCTCCAATGGAAGGATGGGAGGCCCCCAAGCGTGGAGGCCTGGATCAATGGTATGGCGGGGTTCATTAAATTGGAGAGGGTGAAATTTGCCCTGAGGGGATCAGTACAGGGGTTCTTTAGGCGGTGGCGGCCTTTCCTGGACTTCCTGGCGGAACGGTAGGGAAATAGGCCGGCAGCAGCAGCAACCCGGGGGGGGGGGGGGGGGGGGTTTTGGATCGGTGGGAGGGAGAACTGTGTACATGGGTTTGTGGGATGTGGCAGGTGTTATCTCTTTCCCTTTTGTTGTTTGGGTGTTCTTTTGTTTTTTTCTTTTGTTTGTAGTTGCTTTTGAAGTTGGGTGGGTATTGTTCTTGGGGTGTTACCGCGGTTGTTTTGTTAATAGAGTTGAAATGTTTATATTTTGTAAAAATTTCAATAAAAATTATTTTAAAAAAAAAAGTTTAAGGTCCTCAACTGGACAAGGGCGGGCTTTCCATCCAAAGCCTTTCCCACCCCAGCTGTTTGGGCGAGGTGGGCTGGAACCCAGAGGATTCCTGTTTCTTTAATTTCAGTCTCCCCTCCCCACCCCCAGCCTAAAAGCCCACCCGTGAGGGAGCGTGAAATTCTGGCCTATGTTGTTCAAGCACACACTGACCTGAACGAAGCAGGCATATCAGTGCTTCCAAAGATGTTGGAAACTCTCTCCAGGCAGTTTCTTTCATTAAGGGATCATGCTAAACTGGATGTTTAAATTTAACCCAACATTTGACTCCTTTCTGTGTGGGAAGGTGTTTTTCAGTGAAGTGCAACTCTTAAGTAACAAGTCCAATGGTTAAGTCCCCCCCCCATCCCTGATTACCTCCTCGGTTTGTCTTCCGAGTTAGCTGATCTCACCCAGGACATTGGTCTCAAGTGTAAGAACCGAGCCCCAGAGTGTCTGGATAATGAGGTGAAGTCTGCTAGTCTTGATCTAACAATCCCTGCCAGGAAGCATAACCATGTGGACAATGACGAGGAACAGGGTGGGTGCTTGATCCCACGCTCCGAGAGAACGTGGCATCGGAGGCCTGTCACTACTGTATTATAGTCCCACCTCCGAGCTGTGCTCCCATGGAGTTTGACCCCCTGCTGGAAGTATAGCTTCAATCGGTTGTGAAAGATGCCTGCAATGTTCACTGTGCAGAGGGTTAATTTGGTGTCGAGACTCTCGGAGATGCAGAGCATGATGCAGTCTTCGAAGGACAATGCCGTTATTTTGATCTTTCAGTTTGCTTCCTCCCCAGATTCTTGATCTTTATATGTTATACTTGTATAAAAATATAGGAGGAATCATTTAGTGGCAGAGTTATAATTAAATACAAGGTTACATTTCAACCGACAAAGATGTCAAAAGACTTTATAATAAATGCAATACATCAAAATATCAAATCTTTAGGGTGCCCCTTTGATGTTGATTGGAACAGAAGTTGTCTCTGGCAGCACATTGCTCAGGCATGGCTATTTATGAATGAGCTCTCTGAAGCTCACTTTGCCTGAGGGCTAGTCCATGGATATCACTGGGAACGACTGGAGAAAGGCTGACTTTGTCTTTCATCTCTTTGCCTGTTCTCTGCTGGTTTGCAGGATCAATCTGTGAATGTTCATGATGTCAGTGTACTGAGGCACGAGATTTTCTCTTTTGGGAAAGAGTTGCATGTAAGACTCCTGCTTCCACCACCAACCCCGCAACCCCATCGTGCAGGATAAATCTGTTGTGGCAAATCTAACCGAGAATTACTATCATTATTTATTTAAGGACGCAATTCAGAAAGATAAAATTAACTCAGTCAAACAAGATCTCACCGATAAAAGAAAGCGTGACTTAGAGAGATTGCTGAGCACAGGATAATCTAATACCAGATAATGAATAGTAGACAGAGGAAGTGCATTTTTTCTGTGATATAACATCGGTATACCAGACACAAAGGTCAGAAAAATTGAAACAGGCAGTTTCTGGCCTTATGAATGATGCTCAAATGCAGTTTTTCCATGGTAATACAATGTGAACATGGCTCAGTCAGTATCCTCCAAGACAGAAGGCTGTGGTCTGAAGCTCCTTGCCAACAGTTTTGCACCCAGACTCTGAAGTTCCAGAGCCAGCAGGTGCAACGCTGCTCTCAACACTAAGCCCCGCTGGATTTGTGGTGTTAAAAGGAGGGTACCTCCTTGGCATGGGTACAACAAATACCACTGCTACTTGGGAGTGTTTCTTTGGTACATTGGCAGTGGAAATTGCAATATGAAAATGGTCCATATCTTGCTCCACTCAGCCCAGGGCACAAAGCTCAAACAGAAGAATTCCAAACATTTCACCCTCTAAGGCCCGCTTACCAGACTTGGACTGCATTAGTTGGCCCACAAACTCCTTTGGTAAGGCCAATATACTTCAGCTGCGATTCTCCCCCAAAATTCCAAAGTTAATTTGTGGCGGGTTTTTCAGGGAGTTTCCCGCCGGCCATGCTGGTGAGTTCCTCATCGGTATTCAATGACACTTAGTCACCTGTTTTGGGCCCTGAGGTGTTTCTCACCGGTTTAGCCCACACTTAGAAGTTTTTTTTTTTAGCACTGGGGAGCTGAACTCAGAGGTCGGGATGGCCCCGGAGCCCCCCAAAGGACGCCCGCCAGGGGCATCGAAGGTCATGGGATCAGGTAGGCAGCTGGCCCCCTCCATCTCAGATATGCATCCTGGGAAACACCAAGACGTAGTGGTAAAGCTAGGAGGGGCAAGCATGTTGAGGATCACTGGATGACACTGGGGTTATGAGGGGGGCAGCACCATCAGGAGTGGTGTATTATATAGCACATTAAACCCCTTTTTGCACAACCGTATGATGCCTCTGTCACTTTCTTCTGCAATGTGGACTGACCCCTGGACCCTTTGCCTATCTCTCCAGGCATCCCCTCTCCCCATGGTGCCCACCCACCCTCTGGCCACAGACATGTCTCCGGAACTGTGTCCCATCCCTGGTGTTCGGATGTTGCATGTGATGCTGCCTCCCACAGTGTTCACGCAGTGTCCAGGCATCAAGGTGCGATTGGTATGCAAGGCAATTACTCCAACATGCTACATGGCCCGCTCACCCACGGGAATCCACTTGGCATCTATGAAGTGCTCACTTAGCCACGATTGCCAATTCCCTATTAGCAATAGCCTTCAGCCGCGCAGCCAGAGGCCTCAGCAATCGGTGGGGGGTATGGGTGATCAGTGGGGGAGACGGGCAGGGACAAGGGTTACCCCAGGAACGGTTACATACGATCCAGGGGTTGGCATGGTGGTGCCGCGAATGGTTACCCCCCTCCCCCAGCACCTCCCCCATGGCGGCCCACCCCCAGCCGAGCTTCCCACCCACCCCCGGAGCACTGGGGTGGCAAGCCCAGCACCCCCGAGCTCTTTACCTGTGAGAAAAATGGCTACTCACCTCCTCAGCTCCCCACAGAAGCCCTTCCATCAGTTTCACATTTTTCAAAAGGAGTACTAATCGGCACCAGCTTGACCATTTGCTGGGGAGGCCGCTGAATAATGGGGGGCCATTGGATATGGGGCCGCTCTCATTGATTGGATGGAAATGGGGCTGAAGGGGTGATTATTGTTTTTTCACCACGCTACAGCAGGATCCCGATTTCGCCGATGCATCGCAAACTGTTTTTGTGCCCGGCGCGAATCTCATTTTTGGCCTCTCCCACTATTCACCGGCCTGGTTACACTTGAGCGAGACGCAATGAGGCCTGAGAATCGTGCCCAACACATTGTGAATTACTTTAAATATATAAACTTGTTATATGAGCAAGCACGATAGTCGATTTACATGGTAGGTAAATGGTCAGTTAATGGAATGGATTTTATGCTCCCCGCCAGTGGGTTTGGAGGTGGAAAGCACATAAAATCTAGGAAGTGCTTACCCACCCATCCTTACCTGTCTGAAATGTTATTGGGGGGGGGGGGGTCAGGGAGGCTTTGGGCTCTTGAGGGCCCTTAAGTGGCCTATCAATGACCGCTTCGGACTTAATTAATAATAATAATCTTTATTGTCACAAGTAGGCTTACGTTAACACTGCAATGAAGTTACTGTGAAAAGTCTCTAGTTGAGCTGCTTCTTGAATACATGTTTTGGCCTCAACTACTTCCCGTGGCAATAAAAACGCTGGCATTTAACCCGCAACGGGGTAGGCCCATGCCATATGGGAACCTGGTACATTTAGCTGCAATGGCTGGCAACAGATGGGGTAGGGTGAATGCTGGGCCCATCAGAGCGCCTCCTCCCCCCCCCAAAGGCCATCCTCCAGTTTAACCCTCCTGCCCTGGCCGCCTGAACCCGGCCTTCCACCCCCTCACTAGGGCCAGGTTGCCAGGGGGTGGGGAGCGAATGGGGGGGGGGGGGGGGGGGGGGGGGGGGGAAGAGATAGGGAAGGTTGCATGGGGCCCCGATGCCCATAAAATGCAGCCCATATCTTTGGTGGTGGGGTGTTGGCCAGTAAACTGTGAAGATCCCTGAGTTTATGACTCACACCTCTGACAACATGGATGTTGTTATGAATGCACTGGACTGTCAGCCTCGATTACGTGCTCAGGTCTTGGGAGTGAAACTCAAACAACCTACAGCAGAGTGTTACTAACGGAGCCAAGAAGACCCCTGCAGCTTATTTGCATTAAAGATATTGTGCTGCATACATTTGCTATCACTGTGACGGGAATTGCTTGCAGCTCCACTGACTGTCTTGGCTCCTGAAACGGAGACATCGCCGTTTTAAGGGCTCCATTATTTTAAGACACATAAAATATTTATAAAACAGCCTCATGCTATAGTCCTAAGTACAGGTTTGTGCCAGTAAAATGATCAATAAAGTATTTTCTGGCAGACAGTTGACACAGTCAGCATCTCCTGTCTCCTTGTGAGGGTACTAGCAGCTGCAGTCTGCAAGCTGCTGAGGCTGTCTGGAGACGGATGTGCTGCCTTCGGTCTTCTTGCTGAAGCTCTTATCGGACCTAATTCTGTTTAAACTCCCCTCATCAGCGCAGCAGCATTCATCAAGAGCTATCTGAAATTCCCCACATGTAACTCACTGGAGACGAGCTTCCAGATAAATTCGGAGCAGATTCAAAGGCTCCAAAATGTGCTCCTCCTCCAAAGCAGGAGGTTTGAAACTAACACGCTCAGCAGTTGAGGAAGAACCTCCACAGAGCTGCTGAGTTACAGATTCATTCCCTGCCTTCTCCACTCTCCGGAATGCTGCCACTGGGGCAGGGTCTCTTTCTCCGGAGCAGTCGCACAAAGCACCGTTAGCCCTCTGCTATTTGCTCTATGTGATCATTCTTCACTGAGCCTTGACAGTGAGTACTTATCCAGTTATTCAATGATGGAAAGCATTGTAGCCAAGCCCATTGATCCATCTAACTAAGAGCAGTTAATTTAGTGCAGGCTGGGATCTTCTGTTCCATGGGGCTTAGTCTATACTGGCAGTGGCTTTGAGAGAAGTGAGAAAGTAACAAAGACTTGCATTTATACAGTGACCTCAGCATGTCCCAAGGCCCTTTACAGTCAATAAAATACTTTTAAAGTGTCATGACGGTTCTAATGTAGGAACACAACAAACAGTTTATATACAACAAGACCTCTCGAACAGAAATGTGATAATGGCCGGATCATCTGTTTTTTACTGATGTTGGTTGAGAGATGAATATTGGCCAGGACACTGGGAAGAATTTCCCTGCTTTAAAAAAAAATAATGCTATGGATCTATCACATCCATCTGAGAGGATGGATGGTGCCTTAGTTAAATTCTAACCCGAAGGAGGGCATCTCCAACAGTGCAGTACTCCCCCAGTCCTGTACTGGAGTGTCAGCTTGGATTTCATCATGAAGATTGCGATCCTCCGGCTCCTGGGATCTACCCAGCTCACAACACCTCGCGGGATTCAATGCAATCTTGCGAGACGTTGCAAGGGGAATCCCGCCCACAATGGGTGGGATCACCTTTGAGCACATCTGCATATTAGAGTGAGGCAGTAAGCCTTACTCTAATGTGCAGATTCCTGAGGTACCTGAGGCTTTGCGATTCAATCCCTTTGCCTCGGGGACCTCAGGTGAGTGCCGTTTGGTACTGGTCCCCACAAATGAGGACCAGATGGAATGGCACTTGTAGGGGTCTCCCATGGGATCAGAGGCCCCCAGCTTCATGCCCTTTGGGCTGGGTGGTGCCATCTGGATGCCAGCCTGGCATTGCCATGGTGCCAGGTTGGCAATATGGAAGGACCCTCCCATATTGGGTTTGGGCTGGGGGAGAGGGGATGCCATTTAAAAATGTTGTCCCAATCTCTCAGTACAATGGGCAGTTCCCGTGAGCAAGAGCTCCCCATTGTAGAAAACAGGGCTATGTGTGGCCTAGGCCCCTTATTCAAAGAAAGTCGCATTGAATAGCCGTGTGTTTCTCGGTACTGTGAGTGCCGGGAAACACGCGGCTAAACGTGCTTTTCGGGGACTTTATTCCTTTTTCGGAAGATCGCACCCAAATCTTTGAAGTGGGATTCATAGAGTAGAATTCTCCCAAAAAATGACCAAGTGTCATCTCGGGCAGGAAACCTGACAGTCTGGCACTGCCGAGGCGAGGGCTCCAATGGCCTCCGAGCCCCCCGGCGTCAACATCATTTTTGGAGACCAGTACTGAAATGGGGGGGGGGGGGGGGGGGGGGTGGAGGGAATCCTGGGACCACGGGGGGTGAGGGCAGAATCTTGGGACCCCAGCTTGAAACACTCTGAGCATATTTTTTTTTTGTTATAAATTTAGAGTAACCAATTCATTTTTCCCAATTAAGGGGCAATTTAGCGTGGCCAATCCACCTACCCTGCACATCTTTGGGTTGTGGAGGTGAAACCCACGCAAACAAGAGGGAGAATGTGCAAACTCCAGACGGACAGTGACCCAGAGCCGGGATCGAACCTGGGACCTCGGCACCGTGAGGCAGCAGGGCTAACCCTCTGTGCCACCGTGCTGCCCTGTCTGAGCATATTTGAATTTGCATTTGTTTCACGCCCAGTGATTGTGTCAGGTGCTCCTCTATTCGCCGCCTGGCGCGAACCCCGGGCGCGATTCTCCGCAAATGCGGCGAGTCGTAAAGGCTGCCGTGAAACTGGCTGTGTTTCACGGCAGCCTCCGTGCCCCCTCCCAGGACCCGATTCTCCCCCCCGGGCGGGGCTAGCAGCGGGGCCCCGTGAAGCACGGCATCGCGGGCTTAGCGATCGTCGGTAAATCCGCGCGCCAAGCGTCATGCCGGCTGACGCGCACGATGACGCCAGCCGCGCATGCGCGGGTTGGACGGCTCCAACCCGCGCATGCGCGGATGACGTCATCACGCAGACACATCAAACCCGCGCATGCGCGGGCCGTCATGCCCCTCAGCCGCCCCGCGGACTGACCCTGCGGGGCGGCGGTAGAACAAATAGTGCACGGGTATCGGACGCGGTGGGCACCGATCACGGGCCCATGCCAATCGGTGCCATGGTTGTCCGGGACGGCACTTTGCGGCCGTTTTCACGAACGTTGAGAGCAGGTGTGATTGCGTTCGTGAAAACGGCCGTAAAGGCCTGGGAACCCGGCCCATCGGCTAGGGGAGAATCGCGTTCGCCGTAAAAACGGCGAGCAGCGATTCGTGTCGTGGGCGGCGGCGTTGGGGGGGGGGGGGGGGGGGGGGAAAGAATAGCGGGAGGGCGTGAAAATTGTCGGGAAGGCCCTCCTGCTATTCTCCGACCCGTCGTGGGCAGTGGAGAATCGCGCCCCCCGTTTAGGGCCTCTCCCGCTATTCTCCCGGACCGGGCGCAGTGCCCATAATCTTCTGACTCAGAGGTGACTCAGTGCTGCCATTGATAGTCTGAAAACGCAGCACCATTAGCTGAGGCTATGGAGCTAGCCACCTACCATTAGGGAGTGCCAGTTGGCACATGCTAATGATGTGGGACAACAAAATAAAATGAAGAGAAAAGAGGCGCAGAGAAAAATATAAACCTCAAAGCAATTCTCAAAGGTTTTCTTAGTCACTGAGGCATTTGCAAACGAACAAGCATTCGAACTAGCGAAAGCGTAGCTAGAATACAAAGGACTAGTACATTGAAAAATAAATCCTATGTGGGACTGGCTGACACTATTTTTTTTAACCAGTGAACAATGTTTTACGTTGCAAGCTCTTCCAGGATAAGTCACAATAGTGTGATTTTCTTCTCTTTTTTTTAAGTGCAGCTGCTTTCTGCAGACCCATAAAGGAATACTCTGTCTACATGCTGCTGTGTCTCAGGGAGATGGCTCTCCCATCCAAATGCATTATTCACTTATGCTTCCACTTCTATTTCTGGTGCACTTCAGCATGGTTAATACATCAAGTGCTGTTCCATAAGTGCACAAATCAATACAGGAGAAACACTAGGGCTGCAATATGTAACTGTCCTATCTGTTTTGTCTCGTCGAGTTACTGGATTGTTTTTTATAGCTGCTTAAGGTTGCCCATTTATTCAGTTCAGATCTAGAATGCTGGAGAAGGTTCTTCAAAAAATTCTTTTAAACCTCAGCTGCCCCTCAGACTTCTGATGACTAAATATGGAAGTTGCCTCATGGAAATCAATGAGCTACATTTCAAGCGCATGCTGCAGGTTAATATTTTGGAGTCTTGGACAAAGTGTGGTGAATCTGCTTGAATCTTTTCTGTTTTCTGGCACTGTATATTGTCAACACCTTTTACTGTTTTGGACACTGCAATTTAATTTTATCCGGGGGAAGGCGTGAGGGTGGTGTGAATATTTGTGCTCATCAAGGTGCAAGGTGTCAGCACTGAGGGTGGAAGAGCCCCCTTTGCTGGCATCTGATGTCTGTATGGGTGGCACAATATCAAGGTGGTTAGCATTGTTGCTTCACAGCGCCAGGGTCCCAGGTTCGATTCTCGGCTTGGGTCACTGTCTGTGCGGAGTCTGCACGTTCTCCCCGTGTCTGCGTGGGTTTCCTCCGGGCGCTCTGGTTTCCTCCCACAAGGATCGAAAGACGTGCTTGTTAGGTGAATTGGACATTCTGAATTCTCCCTCAGTGTACCCGAACAGGCGCCGGAATGTGGCGACCAGGGGATTTTCACAGTAACTTGATTTGATTTGATTTTTTGATTTGCAGTGGTAATGTAAGCCTACTTGTGACAATAATAAAGATTATTTTATTATTATTTTTAAACCAGTACCAGACCAAGCTACCAATAAGGTGTCTCCAATCCCCCCCACTCCACCCCCCCCACCCCCCCCCCCCCCCCCCCCCCCCCCCCCCCCCCCCCCCCCCCCCCCCCCACATCCCTCCTCCGCAAGCTCAGGATGACACCTATACTGCACCACGGTGACACTTCCAGTTCCTGCACTCGCTGCCGTTCATTTCAATTTTAATTTGAGCTATATGAAAAATGGTTTGTCTGTATTGCTCCCACACCCAATCACACCTGAGCTGAGAGTGTCCAAGCTCAGCTTATTCTGGAATCGGGTGATTGCAGAGACTTTTATCCCAGCAGGCTGGAATCAGGTTGTGATGGTGAGAGGACACTATGCTTATGCACCTTCCCACCCCAGCACCCATGCAAGGGGTGGCATTCCAGCATAACTCCCAAATTTATGTCAATTAAGTTTTGCAACTGGCATAGGACGAGAAAATAAAACATAGCCCAAGCAGTAGCTATTTAAACCAGCAAATAAAACTCAGTTGGTGGGTGGGGAGAGAGCAATGCTATTAGTATGTTATTAGCTTAAAATGAATAACTGCAAGTACTCGAAAATGGTGTCATATTTACTCAGGCAGTGAGGAGTAATGTGCCCTGTCATCTAATCTGAAATGTTTTCTGTCCATTCCTCATCCTTTTAAGACAGCTGATGGGCTGAGTAGTGTTGATGGCATAGTGTTAATTATTGATCAACTGTCTCTAACCTTATATTAATCTGTAATATAAATCTATAATATGGAGTTTGAATTCCTCCCTGCTTAGTCATGCATTTCCTTTCACTGCGTCCCTTGAACTACCCGAGGGGCTAAGTTCCTGCTCCTGACTTGTGATATCAGAAGCTGACAAGTTAGGGGAGCTGGGGTAATCATGGAGCCTGCACTGCAACTTGAGTTGGAGTTCCAACCTACACCATCCTTTTTTAAACCAAGTTGTTCTCGCCTCCCGATTTCCTGGAGGTGCTGATTCAGGCTGGGGCACAGTCCCAAAGATGCCATCTTAGTGTTCACCAAGTGTCCACTCCTTCATGTAAAGGTCCAGACAGTGAACAGATCAAGAACTGCCCCTGGATCTCGCTGCTCTGGACTGTTTAGGGCCACCCGAGGTATGATCCTTTCCCACATCATCACCAAAGTCACCAGCAGAACCTATTCACTCTCCCATGGGAGATCTCCTCAATGACTTTAGTTATGAGATGGAACTTTCCAACATTGAGGGCATTTAAAAGTTTATTGGATAAGCATATGGATGATAAGGGCATAGTGTAGGTTAGATGGCCTTTAGTTTTTTTCCATGTCGGTGCAACATCGAGGGCCGAAGGGCCTGTACTGCGCTGTATCGTTCTATGTTCTATGTTCTATCCCCTGTCCTGATTGAGAAAAGGGCATTTGACCAGTATGCCTGGTCCATCCAGAGGCTGTGTCTGACTTTTTATCATGGGTTTTGCTCGGAGCACAGCCTGTTGATCGCTTTTTAGATAAACAACAAAGTCCTTCTAGTGGGGTGGGGAAAGAATTGATCAAACATGGCTATTAATGTCTCTCTAATTTTCAACCCTGCAGAAGATTCACTAACGAGCAATTTGAAATTCCCGACAGCCTTTCTTCTGGGAGCAACTGGGAGAAGGGGGGTCAGGGAAATAATTATGGTTGGTCAGCTGACCAAAAAGATTCAGGATTACTTCAATATAATAATAGTAATCTTTATTGTCACAAGTAGGCTCACATTAACATTGCAATGAAGTTACTGTAAAAATCCCATAGTTGCCACACTCCAGCATCTGTTCGGGTACACTGAGGGAGAATTCAGAATCCTCCAAATTAGCTAACAGCACGTCTTTCGGGACTTGTGGGAGAAAATCCATACGGACAACGTGCAGACTCCACACAGAGTGACCCAAGCCGGGAATTGAACCTGGGACCCTGGCGCTGTGAAGCAACAGTGCCAACCACAACATTTCCACAAAAGCCATAGAACCAGAATGAAAAGTCCCTATGAAGCTTAAAGTCTATTGTTATTAAACCAAGTTAAAGCTAAACCAAGCAGAACCCTGATTAAAATGGCTCAATTCAGAGTTATTTGTAATTTGAGTTTACTGATTGATAGCTTGAGTCACCCTGTTTCTGAACAGGTCAGACTGCCCTCTGTTAACTTGTGGGTTATCAGCAATGTCAAGCTGGCCTGATCTCCCTTACCAGACCTGTTGATAGCTGCCAATATCTGTGAAAGACTTTGGATTTTTGTTAATACTAATTAACTTGAGAGGCTTAGGTTAAACAGCAAGGTCATGATACAGGACACTGCCAAGGATGAAAAGATGAGAAAACAAAGAAGCAGCACTGCTGCCTCACGGCGCCGAGGTCGCAGGTTCGATCCCGGCTCTGGGTCACTGTCTGTGTGGAGTTTGCACATTTTCCCCGTGTTTGCGTGGGTTTCGCCCCCACAACCCAATGATGTGCAAGATAGGTGGATTGAACACGCTAAAATTGTCCCTTAATTGGAGAAAAATGAATTGGATACACTAAATTTGTTTAAAAAAAACAAAAACAAAACAAGGAAGCAGTAATCAAGCGAAACTTAGGGTTTCAAAAGTGTATAGTTATGGGGGCGGGGAGTTGGAAAGTTCCATTATTGGGAGGTCCCAGGAGAGAATGTATTTGAGTCAGAGATGACACAATGGGCGTGATCTTGAGCCTGCACTTGCTGTTGGCGGCGTGGGCAGAAAATCTCGTGAGAATCAGGAAATGCAAATCTCGCTGGAGAGATCACATTTCCCGATTTTCCCTGCCTCTTGCCAGCGACGTCACTAGAAACTTGAATGGATTTAAATGTTATTAGCGGTTCCTCCGCCAAGCGATCCCCCCTCACTAAATATTCACACCGTGCAGACGCAGGTATAGCCCCGGGGGAGGGGGTGGTAGAGGAGACATGCCTGGGCAGTACCCTGGTATTGCACCGCGACACAGGTTGACAATGCCAGGTTGTCACCATGCCATCCTGATAGTGTCAACCTGGACCAACCTGTGCAGGGGCAGTGCCAGGGACGGTGCCTATTGGGAGCCCCAATGGGGCAGGGGCGGGGGGGGGGGGGGGGGAGCATTGATGCGAGGTGCAGGCGGAATGCTGGTGAAGATTGCTGGGGCAAGCCCCCGGTACCTCCGTGATGGGGACTAAAGCATTGATCGGGGCGCCCTTTTCAATCTCTTCGGAGCTGGTTCCCACTTCTATGTGGTCCTGCCCTGCCAGAGTGATGGCGTATACCATGCCCTTTCCTTTTTTTGCCCAAGATTCCACAAGAAAACTGCTCTGTGCAACTGGAAAGCTACACACCAGTTTTCTTTCTGAGCCTGACATTGCAAAATTCTGGTAATATCCCGCCCTATGTTTGGTTTTCCACAACCTTGATTTCACAACCAGTATGGATGCAGGAAGGGGACAGACTGTAACCTGAGAGGGATCATCCTCAGCATCTCCAAATCAGCCGAATAGAAAACCTGGATGTATAATTTTACTGTGGAGACTGGTCTGCATTTTAGCTTGGGCAAGTCATTTTGAGAAATAAGTATGAAAGCATAATTTGAGAATTTACAAAATTGACCATGCAGGCAAGGAGAGTTCCAAGTTTCATGCCTATACAATGATGAGTTGGCTGATTACAGCTAAGGCAGTAGATAAGTGTGCTATTAGTGATATCAATAGCACTGATCGAGGGTAGATTAAAGTATGACAAATTCTTATTACTGATTTTCATCCAGTGAGTCACAGAAAAGTGAGTGTGACGGCATGTGAAATCATGTCTGTGTGTGAAAGTTTGTGTGTGTGTGAAGCCACTTTTAAAAAATGAATTTAGAGTACCCAATTATTTTTTCCAATTAAGGGGCAATTCAGCATGGCCAATCCACCTACCCCACACATCTTTGGGTTGCGGGGGTGACACCCACACAGACACGGGGAGAATGTGCAAACTCCACACGGACAGTGACCCAGGGCCGGGATTCGAACCCGGGTCCTCAGCGCCGTAGGCAGCAATGCTAGCCACTGTGCCACTGTGCTTCCCGTGAGAAGACACTATGAGTAAGAGAGAGAGAGTGTGAAAATGTGTGTGTATGAAGCCACTGGATAATGAGTGTGGGAGCGTATGAAAGTGCACGTGCGTGTATGTGCGATTGCGCATGTTTGTGTGTGTGATCATGCGTGCATGAAAACACCAGGCAAGGACATAATGGATACATGCTCACCATTCCCATGATCCAACAGACTGGCAACTATTACTGTCCAAGTGCACAAAGAAGAATTGGTCCTATGCTAATGTTCTTAACAGTAAAATGTGGGATTTGTGTGAAGGGTAGAGGAATGGCAAGTTATACTGCATTCAAGTCATGAAGTTCACAAAGAATATGTCAAATATAGAAACTTAAAAAGAAGCTAAGCAACCACTCCTTCTCACAGCTGGTTCTAAAGATGAAAAAGATGAAAATCGCTTATTGCCACGAGTAGGCTTCAATGAAGTTACTGTGAAAAGCCCCTAGTCGCCACATTCCGGCGCCTGTCCGGGGAGGCTGGTACGGGAATCGAACCGTGCTGCTGGCCTGCTTGGTCTGCTTTAAAAGCCAGCGGTTTAGCCGAGTGAGCTAAACCAGCCAGGAGGTGCAGAGAGATCCCCTGCCTGCACTTCATGACTGAGAAAGGTAAAAAGTGAAAAAAAGCTGAAAATGTCTTTAAAACAAACGAGGGAATTAAAAAGGTCCGTTCAACTCCAATAATTTTGGAGGACTGACTTTGTATTGACTGTGATAGACGGCTGCATTTTCCATTCCTTTTTGTAAAAATAAATTTAGACTACCCAATTCATTTTTCCAATTAAGGGGCAATTTAGCGTGGCCAATCCATCTACCCTGCACATCTTTGGGTTGTGGGGGCGAAACCCACGCAAACATGGGGTGAATGTGCAAACTCCGCACGGACAGTGACCCAGAGCCGGAATCGAACCTGGGACCTCAGCGCCGTGAGGCAATAAAAACACCAAAATTCTGAAAACATTTTTTTAAAAAGTGAGCGCACCCACGGACACAGTTATTTAATAGGGCAACTAATCTGTGGATATCTATGGCACTTGTTCTAGGTTGACAATAACTGTTTGTGCACAGATGCAACTGGAGCAACCAATGTGAACTACCCGTCCTGTCTGCTCCAGTCTCTGCCAATCTATGTTCGAGCCACAAATGCTGGGTCTGGATGAGTGTTGATCATCCTGCCAAGCAGACTGTAAAACTAGCAGACACAGCAATCAGGAAGTAGGAACAGATATAAAAGTAACCAGTTGACATAGATTTTTGTTTTCTCTCCAAAGGAATTAGGTCAATTTGTCCTTCAGAACATGGGATCTGAATGGAGCGGAGGGAGAAAGGGTGTCAGGTCCTCCTTTCCCCGACCTTCCCCGACAGCTGCCAGGCCTAAGAAGATTTACAAACAGCAGGCCGTACCTTTTCGGATTTGGGGATTACACGAGGTGTTAGGGGTTGTTAGTGAATTGATTTCCAGCTGCCTTAACCTTGTCCTCTGCACACGTGAGTCTGCAGCATAAACTGTTACCAGATTTGATCCCTGGTGTGTGCTCAGGTAGCTGATCTCAGCTGGGGTCAGCAATAGGGGCATTACAATTGGCTTCATTATGCTTGGGCAAAGGAAGGGGAAACTTCACCAGGATTCCTGCTCCTAATTACATCCAATAGAGGCTTTAAAATTGTTGTCCAGGAGGGAATTTGAAGAGGTCGATAAGGTCACCGAGTTATTGCCTGTCGAGGAGTGGATTCACTATGCAAGCACCAAGAATTCTGTCTTCTTTTATCTGAAGTGAAAGACCTGAATTTATATGACGCCCGTCACAATCTCTGACATCCAAAACAACCAGTTAACTTGTTTTCGAAGTGTAGTCACTGTTATAATGTAGGAAATTTACTGGCACTTGCTGTGTGGTACTGTACACCTTCAGCAATGATGATACTGTTTCCTTTGCGTAGGATGTTACAACATGGAATGAGGTTGACGGTGGGGAGGAGTGTGTCAATATTTGGAAATGGGGTTGCCTCCTTGCAGACAGAGCAAATATTGAAACCTATACAGTAACCACTGTTTAATACTGCATATGTGTAGGTGCAAGGCCGGAGGTAGCGGGATGTGGGAGTTTTTGGGGAAGACAATTGGGATTGTGTATGCTGCCTCCTACAGTCAAAGAGCCTGCCAACTTTCACTCTCTAGGATCACAAGTGGCCACTCAGCTGATACAGAGGACTATCAGAGTTTTCAGTACCTGTCAAAATCCAGGATTTTAACAAAGATTGCGCTGAAAGTGGGATAGGATTTAAAAAAAACAGAATCTTGCAATTATTCACCTTTAATGTAGGAGAACACTCCAAAGAACTTCACAGGGACATTATAAGGTAAAAATGAACACTGAACTCACAAGCAGATATGAGGCTAGTTGGCAAAACTCTTGGTCAAAGACGTAGGTTTTAAGAAGCACCTTAGAGCTTAGATTTTCCAGTCTTGTCAAACTCCATGGGGATTTAAATGGATCACTACATCCACCGCGGTCAAACCTGCCCCGACGGAGCTGGAAAGTCTCAGCATAGGAGATGTAGGAGTTCAGGGAGGGAATTTCAGAGTTTAAAAAACCACTTGCATTTATAAAATGCTGTTCACAATCTCAGACGTCTCGAAGTACTGCTGAAGTGGAATCACTGTTGTAATGTCGGATCAAGGCAGCTGTCGGTATGGCTGTTGATGCTGACGTGATGTAAATCGAGGATGTTTAAGAAGCCAACTTTGGAATAGTGCAGACACCTCAAGAGTTGTGGGCTGTGCTGGAGAACATTACGGAGATAGGGAGCAGCAAAGTAACATCGATGAATTGGAAGTGCTAATGCCCCAGAAAAGCACACACTGAGGTAATGTTCAATCCTTACTATCACTGTACACTCTCCGATGTGCCTCACTCTCCTCACCATCATCCTGCCTGGCTTCTCATGATACCCGATGCCATCAATGCGGTTGAACAGAAGAGTCCTCCAGGTGCCAGAAGGTCAAAAAGGATCCCCCAAAAGCCACAAGTAAGCAGTGGTCCCTCCACCATCTCTTTATCAATCTAGTTCGTGGAATTTGTTAGCACAGGAAGTAGTTGAGGCGGAATTCTCCGTTGGCAGGATCCTCCGGTCCACCGGCAGTGGGTTTCCGAGCGGCTTGGGGTGGCCACAATGGGAAGCCCCATTGGCCGGCTGGGGGAATGGAGAATCCCGCTGCTGGTGGGTTCGCGCCGCACAGGAAAACGCAGCTGGCGGACTGCAGAATCCCGTCTGTATGTTTTCAAGACGCAGTTAGATATAGCACTTGGGACGCAGGGGATCAACGGATATGCGGGGAAAGTGGGATTATTGATTTGGACGATCAGCCAGGATCATAATGAATGGCGGGGCAGGCTCGAAGGGCCGAATGGCCTCCTCCTGCTCCTATTTTCTATGTTTCTATTTACGAATCCTGATAAAGGTCAAGAACTGTAGAATGTGACAACAAAAATTACACAACCTCAGGTCAAGAGCATAAAGTCAATGCTGAGACATTGTCACCCCCCCTCCCCCACGTCACCACAACTCCCACTTTTCTCAGTCTTGCTTCTCCATCACCTTAAGAGACAAAGATAGGCTCTGTCACCTCCTGTGCTGCGCAGTGCAGGAGTCTGTCCTGTGTCTCCACTGCCCTCTGCCTTCTGCAGCTCTCATTACAATCTTCAGTACGCCTTTAAAATGGGGCTGGAAAAACTGGGTAGAATGCAAGGCGACCAGCTCACTGTGCTCGTTTGTCACTCAGATGATCTCAACCTGTAAAACTTCGCCCACGTGCATGGCAAAGGTATGGAAACCAGGGCATGGCGCCGAGATGTGCGAGAAAATAAACTGTGCTGGTACACATGCATTTGCACTGTACTCATGCAGGGAAAATGGAACAAGATGTGTTCACTGATTTTTCAAAATTTTAATCAGACTCTGGCTTTGCTTATTTCAAGGGTTGATGTGGTGATAAAAAAAGCCTTCAACGGGGCTAATTACCAATTATTTTTCGCACTCACCCCTGTGATATTAAACATCTCCACGACCGGCATGTGCTGGGACATGTTTAGTGCCACGTTTCACATTCAGTTTCCTATGAGGAATCCTCTAGGTTCTAACAATAGAGGACTGTGCCTCTTGTGGGGTAGCCCTGAGGGAGCTGAGGTAGGGTGGATTCAGGTAAGTCATTACAGCACCATTGCAGCAACTCAAATGGTAACTGTTAATTAGACAGCTCACAAAGGCATTGTGGAGCTAACCATCCCTGCTTTGGAGAATACAGTGCAAAAATGTTCAGCAAAGTCTTTCAGGATTAAAATTACAAAGGAAACATTCCTGTTTTACAACAGGGACTAACCACATTTCAAAATGACTTCATTAGCTCAAAGTGCTTTGATACATCGTGAAGACATGAAAGATGCTTTGGAATGGCAAGGTCTTTCTAATTTATAAACAGCACTGGGGCAAGGGGGAAAATTAAAATAACTCTTACGAGGGTCTATTCTCTCACTATGGATGAGAATCTGGGTTTGTCTAGGTTTCCGGTTTATGAAGGAGAAAACCGAGATCTTTACAAAGTCAGAAATTGTTAGTAACGATATTCAGGGCAAAGCAGAAATATGTTAACACCACCTCCCTCCCGTCAAATCGGCAGAGATACCACTGACACGCATACACACACACACACACACACTCTGCACAACTATCCTGGACAATCCAAATGGACACCTCTTCTACAATAGTATCAAAGCAAAATACAGCAGATGCTGGAAATCTGAAATAAAAACAGAAAAGGCTTGAAATATTCAGTAGGTCTGGCAGCCATCAGAACTTCTTCAAGAATTCCAGACATTCACAGCTCAGACAGACACCACCTCCCTCCCCTCTCAGACACGCACCACCTCCCTCACCTCACAGACAGACACCACCACCCTCCCCTCTCAGACAGACACCACCTCCCTCCCCTCTCAGACAGACATCACCTCCCTCACCTCTCAGACACGCACCACCCTCCCCTCACAGACACGCACCACCTCCCTCACCTCACAGACACACACCACCTCCCTCCCCTCTCAGACACGCACCACCTCCCTCACCTCACAGACAGACACCACCACCCTCCCCTCTCAGACAGACACCACCTCCCTCCCCTCTCAGACAGACATCACCTCCCTCACCTCTCAGACACGCACCACCCTCCCCTCACAGACACGCACCACCTCCCTCACCTCACAGACACACACCACCTCCCTCCCCTCTCAGACACGCACCACATCCCTCACCTCTCAGACAGACACCACCTCCCTCCCCTCACAGACACACACCACCTCCCTCCCCTCACAGACAGACACCACCTCCCTCACCTCTCAGACAGACACCACCTCCCTCCCCTCACAGACACGCACCACCTCCCTCACCTCACAGACACACACCACCTCCCTCACCTCTCAGACACGCACCACCTCCCTCACCTCTCAGACACGCACCACCTCCCCCCCCTCAGACAGACACCACCTCCCTCCCCTCACAGACACGCACCAACTCCCTCCCCTCACAGACAAGCGCCACCTCCCTCCCCTCACAGACACGCACCACCTCTCTCCCCTCACAGACACGCGCCACCTCCCTCACCTCACAGACATGCACCACCTCCCTCCCCTCTCAGACACGTACCACCTCCCTCCCCTCTCAGACACCTCCTCCCTCCCCTCTCAGACACGCACCACCTCCCTCCCCTCAGACAGACACCACCTCCCCCACCTCACAGACACGCACCACCTCCCTCACCTCACAGACACGCACCACCTCCCTCCCCTCACACACAGACACCTCCTCCCTCACCTCACAGACACGCATCTCCTCCCTCACCTTTCAGACAGACACCACCTCCCTCACCTCTCAGACACGCACCACCTCCCTCACCTCTCAGACAGACACCACCTCCCTCACCTCTCAGACAGACACCACCTCCCTCACCTCTCAGACAGACACCACCTCCCTCACCTCTCAGACAGACACCACCTCCCTCCCCTCACAGACACGCACCACCTCCCTCCCCTCACAGACACGCACCACCTCCCTCCCCTCTCAGACACGCACCACCTCCCTCACCTCTCAGACACGCACCACCTCCCCCCCCCTCAGACAGACACCACCTCCCTCCCCTCACAGACACGCACCAACTCCCTCCCCTCACAGACAAGCGCCACCTCCCTCCCCTCACAGACACGCACCACCTCTCTCCCCTCACAGACACGCGCCACCTCCCTCACCTCACAGACATGCACCACCTCCCTCCCCTCTCAGACACGTACCACCTCCCTCCCCTCTCAGACACCTCCTCCCTCCCCTCTCAGACACGCACCACCTCCCTCCCCTCAGACAGACACCACCTCCCCCACCTCACAGACACGCACCACCTCCCTCACCTCACAGACACGCACCACCTCCCTCCCCTCACACACAGACACCTCCTCCCTCACCTCACAGACACGCATCTCCTCCCTCACCTTTCAGACAGACACCACCTCCCTCACCTCTCAGACACGCACCACCTCCCTCACCTCTCAGACAGACACCACCTCCCTCACCTCTCAGACAGACACCACCTCCCTCACCTCTCAGACAGACACCACCTCCCTCACCTCTCAGACAGACACCACCTCCCTCCCCTCACAGACACGCACCACCTCCCTCACCTCTCAGACAGACACCACCTCCCTCACCTCTCAGACAGACACCACCTCCCTCCCCTCACAGACACGCACCACCTCCCTCCCCTCACAGACACGCACCACCTCCCTCCCCTCACAGACACGCACCACTTCCCTCACCTCTCAGACAGACACCACCTCCCTCCCCTCACAGACACACAACACCACCTCCCTCACCTCTCAGACAGACACCTCCTCCCTCACCTCTCAGACAGACACCACCTCCCTCACCTCACAGACACGCACAACCTCCCTCCCCTCTCAGACAGACACCTCCTCCCTCCCCTCTCAGACAGACACCACCCCCCTCCCCTCAGACAGACACCACCTCCCCCACCTCACAGACAGACACCACCTCCCCCACCTCACAGACAGACACCACCTCCCTCACCTCACAGACACGCAACACCACCTCCCTCACCTCTCAGACACCTCCTGCCTCCCCTCAGACAGACACCACCTCCCCCACCTCACAGACAGACACCACCTCCCTCCCCTCTCAGACAGACTCCACCTCCCTCACCTCTCAGACACGCACCACCTCCCTCCCCTCACAGACAGACACTACCTCCCTCCCCTCTCAGACAGACACCACCTCCCTCACCTCACAGACAGACACTACCTCCCTCCCCTCTCAGACAGACACCACCTCCCTCACCTCGCAGACAGACACTACCTCCCTCCCCTCTCAGACAGACACCACCTCCTTCACCTCACAGACAGACACCTCCTCCCTCCCCTCACAGACACGCACCACCTCCCTCCCTTCACAGACAGACCCCACCTCTCTCCCCTCTCAGACACGCACCACCTCCCTCCCCTCACAGACACGCACCACCTCCCTCCCTTCACAGACAGACACCACCTCCCTCACCTCACAGACACGCACCACCTCCCCTCACAGACACGCACCACCTCCCTCCCTTCACAGCTCAGACACCACCTCCCTCACGTCACAGACACGCACCACCTCCCTCCCCTCACAGACACGCACCACCTCCCTCACCTCACAGACACGCACCACCTCCCTCACCTCACAGACACGCACCACCTCCCTCACCTCTCAGACAGACACCACCTCCCTCACCTCACAGACAGACTCCACCTCCCTCACCTCTCAGACACGCACCACCACCCTCCCCTCACAGAAACGCACCACCTCCCTCACCTCACAGACCCGCACCACCTCCCTCCCCTCTCAGACAGACACCACCTCCCTCCCCTCACAGACAGACACCACCTCCCTCACCTCACAGACATGCACCACCTCCCTCACCTCACAGACAGACACCACCTCCCTCACCTCTCAGATACGCACCACCTCCCTCACCTCACAGACACGCACCACCTCCCTCCCCTCACAGACACGCACCACCTCCCTCCCCTCTCAGACACGTACCACCTCCCTCCCCTCTCAGACACCTCCTCCCTCCCCTCTCAGACACGCCCCACCTCCCTCCCCTCAGACAGACACCACCTCTCAGACACGCACCACCTCCCTCACCTCACAGACACGCACCACCTCCCTCCCCTCACACACAGACACCTCCTCCCTCACCTCACAGACACGCATCTCCTCCCTCACCTTTCAGACAGACACCACCTCCCTCACCTCTCAGACACGCACCACCTCCCTCACCTCTCAGATACGCACCACCTCCCTCACCTCTCAGACACGCACCTCCACCCTCCCCTCACAGACAGACACTACCTCCCTCCCCTCTCAGACACGCACCACCTCCCTCACAGCTCAGACACCACCTCCCTCCCCTCTCAGACACGCACCACCTCTCTCCCCTCACAGACAGACACCACCTCTCTCCCCTCTTGGACACGCCTCACCTCACAGACACGCACCATCTCCCTCACCTCTCAGACACGCACCACCTCCCTCCCCTCTCAGACATGCACCACCTCTCTCCCCTCACAGACAGACACCACCTCTCTCCCCTCTTAGACACGCCTCACCTCACAGACACGCACCACCTCCCTCCCCTCACAGACACGCACCACCTCCCTCCCCTCACGGACACGCACCACCTCCCTCACCTCTCAGACACGCACCACCTCCCTCACCTCACAGACACGCACCACCTCCCTCACCTCTCAGACAGACTCCACCTCCCTCACCTCTCAGACACGCACCACCCTCCCCTCACAGACATGCACCACCTCCCTCACAGCTCAGACACGCACCACCTCCCTCACCTCTCAGACACACACCACCTCCACCACCTCTCAGACACGCACCACCTCCCCACCTCTCAGACATGCACCACCTCCCTCACAGCTCAGACACCACCTCCCTCACCTCACAGACACGCACCACCTCCCTCACAGCTCAGACATCACCTCCCTCACCTCTCAGACAGACACCACCTCCCTCCCCTCACAGACACGCACTACCTCCCTCCCCTCACAGACATGCACCACCTCCCTCCCCTCACAGACACGCACCACCTCCCTCCCCTCTCTGACACGCACCTCCACCCTCCCCTTCTCAGACACGCACCACCTCTCTCCCCTCACAGACAGACACCACCTCTCTCCCCTCTTAGACACGCCTCACCTCACAGACACGCACCACCTCCCTCACCTCTCAGACACGCACCACCTCCCTCCCCTCTCAGACATGCACCACCTCTCTCCCCTCACAGACAGACACCACCTCTCTCCCCTCTTAGACACGCCTCACCTCACAGACACGCACCACCTCCCTCCCCTCACAGACACGCACCACCTCCCTCCCCTCACAGACACGCACCACCTCCCTCACCTCTCAGACACGCACCACCTCCCTCACCTCACAGACACGCACCACCTCCCTCACCTCACAGACACGCACTACCTCCCTCACAGCTCAGACACGCACCACCTCCCTCACCTCTCAGACAGACTCCACCTCCCTCACCTCTCAGACACGCACCACCCTCCCCTCACAGACATGCACCACCTCCCTCACAGCTCAGACACGCACCACCTCCCTCACCTCTCAGACACACACCACCTCCACCACCTCTCAGACACGCACCACCTCCCCCACCTCTCAGACACGCACCACCTCCCTCACAGCTCAGACACCACCTCCCTCACCTCACAGACACGCACCACCTCCCTCACAGCTCAGACACCACCTCCCTCACCTCTCAGACAGACACCACCTCCCTCCCCTCACAGACACGCACTACCTCCCTCCCCTCACAGACATGCACCACCTCCCTCCCCTCACAGACACGCACCACCTCCCTCCCCTCTCAGACACGCACCTCCACCCTCCCCTTCACAGACACGCACCATCTCCCTCACCTCACAGACAGATACCACCTCCCTCCCCTCACAGACACGCACCACCTCCCTCGCCTCTCAGACAGACACCACCTCCCTCCCCACACAGACACGCACCACCTCCCTCCTCACAGACAGACACTACCTCCCTCCCCTCACAGACAGACACCACCTCCCTCCCTTCACAGACACGCACCACCTCCCTCACCTCTCAGACACGTACCACCTCCCTCCTCTCACAGACAGACACCACCTCCCTCCCCTCACAGACACGCACCACCTCCCTCACCTCACAGACATGCACCACCTCCCTCACCTCTCAGACACGTACCACCTCCCTCACCTCTCAGATACGCACCACCTCCCTCACCTCTCAGACACGCACCTCCACCCTCCCCTCACAGACAGACACTACTTCCCTCCCCTCTCAGACACGCACCACCTCTCTCCCCTCTTAGACACGCACCACCTCCCTCACAGCTCAGACACCATCTCCCTCCCCTCTCAGACACGCACCACCTCTCTCCCCTCACAGACAGACACCACCTCTCTCCCCTCTCAGACACGCACCACCTCTCTCCCCTCACAGACAGACACCACCTCTCTCCCCTCTTAGACACACCACACCTCACAGACACCCAAGCTTCACAGATCATGAACTATACAAACGCAGGAACAGGTGTTGGACCTTCAGCTTCTCAATCCTGATTTGCAGCTCCACTTCATTTACCTGGTGACCAGGAAGGAGTCCTCCTTGTGGTGAATGTGATTCACACTATATATAGTTGCCAATATCGCTCCATGTATATATGTTCGTTATCTACCCATTGTAAATGCAGTTGCACTATCCGACCACCAGGGGGAGTCGCTCTGGGAGTACGCGAGAGTTTGTACTGGGTTCCTCCCTTGGCTCCGCCCAGGACTTCTCCCCCTGGGACCGATGTATAAAGATCAGAGCCTTAGAGCCAGCCTGCCAGTTCACCTGAAATTCAACGACGAATAGGCTGGCTCTATTGTAAGTGTATTAAAGCCTCTGTTAAGATCCAACTATACGTGTTTGCTGAATTGATGGTTCCATCACTCCTGTTCCCCACTCAAATACTAAAACAGCAATGGCAGCTTTTCACGGGTGTATTTAGCCTTAAAGAAACATGCTGCCATTTTATCGGCCTAGCTGTGTCCAGGTGGGTGGGGATGCCTATGTAAAGGTGTGAGGGTGTTTAACAGGGCACTGGGTCACATCCAGATTTAATGGCCAATCAGTGATTGACCATCTTGAAACATGGATGTCTACTTTCCCTACTGAGGTGCTGGATTAATTAGCTCAATGGAGCCTTGAAAGCCAAGTAATCACCAATCGCCACTGCACCATCTATAAGTTAACCTCAGTCATTCCTTGAAGCCACCAGGTATTAATTTAAAATAAATATGTGATGGGGAAGAGAAGTGATTGAAGACACATGTACATCCTGGGACTTCAGAGGATGCCATGGACTGGACTTTCAATCCAGTCACTGTGCCATTTCAGAGGGTAGTGGAAAGGTCAGGGTTGAGGCAATGGATTGTGGAGTTGTCTCCTGGGTCCCTGCTGTCCACCTGTACTCTTAAGATTGCCCATTGGGTGTGATGGTGGGCACTGAAGATTTCAGTTCGTATTTGGGGAGGCTTGCTTTAAGCAGGCTTGCTGAAGCAGATGTTAATAACTGTGTCAGCATTATCCGATGAATCTTAACCATTTAACCTCTGAGCAATTCTATTGCACTCTCGGCCTCCAAAACTGCAAAGCAGAAGAAAAAGGTGCTCAGATTGAAAGTGCCACATTGAGTGGGTAAGAACAATTAGCAATTGTAAAGTATCTTTATTATAGTAAAACATGCCCAGTGTTATCAGAGAGAATGAGCAGGATTTGCCCGATGAGTGTTTGAACCCCACTGTCAGAATAAATGGGAATCAGGAGCACACATTGTTGGAAACAGTCACTTAATGTAATTTTTCCCAGAGTAGTCAATTAATGACCACAGTGCGGGCTCGCTGTCCAATTAAGGACATTGGGCGGGTTTTCGAAGCTGCAAAGTTTTTAAAAAATTTTGAGTACCCAATTATGTTTTCTAATTAAGGGGCAATTTTAGCGTGGCCAATCCACCTAACCTGCAGACACGGGGAGAATGTGCAAACTCCACACAGAGAATGACCCAGGGCCAGGATTCGAACCCGGGTCCTCAGCGCCGTAGGCAGCAATGTTAACCACTGTGCCACCGTGCTGCGCAAAGCTGCAAAGTTAATTGGAGGCCTTTTAGCTTTAAAGCAGCAACATGAGACATCCTAAAAGTGAGGAAAAGGAGAGTTCAAAATGGAGACACGCCCAGAAAATTCCAGCTGTTCGTGCCGACAGGGTCTTCTGGTCCTGCCGACAATGTTCCCCCGCCACATGTTTCCCGGCACTTAACAGACTGCAGCGCAGTCAACAGAAAATCCCATTGACAACGATGGGACCGGAACATCCCGGCGATGGCCCAGGCAGACCGCCTCCTGCCACCAGGAAACTCACGATGGGTTGCTTGGTAAATCCCACACATCCTCTCCCTCACTTTTTAAAAGTTTAAATTGAAAAATTGCTTTACAGCCAGAACCCATCTATGAGGCGGCCTGTGTTTACTGCTGCGTCCAGGCACCTAACCTGGCCACACCTCCTGTGGGAACCCAGAAGCCAATTGAAAAATCCCGGCCGGGACTCTGGTATGCTGGCCAGTAGGGATAGAGTTAGTCCCTGCCCACCTCCACTCCGGTCCCGGCAAAGGTAAAAATTCAAGCCCAAAGAGCTATCGAGCTACTTAATGGTATATTAGAACAGCCGACCTGATGATCGGTCAAAGAGGTAGGTTTTTAGCACGTCATAAAAGATCAAAGAGAGGTAGCGAGGCAGAGGGTTAGGGAAGGAGCTCCAGGACCTAGAGCTTAGTTGTTGAATATATGGATAACTGAATATATAGATAAACAAGATTCGGGTTGGATGAGGAAAGACCTATCTGAAAGTAAGACGAAGACAAACAGCAATACTCAGAAGCATTTGACTGTCAAGTCTGAGTCGTTGATACATGTTCTTCATAGCTCAGTTGGCTGAATGGCTGGTTCGTGATGCAGAGCGATGCCAAAAGCACAGGTTCAATTCCCGTACCAGCTGAGGTTATCCTTGAAGGCCCTGCCTCCTCAACCTTGTCAACAGCCACTGTCAACGGCCCCCGACCGGATTGGCGGAAATCCCGCGGGCGCCCAAAGAATGGCGCCGGTGAATGGGGCAGCAGCCGTTGGGGCGGCGGTGCGCAAGATTCTCCGACCCGATCCCGGCTCTGGGTCACTTTCCGTGTGGAGTTTGCACATTCTCCCCGTGTCTGTGTGGGTTTCACCCCCACAACCCAAAGATGTGCAGGGTAGGTGGATTGGCCACGCTAAATTGCCCCTTAATAGAAAAAATAATTGGGTAATCTAAATTTATTAAAAAAAAGAACAAAAAAGATTCTCCGACCCGGCGCCAAGTTGGAGTACCCAAGAGCAGCACGGTGGCGCAGTGGGTTAGCACTGCTGCCTCACGGCGCCGAGGTCTCAGGTTCGATCCCGGCTCTGGGTCACTGTCCGTGTGTAGTTTGCACATTCTCCCCGTGTCTGCGTGGGTTTCACCCCCACAACCCAAAGATGTGCAGGGTAGGTGGATTGGCCATGCTAAATTGCCCCTTAATTTAAAAAAAAAATGAACTGGGTACACTAAATTTATTTTTTTTAAAGTTGGAGAATCCGGGCCATAAGCTTTGATTCCCAATGGTTGCTGAGGTCCCAATGGTTGCTGAGGTACAGTCAGGGTGGTATAGGGCAGCACGGTGCCGCAGTGGTTAGCACTGCCGACTCATGGTGCCTAGGATCCGGGTTCAGTCCTAGCCCCGGGTCACTGTCCGTGTGGAGTTTGCACATTCTCTCCGTGTCTGCTTGGGTCTCACCCCCACATCCTAAAGATGTATAGAGTAGGTGAATTGGCCAGGCTAAATTGTCCTTTAATTGAAAAAAAATAATTGGGTGCTCTAAATTTATTTTAAAAAAGGATGGTATATGTAACATTACACTGGCCTCAGTTAGCGGGTTCATCTCTGCTCCCGACTGCTATCGAACCCTGAGTGAGAACAGCAGCTACTTGACTCCGATGGTGAAAAGCTGCCAACACTCTCTAGGTTCATACATGAACAATGTGTATTTGGGGAAGGTAATGGAGAGTCTCTGGCACAACTGACCATGGCCTCTCACAAAGCCCAGAATGGACCCTGGGCAGAGACCTAGCAGTGCTCATTGTTCAGGTTATATCATCTCTTACTATACAATGTACCAAATGTGTTTCATCTCTCACTGTGCAATGAGTCATGTGTTTTTCAGCTCTAACCATGCAATGTGCCACGTGAGTTTCAGTTCTTACCGAGTAAGGAATCCTGCGGTTTTCCAGTTGCTGCAACTAAGTCCAGTTTAGATTTGTTCACATCACTGTCTCTGTTGCCCAATGAACCGACCATGGTAATTTCAGACCTACTTGATGCAGCACTGTTCCACTTCACCTTGTCAGGATCTGGGACATATTCCATCAGGGGGTAGCGGATGGCATCAAAACCACTGTGTGAACAGAAAACAAGAGTTTGATCTTTTAGTCACATCCAGTGATGGGAAAACTCCCCTTCATTGAACCCCATCACACCAATAGGACCAACAGCTTGAACTTAGGACTTGGGAGTGGGAAGGGGGAAAAAACATTTGACTGCTATTCGGCAACATAAGAACTACCTTTTCATTGAGGTTAAGCATCTCCTTGACCACCCTCCAGAATAAAGTGAGCCAGGGGAGAAGCTCTCTTTCTTCTTACCTACCCACCATGGGCAGGTTGATCTCAGGAATGTAGGGATTGCACAAGTTTGCAGCAGAAATCCCACATTCTGCTGACTAACTGGGATCATCCCAAAAAATGGGCATATGGATTGTGAAGTGGGATTTACCCACATTGACTGAAATGCACGTAACATGCCAACTTTGTGCTGCCTGCTCATTAGAATTATTGCTATATGCAGCCAACACTAACTGCTCTAATAATTGGCTGAATGCATCAGCAAAATCATAACTTTGTAGCACTTCTCAAGGCTAGCCTGCCTCTCTTGGGGCAGTGTATTGTGGTTGCAGTAGGTGCCGACAGTCATATAAAATGTGATGCTGACTGAAGAATGACACAACATGGGAGAACATGGGCTTCAAAGTTTCCAAACACTGCACCGGAGGTCTTTGTGGTGAAGGTGGAAAATAGGAGAGATGTCCTGTATCTTGAGGGACTGCTGGTGCCCTGTGTATACAAGTGGGAACAGATAGCCATGGAGGTCAACACCAGGAGACCAGCCCCAAGAATCTGGAAGCAGTGCCACTGCCCTGATATGAGCGGTTGTTAGTGAACGCATTGTCAAATGCCAAATCCTAGCATATGAACACAGACAGTGGTCAATTCACCGCAACCCCACTCACATACCAACAATCGCTATCCATCAGAACTCATGTCTGAAGGGCAGCACGGTGGCACAGTGGTTAGCACTGCTTGCCTCACGGCGCCGAGGTCCCAGGTTCGATCCTGGCTCTGGATCACTGTCCGTGTGGAGTTTGCACATTCTCCCCGTGTCTGTGTGGGTTTCGCCCCCACAGCCCAAAGATGTGCAGGGTAGGTGGATTGGCCACTCTAAATTGCCTTTAATTGGAAAGAATGAATTAGGTACTCTAAATTTTAAAAAAAGAACTCATGTCTGATACACGCTTCACCTCACCTTCAGACACTTAGACTGATGGAAGCCTCACACCCACATTTGCCAAGTTGTGCACACTGCCAACTATTCAGCCATGACAGCCAAACAGAATTCATGGCACACACTGACACACTTCTCTCTCCTTCTCTCTTGCAGGACAAGGTAGCACACAATCAGAGCAGCAACAGTTAACTCAGAGGAGGACAGGCACATCTGGAGATGGTAGTGGCCATTATTGGATTGCTAATTGAAGAGACAGCAACCTCATATCTAATTCCCCTGGTCACATCCCACGCCATCCTCATCCAATATTCTCTTTGGTTGCAGGTTGCAGAGGGTGTAAATATGCACCTTTTATTTTGCTACAACTTTACTGTTTTGCCTTTCTCCTTTCAGATACCCAAGAAATGCAACCTGGCCAGACGGTGGAGGAATAGTGAGAAGGTAGTAATGATGAAGACATCCTCTCACACAATAATACATGCCAAGTTATCAATTCAGATACTGACGCTGTGCATAATTTAGAATTGAGGTGGGATCTGTAAATGGTGAGATACCTGGCTCGAGTGGTCTCCGACCTGACCAAGGATATGGACAGTAGAAATCTGAGCGTGCCAGAGGGCATGGTCTGACATAAATTCTATCACAGAGAACTCATAATCAACAGGGTATATTACAAAAGAAGGTTCAAGGGAATACAGAATGAAATGCTTGATACATCGCCAGGCCTGCCAGAAAGTCTGCATTAGTGAGAAAGAGGAAAAAGGCTCATTTAAATGGTTATCTGGATCACAGCCAGTGAGGGCATGATCCAGATCGCGCCTGATGCCGCGAATCAGGTGACTCGCAATCAGCTTGGCACCCGGCATGTAGCCTAATTTGGGCCTCTCCCAAGATTCACCCATTGCTCTGCGCCTGGCACAACGTGATGGCTGAATTATATCCTATAATTAAATTGGCAACAATTATAGAAGTTACACTGCAGAAGGAGGCCATTCGGCCCATCGGGTCTGCACCAGCTCTTGGAAAGAGCACCCTACCCAAGCCCACATCTCCACCCTATCCCCATAACCCAGTAACCCCACCCAACACTGAGGGCAATTTTGGACACTAAGGGCAATTTATCATGGCCAATCCACCTAACCTGCACATCTTTGGACTGTGGGAGGAAATCGGAGCACCCGGAGGAAACCCACGCACACACAGGGAGAACATGCAGACTCCGCACAGACAATGACCCAGCGGGGAATCGAACCTGGGATCCTGCAGCTGTGAAGCAATTATGCTAACCACTATGCTACCGAGCTGCCCATTAAAACTGGTCAATTACTATCTAATCTCTAAGGCTTCTCCTTGGTTTTCTCAAAAAAACCCACCTGACAGGACCAATTGCAATTGGTTGCCGGACAGAATACTGTCCCTGGCCAACCCATTGGCCACCAGCAAACTTACTGAAATGAACCACTCCAATCTCTTTGGTGCCATAAATTCTGGGTTCTTCTGCCCAAAATACAAAACTTTAAAACACTTGACACTTTGAGTTCCTTTCTTCTTCTGCTCAACTTAAATGTAGTCTCTGCTAATGAACCATGGAAACTAAGGGAATCAACAGGAAGAGCCCTTACATTGTTTATGCACATCTGTGTGCACATGTGTTCAATACGGCTACAGAAGAGTTTGAGGCATTGAACAATTGAACAGCATGCCAACATTTACTATCTCGGTTCATATATGATGATTAGTAAATTTGAATGAGAATTGGTAGCTGCAAGACAGGAGGGCTTGAGGAGATAAACATCTTATCAGATTTTAAATGAGGCATATCTGTATTAGCACAGTTGGCTAAACAGCTGGCTTGTAATGCAGAACAAGGCAGCAGCGCGGGTTCAATTCCTGTACCAGCCTCCCCGAACAGGTGCTGGAATGTGCCGACTAGAGGCTTTTCACAGTAACTTCACTGAAGCCTACTTGTGACAATAGTGATTATTATAGGGGCTGGTTTAGCACAGTGGGCTAAACAGCATGCTTGTAATGTTACTTGTGACAATAAGCAATTATTAGACCCTTTATCCAGAACGCTTACAATGGTGTTTCAAAAAGTGATTCTTCTAGGTCCACCATCTCTAGGAAGGTGTCACTGCCAGTTGGGGAGAGCTTAATGTGCTTGACTCCTGCCCAGATCTGCAATACTCGTCCACTTTCAGCTAAAAAGAGACAAAAACACATCATGTTTAAAAGTACTGTCTTCCCCTTCAGTCCCTCTTCTTGATATGAGCTAATGACTGACCAGAGAGACCTTGGCTCACAGTTTATGACCAAACTAGGTGCTTTAGCAAATTGGCTTTAATTGCTCTGATATTTGTGTCCATTTGAAAGAGCTGTTACCTCATCGGCAGATAAAGTCTAGATGGGAAAATTAGCCTGTTAGTATCAACAATTTGAGATATTTTGGAATTTAAAAAAAAATGAATTCAGAGTACCCAATTATTTTTTCCAATTAAGGGGCAATTTAGCGTGGCCAATTCACCTACTCTGCACATCTTTGGGTTGTGGGGGCGAAACCCACGCAGACACAGGGAGAATGTGAAAACTCCACACGGACAGTGACCCAGAGCCGGGATTCAAACCCGGGTCCTCAGCGCCGTGGGCAGCAATGCTAACCACTGTGCCACTGTGCTGCCCTAGATATTTTGGAATTAATGGAGAACATGAATTTAGACGTAATACATAGCCCATAAGGCTCTATGTATTATGATCCCAGACCGGACCCAACTGTAGCTCGGATACTGGATTGAAACCCCAATATTTTAGTTTATTTGTAAGACTGTGCAGAAAGAATGGTTCGTTCCAGGTGTGCATGAAGAAATAGGGATTTGGCATTTTTAAAATAAAACGTTATTTGAATACAATATTAAATGCTTTAACATCACACCCAAAAAGAACAGCTTACAATTATCCCTTAAACACCACTGCATAATTTCCCCATTGAATAACAAGAAACCTACAGCTCTCAATCCATCTTAAAATCAGCATTGCATAAAGTAATACTTGTTTCACAGAACAGATTTGGGCTCCGGTTAGAAACCCTACAGACTCTGACTGAATGTCTTCAAAAGGTTGGTTCACCTGGCGTGTTTCACCTTCTACCTTGTCCTCAGGCAAGACTGCTCTGCTTTAAATATTATTACTCTTTTTAATAACTATCCTACTGGGAGAGAATTGTTCATGAAGCGTCAGACAGATCCATCGTCAATTCTTCTCCAAAGCATTCTCAAAATCTCTCTGAACCCCTTAGCTCCACCCAGCAATGACATCATCTCCCCAAGCTGAAAGCACATTAACTCCCCAGGGGAAAACACATTCCTCTGGTCAATTTCACCTTCTGGCTCTGCCTCACAGCGCCAGGGAACGGGGTTCAATTCTGACCTTGGGTGACTGTGTGGAGTTTGCGCGTTCTTGTCGTGTCTGCGTGGGGTTCCTCCGGGTGCTTCAGTTTCCTCCCATTGTCCAAAGCTATGCAGGTTAGATGGACTGGCCATGCTGAATTTCGCTTTAGTGTCCAAAGATGTGCAGGTTAGGTGGGGTTACGGGGATGGGGCAGGATAGTGATCCTAGGTAGGGTGTGTTTTCAGAGTGTTGGTGCAGACTCAATGGGCCGAATGGCCTCCTTCTGCACAATAGTAATTCTATGGCTCTATAGACCACATGAGCGCAAAATCATGGAACACAGGGCATTTAACATCAAGATCTCCCTGGGAAACGACGTGAAAAGGGCGGCACGGTGGTGCGGAGTTTAGCACTGCTGCAGCACGGTGCTGAGGACCCGGGTTCGATTCCGACCCCGGGTCACTGTCCGTGTGGAGTTTGCACATTCTCCCCGTGTCGGTGTGGGTCTCACCCCCACAACCCAAAGATATGTGAGGCAGGTGGATTGGCCACGCTAAATTGCCCCTTAATAGGAAAAACAATAATTGGGTACTCTAAATTTTCTGGGGAAAGAAAGAAAGTACGTGAAAAAGTATGGCTAACCTGTGAAAAAGTTAAACGTATGGTTGAAAAAATTTCAATCCTGCAGGAAAATACGTTCTTCAACCATAGAGCCCGATAACCCTGTAGAGTCTGATGAATGTCCGCCTGCTGAACCGTCTATTTTCCCAGCTGATCCCACAAGGGCCAGAGTAAGGTTCCGGGAATTTGCAATGTTGCACAAAAACACTGAAAACAGATTTGACTGCATCGTCGGCATGGTGGAATGTATCGTGTACAACTGAAAACAACATGCTAAGTAGAAAAAGATTACAGAGTTTTTCCAGAGCTCATTCCTGGCCTTTTTCAGTGCAAGGCCCTGGCCTTTTGCAAATGCAGGTCATTGTAAGCTGTGAATAAAATGAATAAAGGCTTTTTAAAAAACATTTTTGATGCTTTACTGTTTTTATTTGGCATTGGAATCTGTTGTTTTTGACATAGACCGCATTTGTAGGCACAGAGACACATTCTTGTGGGAACGGGGCGTCCTCAGCTATGATGAAGCGCCTCTTAATCCGAATTTGGAGGCAGTTCCCCTGGGATTCGGCTCACCGAGATTTTATTGTATGACGGCGACTTGAAGAGATTCTAATTTTCATGAGAGATTGTTGGCGGGCTATTTGGTTATGGGATGGCATCGGAGCTGATATCAATCCAGTCCTAAGCCCGACAAGGCAACCATACACGTACATGCCAGAAGGGGCCAAGAATGGGAATTCCGACTGTGATCCTGCTCCCTAGATTGGGATGGTTGAGGCTAGTTACAGAAAGCCCTGTCACTGCCCCAGCTCATGTCCACTAACTCAGCACCAATGAAATAGAGCTGAAAATACAAGTGCGACACATTTATTAACCTAACGACAAAAAGAAATCCAGTGTTTTTTTAAACATATATTTTTGTTGGCATAGCAACAAGAAAGCAATAAATTCTTTTGCACAGCTGGAATATAACATCTGTGCACTCGCAAGATTCTTGTGGATTTTTCAGTTTGAAGCCATCAATAGAGTGTTTCCAGGTATCTGTTGTCACAACAATAGTTTCGAGTTATTACCGCTATTATATGGGCAACAGATGGGTTGGTCACGTGACCACAAGCAGATTAACCAGGCATTTTATAACTTCCACAGCGAACACTATAACATCAGAGAGCTGTGCCTGCCAAAAGGAAACATGAGAGAATCTGGCTGCTTCGCTTCTTCCCCAAGATAGCTGTGAGGGGAATACAGCTCGATCCATTTCTTAACATTTTGGCAAAAGGAGGTCACTGGAGGGATTTTTACTGCACTATTGAGTAACTCTCCTGGTTACCCAACTGAATGCTGCAAAAACATTTTGCCCAAGCTACCCAACCTCACTCAAAGCTGTTAACACATATCATTGATGCTGGAATCATGCCCAGCACCTGGAGGCAAGCCACCTTATAGCTTAGACATTCAGGAAAATCAAAAAGGATTTGTTCAATTTGATTCTTCACAACTAGTTTTCTCCTTTCTTCTGAAGTTGCTGAGTCTTGTTGGGGCTTCTACCACGCGGACGACATCTGGTATCTCGCCCATGTGGCCATCCCTTCGTGTGCGCCTCAACGGTGAGTCACCGCGGACTTTGTGAACACAGAGATAAGCCAAGTTCAGCTTTCACCAAATATCCACACAGCACGTTTCCAGCATTTGACAGCAATCAGGTAAGACAGCCCTGATTGATTACTTTGCCCCCTTCCCCTCTCTTGTCCCAGAGACACCGATGCCAATTTACAGCTTCCACTGCTGCCCCAACTGCTGGGGCCAATTTCCATCTTCAGGTCTGTATGATTCAAAGCAGTTGCAAATCCCATCCGAAAGGTCAAATGCTAATAACACTCCAAGTCTCCAAAGTATGCTCATTTGCATAATTATTCATTACGCCGTGCAGGCTCTGATGGGTCCAGGGAAGTCACTGGCGGTCGGAGATGAAAATTGTAAGTAAGTTATAATTAAAGGAATGGGAACAATTTAAACTTGGAGCCAAATAAAGTATCATCAATTCTTCTTATTTCGGGAAAAAAAGTTTTGCCTGCTGTCGCCAATCAAGTCAACAGTGGAAACAGCATTAAATTCACTTCCCCTGTTTCTCCAGGTTCAGGGAAAACCTCTCATCATCCTAGCCTACATAGCTTAACCAAGTTCAGCATGTGGGAAATATCTTTAGAGACGCCACTCCCGAGCACAGCTTCATAAATGTGTGTTTGTCCTGGTCTGTGTGGCATAGCTCCACACTGGGCAGAATCATCGGAGAAGGAAGAAGCTTTAGTTTCTATTAATACGAGTTAGACAAGCAGAACTCCATCGTGAGCCTATCTCTATGGATCCTACTCTCTCTCAATAAACAAAGCAGACTATCATCAGCCCACAGGGAGATCTGTCCCTACAGGCCCCATTTGCAAGCTCTAACTCTTAAAAAGCTGGACAAATGCCAGTCTATAGTAAGGGCTGTCTCTGCAGGCCTCATTTATTGTCTCATTTCTATAATAAAGCTGAACAAGCATCAGTCTATAGCAGCCTGTCTCTGACAGCCCCACATGAAAATCACTTCTTGTCACAAGTAGGCGTCAATGAAGTTACTGTGAAAAGCCCCCTAGTTGCCACATTCCAGCACCTGTTCGGGGAGGCTGGTACGGGAATTGAACCGTGCTGCTGGCCTTCCTTGGTCTGCTTTCAAAGCCAGCGATTTAGCCCAGTGTGCTAAACCAGCCTACTATATGCTCTCTCTGCAATTTAAACAAGCTTTTCTTCAAGTTTCACCCTGCGTCTTCAAATTTCCTTTCTAAATTCTGTATTTTGGTGTGATCGTTCACTTTCCCTCCTTTTGTTATTTCTCTTTTTTTTCATTCCTGGTTCTTGTTCGTAGGCTTTTCCTCTCTCTCTTTAACCTTGGAGTCTGCTTTTTATTTTATTCTTCACAGGGCTTTTTCTCCTCACCGTTATGTTTCTCAGACCTCACAACGCAGCAGCTCCGTACCAAATATGTCTGCTCTAGCCTGTTGGTTTTGGGTCAGTTCATTGATATAATTGTTGTCTCTGATTAACTTCACTGGTTTCTGTTGTCCGACTCCTAAATGTCTATTTGTGCCTGCAACTTTATTCCATTTTCCTTTCTTACATAATCTGTAGAACCTCACCCGGGTAGCTTTTTTCCTTGCATGAACCTTGACATGAATTGCTAACAGGATACTCCCACGGGTGTGTGTGTGTGGGGGGGGGGGGGGGGGGGGGGTGCAGTCCTCATCTGGCACCCAAACACCCGTCCTTTCTACCTTGAGTCACCAGCTCAATGTCTACATCAGGTGCTTGGTCTGTATTGCTCAGTTTTTGTGTCAGGCAGTGAGCCAACAGTGGAAGAAGCCATGCCCATTTACTCTGAAATTAGTGTGTAATAGCCCACCCCGTTAAGCAGATGAATAGAAAATGGGCATGACCAGCCTGCATTTCCCCATCATTTGAACACCGCTCTGCTTATTGTGAATGAGGCACTGCGTGCAATAATCCAAAGTCAGATCAGCATCGAGTCCTTCCAGGGATCACAAATTTGCGAGCATTTGTAGGAAATGCTCATATAGCTTGACAGTTCGTTCCTTCCAAAAATTAGTCTTTTTGTTGCCAGCCAGCCAGCTTGTCAGTTTGGGTTTGGTTTGGATCAGTTTTTCAACTGGGAAACCAGTGTTGCAACTGACAGGTCCTAGCCATTAGCAAGCATTTGCTGTCTGTGAAATAAATTAAATTGGAGTCTTGCTCTTTCAGGTACCCTTTGCGCATTTAAAAGATGTGAAATTAGGTCATCTGCTGCAGGCTGTCGTGCAATGACATCTAGTGATGCACAATCCAAGATAATGGGACCAAGTAGTTGCTTTATTCACACCTCCCAGCCCCATTAGTCCTTCTTTCCCCCAAAAAGAAATTGCTGTGGAGGTTTTACATTTTTCTGCATGCTATTAAAGACAGAAAAAAGCCTGAAAGGAATATAAAACACATCATAATGTTGGGACGGGTTTACCAGATAATAATACAGTTTCTAGGGCCAGGTATTAAAATGTGCTGAGAAATTCCACTTTTTCCAGACTACATGTTGTCTGCTGCACTTTATCCGGTGCAATCATCTCTGGCCAGAGCTATTTCATGTCCTCTGTTCACAGGGTGCTCATTCTACTGGAGTTTGGTTCCACACCAAAGTGGCAATTCTTGCCAGTCTACTGTTAGGAGGTGGTGGCGATAGGAGGGTAATGACCAGCAGGAAGGAGATGCATCACACCCAAGCCTAATCCTGTTCTTTTTTTTAAATTTAGAGTACCCAATTCATTTTTCCAATTGAGGGGCAATTTAGTCTGGCCAATCCACCTACCCTGCACATCTTTAGGTTGTGGGGGGAGAAACCCACGCAAACATGGGGAAAATGTGTAAACTCCACACGGACAGTGACCCAGGGCCAGGATCGAATCTGGGACCTCAGTGCCATGAGGCAGCACTGCTAACCACTGCTCCACGGGGCTGCCCTGCCTAATCCTGTTCTTCCCCAACATTCACACATATACCCTTTCCAACTGGGGCCACCGCAAAATGATCAGTGGTACCAAGGCCAAATATAACTGTATCATTGTTACCCCAATTTTCTTTTTTTTAAATTTAGGGTAGCCAATTATTTTTTTCCAATGAAGGGGTAATTTAGCATGGCCAATCCACCTAACCTGCACGTCTTTGGGTTGTGGGGGTGAAACCCACGCAGACACGGGGAGAACGTGCAAATTCCACACCGACAGTGACCCAGGGTCGGGATTCGAACCCGGGTCCTCAGCGCCGTAGATTGTTACCCCAATTTGATTAGATAACTGGGAAAAGACCTTCCAAGCCTGAATGACTTGGTTCAAAGTCAGACAGTGTCCTGCACCCACCAAGCTATTATGGCAGCAGTAAATCCAGAGTGATGTTTGTCTGTGGTGTCTGGGAGCCCTGCAATTATGATCATGGGCGGTTCTTACCTTTTGCAAGCTTTCCTTCATTGTTTTGGAGTTGAACTTCAATGGTAAAAGGAGACCCCTGCACCACCTCCTGTATTCCCTCGCCAAGGATCACCAGCTTAGTGGCTTCAGCTTTTTCAAAAAAGAGACAGATTCCATTCTTTGTAAGATATCGTTAGTCACACTTTAAGATGAACAACATTAGATTTTACTTAGAAAACAGCTCAAAACCTCCAAAGAATGCAATACTCAAGGTGTGATCTGATCCAATCCCTGTACTGTTTGAACATGCTTTCCTCTGGCTTGCACACCTTCTTTGTAACTTTATGGTTCATCATTCTTTTTGTTTTGTTGATCTTTGCTCTGTCGTGATTGAACTTGTGGAGCATTGAGAATATAAATACTTCAATCTCATCCTTAGCTCTTTGGCACCCATTTTTCTTGCATCCACTGCCCTTGTTCTTCTAGGTGGTAGAAGTCATGGGTTCAGCAGGTGCTTTCAAAGAAACCTTAGTGAGTTGCTGCAGTACATCGTGCAGATGGTATACACTGCTGCCACTGTGATTCGGTGGTGGAGGGAGCAAATGTTACCGCTGGTGGTTGGGGTGACAATCGGGTGGGCTGCTTTGTCCTGGATGGTGTCAAGCTTCCTGAATGTTGTTGGTGCTGCACTCATCCAAACAAGTGGAGATTATTCCATCAGATTCTTGACTTGTGTCTTGAAGATGGTGGAAATGTTTTGGGATGTCAATAAATATTCGCTGAGGGGCAGCACGGTGGTGCAGTAGGTTAGCCCTGCTGCCTCATGGCGCCAAGGTCCCAGGTTCAATCCCGGCTCTGGGTCACTGTCCGTGTGGAGTTTGCACATTCCCTGTGTTTGCGTGGGTTTCATCCCCCACAACCCAAAGATGTGTAGGCTAGGTCGATTGGCCACGCTAAATTGCCCCTTAATTGGAAAAAATTAATTGCGTACTCTAAATTTATAAAAAAACAAATAAATAAATAAATATTCGCCGGACTATAGGCAGCCTCTGGGAGGAAAGGAAGATAGAGATGCAGAGAGGTTAAGGGAGAGAATTTGTGAGTTTACGGCCATGGCAGCAGAAAGTGTGGCTGCCAATGGTGATTAAAATAGAGGATGCAGAAGAGGCCAGAATTGAATGAATGGAGATGCCTTGGAAGGCTAAAGGGCTAGAGGAGATAGAGAGGGATATTGTCACGGATAAAACAAGGATAAACATTTTTCAAATAAGGTTTTCCTTAACCAAGAGCCAATGTAAGTCACAAAACTTAGGGTTGATGGATGAAATGGTCTTGGTACGAGTTTGGAATTAGCAGCAGAGTTTTGGATAACCTCTGGCTTGAGGCGGGGAGGGTAGAACGTGGGACACTGGTCAGGAGCAAATTGGAATAGTTAAGTGGAGAAGTTTTAAAAACATGGATACTTTAAATCCAGCCCAGATTAAGGGAATAAAAGTCTCCATCCTTTTTTGGCTTTAGGAGTTCTACAAACAACTAGCCTGAGAAGCAGCGACATAATTCTTTGTCTTTTTTAGTGACACATTTCCCCCTATCCCCCTGAAAGCACTAAGTCTTGCTGGGCTACAGTTTCACAGGAACTTGCAGCGTAACCATAATTCATGTGTAATAATTGACAGTACATATTGACAAACTGTTCAATAACTAAATGCATCAGGAACAATTTTGATCGGATTTTCATCAATTGTCCACACATTTGCACTTCCCCCTCCCTAACACAAGAAAAAGCAGGATCATCCCCAAGAATGGTTCATAAACACATATTAGCCAATTCAGAGACTGATGACCGGTTGTATGTACACATCCAATGGTCCAGGACAATAATGTACTGATGTGTTACTGGACTAGCAAACCAAGAGATCTTCTGAAATAGCCGAGTAAGCCAATCAGTTCAAAGCAACCATGGGTGGTCAGTAATGCAGCCTTGACAGTGCCATCCATGCTCTGAGGTGAAGGAATAGTGAAGAAAATGCCTATCGAGAGGAAATGTACCTGAACAAAAGAGAGGGAGCCCCACCAAATACAGCAGTTTGGGCAGTTTACAAATAATTTTTGTGCTGAAACATGAAATGGAGATACCAGAGAACTGTCTGCAATGAAAATAGGCAAAGAAAGAAAAAATAACACATAGAACACTTGCCCTCTAAATTGTCATCTAAATTTAAATCTCTCAGTACCCTTCATCGCTGAAACAACAGACAGGACAATTGTTAATCAATGACTGTGTTATCAGTGCAACACGTGCAACTGGTAATGCAGTCTGAAGGATACGCACTGGCGGGATGACCATTGATCCACATTCCATCATAAGTGACTCCGCTGCAATGAATCATCGAGCCTTGTCCATTAAACAGGTCATTTCTCCACTGTCCCTGAAATGAAAGGAAAAGATTTCAAACCACTGTATGATGTTGCCCACAAAAACATGTCCCCCACCACAGAACTATATCCCCCCATAATTATACCCAATCCCAGTCCCTCATCCTAAAGAGCATAAAATCCACTGTTGTACACAATCTCATAAATTGTATTAAGTTCAAAGCAGTGATCAGAAACTCTGTGAAACCACCACCAGCAAACAAACGAGGCAAGCACTTAGTAGGTCATATCTGTCCCTCCCATTATCAGCTGTCCCTTCCTGAGGGCACTGCCTCTTCCCACCATGCATTTTCACATGTGTCTGCAACCATCTACTGTCTCATTCCAAACGGCCATTCTTCATGTGAGCTATTCGACAGTGGGAGCATCGCAATGCCGAGGTTGTTATATTGGTCACAAAATTACTGTCCTCCCTGCTTACACTGTCTAGACATAGGAATGCTGAGGCCCAGGGACATTCGCAAAACCACAGGATCAAATTAGTCTCTCTATTTTTTATTCCCTCCTTGATCTATAGAGGTGGGCTGCTTACCAAAAGTGAATGCACTTCATTGGTTATGCTTCACTTTACCTGGCCTGGCTGGTTGGCATTGTATCTGCTTCCCAGAGATGAAACAATAATACAGGAACATATTGTGCCGGCCTGCCCCTGAGCACAACAAAAGTATTGGCGGTTTCCAAAGCAACTCTGGTAATAAATGGTATGCAGCCGGCAGCTGTTTGTGCGTCTTTTAACCCTTGCAGGATGTTTGCTTACAGGCAGCCTGTAAATAACACCAGTCTGAATCCCACAGGTACTAAGGAAAGATCCAGGGAGATAAAGTGAACGTGGAACAGATAGAGAGCACATCGCCATCAACTTACTTCCGTAAGTTTCACAGGTGAGCGGGTCCAGAGGAATCCCTACCTGTTTCTTGCAGTAAACAACCAGAGCTGAATGAGCAGGTTGTGGACGAGAGGTTGTGGGGAAAGTGGCTGATTACAGGAAAGCAATGAAACCCTCCGCACTCCAAATATTTGAAACAATCGCAGTAAAATGTCTGCTGTAGAATCTTAGCCAAATCCTGACAGATGCTGAACAGGCGTACAAAAGGCCATTTGAAATAGCAGGAATATGCCATACGGCCACTAAAGTCTGCTCCATTGTTCAAAAGATCATGGCTGATTCTCAACCACAAATCCACTTTGCTGACTTATCCTCACATCACCTTATTCCATTTGTGCCCAAAAATATATCAGTTTCCATCCTGAATATACTGAACAGCTGAGTGTCCACAACCCTCTCGGGTAGAGAATTCCAAAGATTCACAATCCTCGAAGTTATATAATTTCTCCTCATCTCATTCCAAAATGTCGACCCCCTATCCCGAGACCACGTCTCCTATTTCTAGACACTCCAGCCAGAAGAAACAGCCTCTCAGTATTTTGCCCTGTCAAGCCTTTGAGAATTTTATACATTTCAATGAGGTCACCTCTCATTCTGTTAAACGCCAGAGAATATAGACTTCTCCTATTCAATCAGTTCTCAAAGGATATTCATCCAAGGAATCGATCTAGGCAAACTTTCTTGCAAGCCCTCTAAGGCAAGTAGTGGTAACGTCACTGGACAGATGTCCAGACGAATCCCCTGGGAACATCGGTTCAAATCCCACCACGGCAGCTGGTGGAATTTAAGTTCAATTAATAAATCGGGAATTGAAAGCTCGTCTCAGTAATGGTGACCATGACAACTATGATCGATTGTTCGAAAAACACATCTGATTCATGAATGTCCTTTTAGGGAAGGAAATCTGTCGACCTTACCTGATCTGGTCTACATGTAACTTCAGACCCACAGTATTGCCCTCTGTAATAGCCCGGCATTCCAATCAGTTCAAGGGCAATTAGGGATGGGCAGCAAATGCTGCTCTTCCCATCAAAGCCCATGGGCGGTATTCTCCACTCCCGATAAAAATTGGGATGGCCGTCGTGAATTCGGCCGAGGTTCACGATGGTCTCGGGGCCCGCTCCCCGCACCTAATTCACCCCCATCCGTGGGGCTAGGAGCGGGCCACCGTCGTTCCCGCCGGCGACCTCGTCGCGCCGGAAATGACGCGGAAACGGCGCTTTTCTGATGTCTTCCGCGCATGCGCGGGTTGCCGGATCCAACCCGCGCATGCGCGGATGACATCAGCGCGCAGACGGCACGAGCCCGCGCATGCGCGGTGCCGTCTTTCTCCACCGCCGCCCAGCAAGACGTGGCAGCTTGGTTTTGCCGGGCGGCGGAGGGGAAAGAGTGCGTCCGTTTTGGACGCTGGCCTGACAATCGGTGGGCACCAATTGCGGGCCTGTCCCCTCCCGAGCACAGTCGCGGTGCTCCCGTCCAAATCGGGCCCCTAGATGCCTGAAATGGGCATCTGCCGCCCGTTTCACGAATGCAGCGACCAGGTGTGGTTGCTGCCGTTGTGAAACGGGCGTGCAGGGCCGGCCGCTCGGCCCATCGGGCTCGGAGAATCGCCGTTCACCATGAAAAACGGCGAGCGGCGATTTCTCCGAGCCCGGGGGGGGGGGGGGGATTGGAAATCGCTGGGGGTGCCAGGGGGGCGTAAGAAATGTCGTGAGGCCCTCCCACGATTCTCCCACGCCACGTGGGGAGCGGAGAATTCCGCCCCATATCCCACAAAACCAAAAACGGTGCTCAGTACCCCAGGTATTGTTTCAACAAAGCCCCATGTAATCGCGTCAAGACTTCCTTATTCTCATACTCCAAACCGCTTGCCATAAAAACAAACATTCTCTTTGCCCAGCGAGGTCCGAGGTACGATCCCGGCTCTGGGTCACTGTCCGTGTGGAGTTTGCACATTTCCCCCATGTTTACATGGGTTTCGCCCCCACAACCCAAAGATATGCAGTGCAGGTGAATTGACCATGTTAAATTGCCCCTTAATTGGAAAAAATGAATTGGGCACTCTAAATTTTTAAGAAACATTCTCTTTGCCTGCCTCAGTAAATTATATAACTATGTCATAAATCTATTTGGACCCAATACCAACATTTATTACCTTTTAATAAATATTCAGGTTTTCTATTCTTCATACCAATATGGATCATTTCACATATCCTCACATTGTACTCCATCTAGCACGTCCCTGCCACACACTTTGCCTGTCTATTTCCCGTTGCAGCATCTTTCTACCCCCTGCAAGGCTCAATTGCCCACCTAACTTTGAATATCAGGAGGCTTGTAAAGCTGAAATCTTGGAAAGTTGAGACCCAAGCATTGGCTGACATGGCACCCTACCTGTTACAACCTGCCACCTGAAACTGGTCCATTATTACTACTCTCTGTTTTCCATCCATTAACCAATCCTCAAACCAAGCAAACATATTATCGCTAAAAGGGACTGTGTGTCTCTTGAATTAGTTTACGGGCCCTAACCCATTCTGTTTAAAATCTGTCAGTACACTGCCTCTACACATCTGTCTCCCACCAGGTCACACAGACCCTCTACACCTCTGTCCCTCACAGTGGTTAGCACTATAGCTTCACAGCTCCAGGGTCCCAGGTTCGATTCCCAGCTTGGGTCACTGTCTGTGTAGAGTCTGCATGTTGTCCCCGTGTCTGTGTGGGTTTCCTCCGGGTGCTCCGGTTTCACCCCATAAGTCCCAAAAGACGTGCTGTAAGGTAATTTGGACATTCTGAATTCTCCCTCTGTGTATCCGAACAGGAGTTGGAATGTGGCAACTTGGAGCTTTTCACAGTAACTTCATTGCAGTGTTAATATAAGCCTACTTGTGACAACAAAGATTATTATTATTTTGACGCACAGACCCTATACACCTCTGTCCCTCACTAGGACGTACAGTCCCTCTGCACCTCTGTCCCTCACCATGAGGCACAGTCCCTCTACATCTCTTTCCCTCACCAAGAGGCACAGTCCCTCTACACCTCTGTCACTCACCATGAGGCACAGTCCCTCTACATCTCTGTCCCTCACCATGAGGCACAGTCCCTCTACATCTCTGTCCCTCACTAGGATGTACAGACCCTCTACACCTCTGTCCCTCGCCAGGACACTCAGTCCCTCGACACCTCTGTCCCTCACTAGGATGTACAGACCCTCTACACCTCTGTCCCTCGCCAGGACAGTCAGTCCTTCAACACCTCTGTCCCTCACTAGGACGCTCAGTCCCTCGACACCTCTGTCCCTCACCAGGATGTACAGACCCTCTACACCTCTGTCCCTCACCGGGATATACAGACCCTCTACACCTCTGTCCCTCACCGGGACACTCAGTCCCTCTACACCTCTGTCCCTCACCGGGACACTCAGTCCCTCTACACCTCTGTCCCTCACCGGGACACTCAGTCCCTCCACACCTCTGTCCCTCACTAGGACGTTCAGTCCCTCGACACCTCTGTCCCTCGCCGGGACGCTCAGTCCCTCTACACATCTGTTCCTCGCCGGGACGTACAGACCCTCTACACCTCTGTCCCTCACCGGGACACTCAGTCCTTCTACACCTCTGTCCCTCACCGGGACACTCAGTCCCTCCACACCTCTGTCCCTCACTAGGACGCTCAGTCCCTCGACACCTCTGTCCCTCGCCGGGACGCTCAGTCCCTCTACACATCTGTTCCTCGCCGGGACGTACAGACCCTCTACACCTCTGTCCCTCACTGGGATGTACAGACCCTCTACACCTCTGTCCCTCACCTCTCCGGGTGCTCCGGTTTCACCCCATAAGTCCCAAAAGACGTGCTGTAAGGTAATTTGGACATTCTGAATTCTCCCTCTGTGTATCCGAACAGGAGTTGGAATGTGGCAACTTGGAGCTTTTCACAGTAACTTCATTGCAGTGTTAATGTAAGCCTACTTGTGACAACAAAAATTATTATTATTTTGGCGCACAGACCCTCTACATCTCTGTCCCTCACCATGAGGCACAGACCCTCTACATCTCTGTCCCTCACCATGAGGCACAGACCCTCTACACCTCTGTCCCTCACTAGGACACTCAGTCCCTCTACACCTCTGTCCCTCACCGGGACACTCAGTCCCTCGACACCTCTGTCCCTTACCGGGATGTACAGACCCTCGACACCTCTGTCCCTCACCGGGACATACAGACCCTCGACACCTCTGTCCCTCACCGGGATGTACAGTCCCTCCACACCTCTGTCCCTCACTAGGATGTACAGTCCCTCTACACCTCTGTCCCTCACCATGAGGCACAGTCCCTCGACATCTCTGTCCCTCACTAGGATGTACAGTCCCTCTACATCTCTGTCCCTCACTAGGACACTCAGTCTCTCGACACCTCTGTCCCTCACTAGGATGCTCAGTCCCTCGACACCTCTGTCCCTCACTAGGACGCTCAGTCCCTCTACACCTCTGTCCCTCACTAGGATGTACAGACCCTCGACACCTCTGTCCCTCACCGGGATGTACAGACCCTCTACACATCTGTCCCTCACCGGGACACTCAGTCCCTCCACATCTCTGTCCCTCGCCATGAGGCACAGTCCCTCGACATCTCTGTCCCTCACTAGGATGTACAGTCCCTCTACACCTCTGTCCCTCACCATGAGGTACAGACCCTCTACACCTCTGTCCCTCACCTTGAGGCACAGTCCCTCGACACCTCTGTCCCTCACTAGGACGCTCAGTCCCTCTACACCTCTGTACCTCACCGGGACGTTCAGACCCTCTACACCTCTGTCCCTCACCGGGACACTCAGTCCCTCGACACCTCTGTCCCTCACCGGGATGTACAGTCCCTCCACACCTCTGTCCCTCACCGGGATGTACAGTCCCTCGACACCTCTGTCCCTCACCGGGATGTTCAGACCCTCTACACCTCTGTCCCTCACCGGGACACTCAGTCCCTCTACACCTCTGTCCCTCACCGGGACACTCAGTCCCTCGACACCTCTGTCCCTTACCGGGATGTACAGACCCTCTACACCTCTGTCCCTCACCATGAGGCACAGACCCTCTACACCTCTGTCCCTCACCATGAGGCACAGGCCCTCTACACCTCTGTCCCTCACCGGGACACTCAGACCCTCTACACCTCTGTCCCTCACCATGAGGCATAGACCCTCTACACCTCTGTCCCTCACCGGGACACTCAGACCCTCTATACCTCTGTCCCTCACCGGGACACTCAGACCCTCTATACCTCTGTCCCTCACCGGGACACTCAGTCCCTCTACACCTCTGTCCCTCACTAGGATGCACAGACCCTCTACACCTCTGTCCCTCACCATGAGGCACAGACCCTCTACACCTCTGTCCCTCACCGGGACACTCAGACCCTCTATACCTCTGTCCTTCACCGGGACACTCAGTCCCTCTGCACCTCTGTCCCTCACTAGGATGCACAGACCCTCTACACCTCTGTCCCTCACTAGGATGCACAGACCCTCTACACCTCTGTCCCTCACTAGAATGCACAGGCCCTCTACACCTCTGTCCCTCACTGGGATACACAGGCCCTCTACACCTCTGTCCCTCACTAGGATGCACAGACCCTCTACACCTCTCTGAGGTACAGACTTGGTAGCGAACCTGTCGGGTCTGTATAGCTTTGTGACACATTGCTCAGTGCAATTGGAAGCTGAGCTACTAATGGCAGCTGCATTTGAATGTTTTCTCCATTCTGGACCTTTTGTATGCCCTTGTGTCCATTGAACACAGAGGAAAACAATTCAGCTCCCTGGAATATTTTGAATAAAACGCATGCATGGAAACAGATTGCCAAGAAGGAATGTTAAGAGACGAATCCACTCCAGGATTTCAGAAGAAGAGGAAAGTGAGAAGATTTTTTTCCCCCCACACAGATGTTTATTAGAACATGGAATACTTTACCTCGAGGGGCTGGTGAGGTAGAGACCATAACATTATTTAAAGGGGAACTGGGAAAATGTTTCAAAAGAATATAAAATAACAGTGAAAGGATAGAGAAATGGAATTTGAGTAGATAGCTTTAATTGGAATGCAAGTACTGGCACAATGGAATGAATAGTCCTTTTCTACGATTTTATCGCGGCTCAAAGTTTGCATAACAAAGCTTCGGCTAATTTTGGATTATGTAAATGGTATATTTGTCTTATTGCCCTGAAAGTCAAGGGATTCATATATCTAATATAAATATATTTATTAAACTGTAAGAAAAAAAAGTCAAAAGTAGTGATGGCAGTGCAAGGGAATGAGGTATTTATCCACTGTTTTACCCAGGGTTCGCAGTGAGAATGCCCAAGTTGGACAAAGCAGAGGTTAGAAGCGTATCAAAGTTCCCAATGCACTGCCTTAATTACACATCCAACCTCAACCTCCAGAGAATATCATCACTTCACTGATGTAACATTTCCAACCATTTTTATGGCTTTCTACACATGGGATTATCAAAGAGTTCTGTATGGTCCTTGGTCAATGAGGACGTGGATGTGGCCATCCAATCATTTTGTGTAGGCCTTCCACAGGCTGGACAGGTAACACATTCTCATTGTATGAGTCAGAGCCTGGGTAGCATGGTAGCGCAGTGGTTAGCACTGCTGCCTCACGGCGCCGAGGTCCCAGGTTCGATCCCGGCTCTGGGTCACTGTCTGTGTGGAGTTTGAACATTTCCCCCGTGTTTGCGTGGGTTTCACCCCCACAACCCAAAGATGTGCAGGTTAGGTGGATTGGCCATGCTAAATTGCCCCTTAATTGGAAAAAATGAATTGGGTACTCTAAATTTTTTTAAAAATTAGTCGGAGCCTGAAGGGCAGATGACTTACTGTGCCATCATTTAGAGAATGTTGAATTTAGAAAGTTATTTGTCTTTCATTCGTTCACTCAGGTAGAAATAAAATAATTCATTTAATATTCTCCCATTTCTCCCAGGGGCAGCACGGTAGCATTGTGGACAGCACAATGGCTTCACAGCTCCAGGGTTCCAGGTTCGATTCCGGCTTGGGTCACACTCTGTGCGGAGTCTGCACATCCTCCCCGTGTGTGCGTGGGTTTCCTCCGGGTGCTCTGGTTTCCTCCCACGGTCCAAAGATGTGCAGGTTAGGTGGATTGGCCATGATAAATTGCCCATAGTGTCCAAAATTGCCCTTAGTGTTGAGTGGGGTTACTGGGTTATGGGGATAGGGTGGAGGTGTTGACCTTGGGTAGGGTGCTCTTTCCAAGAGCCAGTGCAGACTCAATGGGCCGAATGGCCTCCTTCTGCACTGTAAATTCTATGATCTAATTCTAAATTCTATGATTTGTGCAACATCACTTATTTCCTCATCCAAGTGGCCTTCTGCGGGTGTCAGCTTTGACCAGGCAATCTGAGTGTGGAGAACATGACAGTTCATGCCTTGTCCTCTCTTGACTATCATTCGCCCTAATGTCCAGCAATGGGGTGAGGAGCACGAACCTGGGTCAACTTTATGTATGATTACATAAAGGGCAGCACGGTAGCGTAGTGGTTAGCATTGCGGCCTCAAGGTCCCAGGTTTTATCCCGGCTCTGGGTCACTGCCCGTGTGGAGTTTGCACATTCTCCCCGTGTTTGCATGGGTTTCGCCCCCACAACCCAAAGATGTGCAGGCTAGGTGGATTGGCCACGCTAAATTGTCCCTTAATTGGAAAAAATGAATTGGGTACTCTAAATTTATTTTTTAAAATGTATGATTACATACAAAGATTGTACACCGCAGAAATTCGCCATTCAGTTCAACTGGTCCATGCTGGTGTTTATGCTTTTCACCAGCCACCTCCTAACCTACGATTGTGCAATAACGAGCTGGATATTCCAGTACCTGTTCTGTGGTTACTTTAGCTCACTCTCCGTCTGTATCCAGTTTAGAGTAATCTGATGAGTCCAGCTGATTGATAGGGTGAATATATCCTCACTGCCAATTCTAAGGTTATTAAGCGAACTGAGTTTCAGTTTCTCAACCAATATACTGCCCATAATGAGGTATGAAATTGGTAATTTTCCTCAGGGAGCCCTCCTTGGGAAGACAAATGTCAAGCTGGGCTGTTCCTCAAAGGTCGATGTCCAGGCATGTGATTGAGGTAGAGTAGACCTCGTCTCTCCCTAACCTCGGGATGGTCAGGGTGAGCTCCATTGCTGCCAAACTGAAATCAGCTAGAGATGAACTGAAACTTCCATCTAGAAACAGCCTCATCGAAGTTTTGGACGGAAGAACGTGCCTTTATGCAGCACTTCCTCACAGATTCAGGACATGCCAAAGTGTTTCACATCCAATGACTTCAGTGAGTGTGATCAACTGAACCAAGCTAAAACAACAATGGCTTAAATCTGGAAAATGCTGGAAAAACTCAGCAGGTCTGGCTGCATCTGCAAACAGAGAAAATAGAGCAAACTTTTCAAGTCTGTGTGACTCTTCTTCAGGTTTCCAGTATCCACAGTATTTTGATTTTATTATAATAGCCTCAATCCTTTGTTTGTCCTGAGCCTGTTGATCTTAGAAGGGTTAGAATGGGCCTCAACATTCCAGTGTAGTGTTTTTTAAAAATTCAGAGTCCCCAATTATTATTTTTTTCTAATTAAGGGGCAATTTAGCATGGCCAATCCACCTAACCTGCACATCTTTGGGTTGTGGGGGCGAAACCCACGCATCCATGGGGAGAATGTGCAAACTCATCACGGACAGTGACCCAGGGCCGGGATTCAAACCCGGGTCCTCAGCGCCACAGTCCCAATGCTAACCACTGCGCCACATGCCACCTTTTCCAGTGTAGTGTTACGGAGGTGATAGTGGCCGTAGGGTGGGAGCAATAAATGAAGAATTAAGCTCGGAATTCTTGGCTTGGAGACCAGGAAAAAATATTAAAACTATTATCCCAATCCTATCTCCCTCACCTCCCTTCTGCTCGGAATGACTGCAACATTTTCGCAGAAGAGAAAACGACAGGAGATTTAAAGCCAAACTCCACCATGCTGACCTTCAGAGGGGGGTGTGAAGGAAGCAGAAATTGCTGCTCCCAACCTGAAGGCCAACTCTCAGGATAAATTTGCATTACATTCACATATTTGTCATAGTGCAGTCGAGAGTTTCTAAATGATTAAGTGTTGTTTGCTCTGGTGTTCGGCAACAACACGCAGAGAGAGATATTTGCAGCAAATCCAAACATTCATTCTTATGGGCAGATAATAATTCCCCACGCAAAACTCAACAGTCCCAACCGCTAGTACTCCGAGATGATTCATTACCCAGTCGCTGGATTATTACAGAATTGTTTTGCTAAGTGCTTTGCGAAAAAAAAAATCCAAAATCCCACTGTCAGCACTACAGACAAGCAACGCATTTTTAAGTGTCGGGAGCTTTAAAACAAGGACAGATTTAGGATTCTCTAGTTCTTTGCTTGTTTGGATCTATTTCTGCTGATTTGTTTGAATTTTTTTGTGTGCTTGGTGAAGCTGAATGACAAAATTAGAGCGAGAACTAACTGACTGTGAGGAGTTGCTGTGTGTTACAGTGCAAGGGAGCTGAAAGTCACCTACACATTCAAAATGACACAACCGCTGAAGCACACAGGGTCTGCTTGACTTTGTCCCACTTATGTTGGTTCAATTCTCTTGCACTGTGTCAGTAATTCCTCCAAGTCTGTTCCTCAATGCACTTCACCAATTCATTGCCAACTTCTTCTTACCATAGCGATATGTACTTCACTACTGTCATGGTGGGAGGTGACGGTGGCACAGTGGTTAGCATTGCTGCCTCACGCCGCCGAGGTCCCAGGTTCGATCCTGGCTCTGGGTCACTGTCCATGTGGAGTTTGCACATTCTCCCTGTGTTTGCGTGGGTTTTGCCCCCACAACCCAAAGATGTGCAGGAGAGGTGGATTGGCCACGCTAAATTGCCCCTTAATTGGAAATAAAATGAATTGGGTATTCTAAATTTATGAAAAAAAGTTAGCGGACAAAATTTGAAATAGAGCCGCCAAAAGAGATATTAAGACAGGTAACCAAAGCTGGTCAAAGAAGCAGGTTTAAATGAGGAGATCAAAGTCCAGAGTTTAGGGCCTCGATGTCTTCAGACACAGCAGCCACTGGTGGAAAACAAAAACTGGAGATGCGGAAGGCGTCAGAATCGTTGAGGAGGTGCAGAGTTCTCAATGAGTTGTATAGCTGCAGGAGATTACAAGGAAGGGATTGAACAAAGGATAGAGAATTTTACAAGTTTCCTCCTGTCTATTCTATCAAACCCTTCATGACTTTCAATTCCACTGTTAAATCTCCCTGTTACATTCTACAGTGTGTTACAGAGACAGGGCAAATACATCTATTTACATAGAATTTACAGTGCAGAAGGAGGCCATTCAGCCCATTGAGTCTGCACCGGCTCTTGGAAAGAGCACCCTACCCAAGGTCAACACTTCCACCCTATCCCCATAACCCAGTAACCCCACCCAACACTAAGGGCAATTTTGGACACTAAGGGCAATTTTTCATGGCCAATCCACCTAACCTGCACATCTTTGGACTGTGGGAGGAAACCGGAGCACCCGGAGGAAACCCACGCACACGGGGAGGATGTGCAGACTCCACACAGACAGTGACCCAAGCCGGAATCGAACCTGGGACCCTGGAGCTGTGAAGCGATTGTGCTATCCACAATGCTACCGTGCTGCCCATCTTTCGGATCTTTATCTTTTGGATAGTTTGCCGCAAGATATAATGGGTGTGAATTTACAGACACGCTGCACCCGAAAAGCAGCTTGCCGCAGCGCAGTGTGGCCGATTGAAGCCAGGAGACCCTGCTCCTGGGATCTTCCCGGCTCACAATGCCTCGCGAGATCTAACAACGGGATCACTTTTTAGCAAATCTGCACATTAAACACAACAGTTAGTCTCACTTTAATGTGCAGATTCCAGAGTTACCCAGGGTGTGGAATCTATCTCCTTCCCCTCAGAGACCGTGGGTGAGTGCTGTTCAGTATTAGTCTCCACAAACAGCGACCAGATGGAACAGCACTTGTGGGGGTCTCCCAGGGCATCAGAGGCCCCCAGTGTGGCACTACCAGGGTGCCCAGGCTTCCAGTGGGTATCAGGGTACCACCCTGCCCAGAGCCTGACCACCAGGGGCGCCTGATCACCATGAGAACCCCCTGCCACAAGTACCATGTTTATGGAGATCTGTGCTAACTGGCACGCACTCGGGGTGTCTGAGGCACAGGGGTTACATCCTGTGCCTTGGGTAACTCCGGTGAGTGCATATTAAAGTGAGCCTTACTGCACACTTTAATATGCAGATTTGAGTCCTGGCCATTGCGGGTGGGATCCAGATCGTGACGTCTCGTTAGATCACATGAGTCATGGCGAACCAGGTAACTGGCCATGTTGCGCCCTGGGTCGGGTGCGGCCGTTAGATTTCCCCCCTTGTTTCCTTCTCTGCCAAAAAGAAAAACTCACTTCTTCCTGAGAGTGATTTGCTTCTTCTCCTCACAAGAATTCTGTGTTCCTCTTTTTATCTCTGTCTGCTTTCTCTTAGTTTTCACATCTGCGTACTCATTGCCTTCATCCTCCAGCTCCTCTGCCTGTAGCTCACCTTTGTCTCCCAGCCACACAGCTTCTGTCGTAACTTCCTTCCTGTTGCTATTACTTCTAGGTCAAGGTTCACCAGGTCACAGAAACCAGTATTTCTTATTGTCCAAGAAAATGACTATTGGTCTCTTCGCAATTGATGCAAACTATCTCCCTAACCTAACCTGCACATCCCTGGACAGTAAGGGGCAATTTAGCATGGCCAATCCATCTAACCCACACATCATTGGACTGTGGGAGGAAACCGAACCACCCGGAGGAAACCCATGCAGACACGGGAAGAAAGTGCAAACTCCACGGGCTGGAGTGGTTGGCGCCCCGCCGGCCAGCGGGAAAGGCGTTTGGTGCCACGCCAGCCGGGGCCGAAGGGACTTCGCCGGTACGGCGGAAGTCCACGCATGCGCCAGAGCGTCAGCGGCTGCTGACGTCATCCCCGCGCATGCGCTAGGGAGGGGGTCACTTCTGCATCGGCCATCGTGAAGGCTATGGCCAACAGGGAAGGAAAAGAGTGCCCCCACGGCACAGGCCCGCCCGCCGATCGGTGGGCCCCGGATTGCGGGCCAGGCCACTGTGGGGGCACCCCCCGGGGCCAGATCGCCCCACGCCCCCCCCCCCCCCCCCAGGACCCTGGAGCCCACCCGCGCCGCCAGTCCCGCCGGTAAGGGTGGTGTTTTGATTCACGCCGGCAGGGCCGGCATTACAGCAGCGGGACTTCGGCCCATCACAGGCGGGAGAATCGCTGGGAGGGGGCCCGCCGACAGGCGTGGCGCGATTCCCGCCCCCGCCGAATCTCTGATGGCGGAGATGGGATTCACGCCACCCCCCCCCCCCCCCCCCCCCCCCCCCGGCGATTCTCCGACCCGGCGGGGGGTCGGAGAATCCAGCCCCACATGGTCACCTGAGACGAAAGAGAAAATGCTGGAAAATCTCAGCAGGTCTGGCAGCATCTATAGGGAGAGAAAACGTTTCGAGTCCGATGACTCTTTGTCAAAGATAACAGACAGAGAGAGTGGGAAATATTTATACTGTGGAGTGAGAATGAAAGATGAGTCATAGCCACAGAAACCCAGGGAAACCGGGTGCTAATGGCAACAGAAACCAAGGAGAAAGAGTGTTAATGGCAGACCCCAGAGAGAACAAAAGGTATGAAAGGCCAAACAGCAGAGAAACTGACATCAAAGGATGAACTGTAGATGTGGGGGGAGGGGAAGGGGGAAGCAAAGAGGAGAAAGGTTAAGGAAAGGTGGATAAGATTGGGGAGGAGTATTAAATATATATTAAGGAAGAAAGAAATGGTAAAGGACAGTTAAAATGAAATGGGATGAAAACAAATGGGTCGAGGTGGGGTAGAGCTAATCATCTGAAGTTGTTGAATTTGATGTTGAGACCGGAAGGCTGTAGTGTGTCTAACTGGAAGATGAGATGTTGTTCCTCCATTTTGCATTGAGCTTCACTGGAACATTGCAGCAGGCCAAGAACAGACATGTGGGCTTGGGAGCAGGATATTTTGTTAAAATGGCAAGCAACAGGAAGGTCAGAGTCCTGAATGCGCACAGACCAAAGGTGATCAGCAAAGCGATCACCCAGTTTGTGTTTGGTCTCTCCGATATAGAGGAGACCACACTGGGAGCAGCGAATGCAGTAGACCAAATTGGAAGAGATGCAAGTGAAACGCTGCTTAACCTGGAAAGAGTGTTTTGGGCCTGGGATGTTAAGCATGGAAGAGGTAAAGGGGCAGATGTTACACCTTCTGCGATTACATGGGAAGGTGCCATGGGTGATGGGAGAGGTGTTGGGTATGGTGGAAGAGTGGACTAGATTATTTCGGAGGGAATGGTCTCTGCGGAATGCTGACAGAGGAAGTGAAGGGAAGATGTGTTTGGTGATGGCATCACGCTGGAGTTGGCAAAAATGGTGGAGGTTTCAAACGGAGGCTGGGGGGATGGAATGTGAGAACAAGGGGGACTCTATCCTTGTTCTGGAAGGGAGGGGAGGGGGCGAGAGTAGTGGCACTGGAGATGGACCGCACACTGTTGAGGGCCCTGTCAACAACTGTAGGTGGGAAGATGAAGGAACACATTTTCGAAGCACCATTTTGGAAAGTGGCATCGTCGGAACAAATGCAACGGAAGCGCAGGAGTTGAGAGAAAAGGATGGAGTCCTGACAGGGTGTAGGGTGCAAAGAGCTGTAGTCCAGATAGCTGTGGGAGTCAGTGGGCTTGTAGTGGATATTAGTGGATAGTCTATTGCCGGAAATGGAGACAGAAAGATCAAGGAAGGGAAGGGAAGTGTCTGAGATGGACCAGTGAAAGTGATGGAGGGGTGGAAACTGGAAGCGAAGTTGATGAATTTTTCCAGGTCCGGAAGAGAGCATGACATAGCACCAAAATAGTCATCAATGTATCGGTAAAGGAGTTGTGGCAGGGGGCACGGATAGGCCTGGAACAAGGGATGTTCCACATACCCCATAAAAAGGCAAGCGTAGCTCGGACCCATGTGGGTACCCATTGCTACACCTTTGATTTGGAGAAAGTGGGATGAGTTAAAGGAGAAGTTGTTGAGAGATAGAACGAGTTCAGCCAGACTGAGGAGAGTGGTGGTGGATGGGAATTGTCCGGGCCTCTTTTCGAGAAAGAAGCAAAGAGCTCTCAGGCCATCCTGGTGTGGGATGGAGGTCTAGAGGGATTGCACATCCATGGTGAATAGAATACGGTTAGGACCCGTGAACTGGAAGCTGTCAATATGACGCAGGGCATCAGAGGAATCCCGGATGTAGGTGGGGAGGGATTGGACCAGAGGAGTGAGGATGGAGTCAAGATAAGAGGCAATAAGCTCGTGGAACAGGAGCATACTGACACAATGGGCCTGCCGGGATAGTCCTTTTTGTGGATTTTGGGAAGTAGGTAAAAGCGGCTGTCCGGGGTTGGGAGACTATGAGGTTGGAAGCCGTACGGGGAAGGCATCCGGAAGAAATGAGGTCGCTAACGGTGTTGGAGGTAATGGCTTGATGTTCAGTGGTCTGGTCATGGTCCAGGGGTAGGTAAGAGGAAGCATCTGAGAGTTGGCGCTCAGCCTCTGCGAGGTAGAGGTCAGTGCGCCAGACAACAGGTTTGCAGGTCTGTCTGCAGGTTTGATGACAAAGTCGGGGTTAGACCTGACGAAGAGCAGAAAGTTCGGAAGGTGAGAGGTTGGAATGGGTGAGGGGGGCAGAAAAATTAAGACGGCCAATGTCCCGTCAACAGTTCTCAATGAAAAGATCAAGGGCAGGTGATTGTCCCGGCGGGGGTGGGGGGGGGGGGGGGGGGGGGGGGGGGGGGGTCCACTTGGAGGCAGAATGTTGGAGGCTCATGAAAGGATCAGTGAAACGGGGGAAGGATCCTTGCCCAGAGAGGTAGGCACGGAGTCGAAGGTGACGAAAGAAGAGTTCAACATCATGTCGAGCCCAGAATTCATTGAGGTGGGGACGTAAGAGTACAAAGCTGAGTCGTTTGCTGAGAACAGCACGCTCAGCCTCAGAGAGGGGAAGGTCGGAGGTATGGTGAACACGTGGCAAGGGCTGGGGCTGGGAGAAATGGGGTGCGAGGGATTGGGACTGGTGGAGAGCCTAGGATGGACAGTGGTGTTGAGTTGTTGAAGCTTGCGTTCCTTAACATCTGTAAGAAACAGGAAAAAATTCTTGTTAAGGCGTCGAATGATGCGAAGGATGAAATGAAACTGGGGACAGGGACAGCTTTGAGAGAGAGTAAGATGGTGCTGCTGGAGAGAGATGTCGAGTGCCTTCATGTGGCGCCGCATGGCACTGAGTGTGGCTTTCAGGATGCGGTGAGAGCAGCAGTTGGACGAATGTTGTATATCCTGGAGGTACCTGTAATCCTGGAGGTTACATGCAGGGTGGAATTTAAGTTGAAATCACCATGGGGAAAGTCGGAGATGAAAACAGTCACTGAGGATGGAAGCGAGTCTTGGTATATACCTTGTCCAACACTAAGAGAGAAATGGAAAGCAGTGAAGGTGGATAGTGGGGGAGGCTGAGGCTCCATCCGAGGCTGGAATTGAACCCGGGTCCCTGGTGCTGTGAAGGCAGTAGTGCTAACCACTGTATCACCGTGCCGCCTATTACCTTGGTTTTGTACTCATGTTGGTTTGAAAAAAAAATCTGTATTGGACCCTGGATTTGCATTTGTGAGGGGTTCAAAGGTTTTACAGTTTGCTTTGGTGTAGTTAACTTTGTCAAGAACAACACTGCTGATACCTGGCAAACCATCTGAGCTTCTGGGCACTGACGGCTGTGAACTAGAATCCAAGGACAAATCCCCTGTCATACTGTTTCTTACTCTCCGGATACAGCTATTTCCTTTGTTCTTCCTTAAAACCAGACACAAAATTGTCATCCATCAGGGTTTTCACTTTTTAAAACAGCTTCTGAACCACTCTTTAGTTTTTATATCCTGATCTCCCGCTTCCTTCTGTGTTTGCATGTTTTTTAATGTCCAACACTTTGAAAAAGGTTTCAACCAGCCAAACATCCAAATCACTCTTCATAACAATTGAATTCACCTCATTTTTTTGTTGTTAATTCTTTCATGGGATGCCGGTGTCTTTGGCAAGGCCAGCATTTGTTCCCCATCCCTAATTGCCCTTAAACTGAGTGGCTCGCTAAGTCATTGCAGAGGACAGCTAACCACACTTTTATGGGCCTGGAGTCCTATGTAGGCGAGACTAGTTAGGGACAGCTGATTTCCTTCCTGAAAGGACACGAGTGAACCTGGTGGGTTTTTACACCAGTCAACGATAGCTGTCATGGTCACTATTACTGAGACTACAGTTTTTATTAACTGAATTTAAATTTCACTGATTACCTCAGTGGGATTTGAACCAGTGCCCCTGGAGCATCAACCTGGGCACTGGATTCCTAGTCCAGTGACATTACCACTACACCAAAGTTTGCCCGAAATATTTAAATTTAGTCATTTTTAACTTCTTCACCATGGTTAAACCATTCCGTTTTCTTTTCCATGTATTAAATTGCCTCCTTTTGTGCAAGCAGTTTGGCTCCTTTTTAGTTCCTTTAAGAATGTTAAGAAGTAGATAAGGGTCAGGATTCTCCGTCCGTTCAGGCCAGTGGAATTCTCCGTTCCTGCCACCATGAATGGCATTTTAGCTGAGCTCCCAATTCTCTGTTCTCACTGGCAGCAGTAGCGGGGCAAATTCATCCCAGCCAAGATGTTTCCCCTGGTTGGGGAGCCTAGAACCAGGGGACACAATTTCAAAATAAGGAGGAAGCCACTTAGGACCGAGATGAGGAGAAATATTTTCATTCACAGGATTGTGAAACTTTGGAATTCTCTACCGCAGAGGGCTGTGGAAGCTCAGTCTTATGTTTAAAGCAGAGATTGGTCGATGTCTAAATACCAATGACAAAGGGATATGGGGATAGTGTGGAAAAAGTAATTGAAGTGGATGATCAGCCATGATCATACTAGATGAGCTGAATGGTCACTCCTGCTCCTATGTTCTTGTGTGTGGCGTGGAGAGGAGTTTGCAGGTGGTAGTGTTCCCATGCATCTGTTGCCTTTGTCCTTCTCGGTGGTGGAGGCTGCGGGTTTGGCAGATATCAAAGAAGCCTTGGCAAGTTGCTGCAATGTAACTCACAGATGGTACACACTGCTGCCACTGTGTCGGTGGTGGAGGGAGTAAATGTTGAAGGTGGTGGATGGGGTGCCAATCAAGCGGGCTGCTTTGTCCTGGATGGTGTTGAGTTTCTTGAGTGTTGTTGGAGCTGTACTCATCCAGGCAAGTGGCCAGTATTCCATTACACTCCTGAGGTGTGCTTTGTAGATGGTGGACAGGCTTTGGGGAGTCAGGAGGTGAGTTACTCTTCACAAAATTTCCAACCTCTGACCTACTCTTGTAGCCACAGTATGAGTAGTCTAGTTCAGTTCTTGGTCAATGGTAACCCCCAGGATGTTGATAGTGGGGCATTCAGCGATGGTAATGCCATTGAATGTCAAGGGGCACTGGTTGGATTCTCTCTTATTGGATTTGTCAATGCCTGGCACTTGTGTGGCATGAATGTTACATGCCACATCAGCCTAAGCCGGAGGTCTTATTGCAAATGGGCATGGGCTGCTTCAGTATATGAGGAGTTGCAAATGGTGCTGAACATTGTGTAATCATCAGCGAACCTTCCCATATCTGACCTTATAATGGCCAGAATGTCATTAATGAAGCAGCTGAAGATGATTATTCGAGGACACTACCTGAGGAACTCCTGCTGGTATCTCCTGGTTCTGAGATGCTTGACGTCCGCCAACCATTATCTTACTTTGTGCTAGGTATGACTCCAACTGGTGGAAAATCCCCCCTCCACCACACCGATTCCCATTGACTCCAGTTTTGCTGGGGCTCCTTGATACCGCACTCAGTCAAATGCTGCCTTGATGTCAAGGGCAGTCACTCTCATCTCATCTCTGGTGTTCAGTTCTTTTGTCCATGTTTGGACCAAAGTTGTACTAAGGTCAGGAGCTGATTGACCCCAGTGGAACCCAAACTGAGCATCAGTGAGCAGGTTATTACTGAGCAAGTGCTGTTTGATAGCATTGTTGACAATGCCTGGCAACAGTTTGCTGATGACAGAGAACAGACTGATTGCATGGTAATTGGCCAGGTTAGACTTATCCTGATTTTTATGAACAGGACTTACTTGGGCACTTTTCCACATTGCTGGGTAGTTGCCAGTGTTGCAGCTGTATTGGAACAGCTGGGCTACAGGCACAGCTAGTTCTGGAGCACAAGTCTTCAATATTATTGCTGGAATGTGGTTAGGGGTCGTAGTCTTTGCAGAATCCAATGCTTTCAGCCATTATTTGATATCACGTGGAGTGAATCGAATTGGCTGATGATCTCAGGAGGAGATGGAGATGGATCATCCACTTGGCACTTCTGACTGAAGATTGATGTAAATGCTTCAGTTTTCTCTTTTGCACTGATGTGCCGGGCTCCCTCATCACTGAGCATGGGATATTTGTGGAGCCTCCTCCTCCAGTGACTTGTTTAATTGTCCACCACCATTCACGACTAGATGTGGCAAGACTGCAGAGCTTAGTCGCTTGTGGGATCGTTTAGCTCTGCCTCTCACATGCTGCTTTCGCTGCTTGGCATGCAAGTAGTTCTGTGTTGTAGCTTCACCAGCTTGACACCTCATTTTAGGTCTGGCTGGTGCTGCTCCTGGCATGCCCTCTTGCCCATTTCGTTGAACAAGGGTTGTTTCTCTGATTTGATGGTAGAGTGGAAGATATGTTGGGCCAAGAGGTTACAGATTGTGGTTGAAAACAGCATTGCCGCTGCTGATGGCCCACAGTGTCTCATCGATACCCAGTTTTAAGTTGCTGGATCAAAATCCATCCCATTTAGCACAGTGATAGCATCACACAAAACAATGGAGTATACCCTTAATGTGAAGACTGGACTCCATGTCCACAAGGACTCTGCGGTGGTCACACCTATCAATACTGTCATGGACAAATGCATTGGCAATAGGTAGATTGGTGAGGGAAAAGTCAAGTAGGTTTTTCCCCTCACTACCTGCTGAAATTCCCAGTCTTGCAGCTTTGTCCTTTAGGGTTTGGCCAGCTCAGCTCACTCTTATCGATGGACAATAAAGCCCCTCACCAAGTGCCCTAGCCTTCCTCAGTGTTCCTCCAAGTGGTGTTCAACATGGAGGAGTACTAATTCATGTGTTGAGTGGGGGTGGTAAGTGGGAATCAGCAGGAGGATTCCTTGCCCATGTTTAAAGTCATGAGACTTCATGGGGTCCAGAGTCGATGTTGCGAATTCCAGGGGAATTCCATCCCTTCCAACATCTCTGGTAGGTCTGTATTGTTGACAGAAGGAGAGACCCCCTTGAACTAAATCTGTCCTCCGAGCCTTCACTTCCGATTCAAGAAGAGCCAAGGTCCTTAATTTTTCACCTTTCTCAGAGCCAGGCCTCTGCTCATCATCGACCTTACTCTCCTTCCAGTTATTCTGGAAGACATGAAAGTCGGGTCTGTTACCAATCATCCTATAAATTAACTCATAATTGCCCGCATTAATGAGGCCTCCCTTATCTTTTTTTTTATAAATTTAGATTACCCAATTATTTTTTCCAATTAAGGGGCAATTTAGCGTGGCCAATCCACCTACTCTGCAAATTTTTGAGTTGTGGGGGCGAAACCCACGCAGACACGGGGAGAGTGTGCAAACTCCATACAGACAGTGATCCAGAGCCAGGATTGAACCTGGGACCTCAGTGCCGTGAGGCAGTTGTGCTAACCACTAGGCCCCCATGCTGCCCAGGCCTCCCTTATCTTATGAACTTTGTGGTCTTCCAGGTATGACCATAACCCCAAAGATATTAACCCCTATTTTTGAATACGTCCACCAACATAGGGTGGAACTCTCCAATAATGGGGTTATGTCCCCACGCCGGCGTGAAAAGTGGCACCAACCACTCCGGCGTCAAAGGTCCCCGATAATGGGGAATGCTCCCCTACCTAGGGGGCTAGGTTGGCGCCAGAGTGGTCCCTGCAGCTCCAGCCGGCGCAGAACGGCCCGTGCAAGTTTGCGCATGCGCAGAACGACTGGCGTGATTCCGCGCATGCGCGTACAGGCCGGCGCATTTCCGCGCATGCGCAGGGGTTCTGTGAAAATAATAAGGCTTATTGTTTGTAACCTGGACTCCAATTGGTCGCACACCCAACTAAACCGACCAATGAGACAGCCCCACTCATCCACCCCACTACGCGCGTTTTTATGCGGCCCGCCAATGAGGTGCCCGGAATCATAACCGGCATTTTTGAAAAGCCGCCGGGGAAAAGCCGCTTCAATAAGCGCATTTACTTCAGCGGCTTTGATGCCGGTTATGATTCCGGGCACCTCATTGGTGGGCCGCATAAAAACCTTTGTCGGACCGCATGCGGCCCGCGGGCCGTAGTTTGCCCACCCCTGGTATAGAGTTTGCACATTCTCCCCATGTATGCATGGGTTTCCTCCGGTGCTCTGGCTTTCTTCCATAGTCCAAATATGTGGCTAGATGGGTTGGCCATGCTAAATAACCCCTCAGTGTCCAATAGGTTAATGGGGTGATGGGGTTTTGGGAAAGATCTGGGGCCTGGGTAGGGTGCTCTTTCATAGGGTCGGTGCAACCTTGATGGGCCGAATGGCCTCCTCCTGCACTGTAGGGATTCTATGTGCTCCCAGCAGGCACTCTCTGTCCAAAACACCAATTTAGAAAATTATCCTTCTCCTTCAATTGATTTTTTAAATTTAAAGAGCCCAATTCTTTTTTATCCAATTCCGGGGCAATTTAGCGTGGCCAATCCACCCACCCTGCACATCTTTGGGTTGTGGGGATGAGACCCACCCAGACACAGGGAGAATGTACAAACTCCACGTGGACAGGGGGTCGGGATCAAACCCAGGTCCTTGGCACCCCGAGGCAGCAGTGCTAACCACTGTACCTCCGTGCCGCCCAGACTTTAATTGTTAACTCCTGAACTGGTTTGCTTTGCTAACTTTAAGATTTGCTGCAATTCTAAAAAACTGAAGATCAAAAAGCATCTGAAGCTGCATTAACATAACAATGGGAGGGTTTGGGTGCGGTGGTTTTGGACCTCACTCGTGCTCAGAAGTTGCAGTGTAAATCCAAAGTCAGAGTTCAGGCAAATTCCAATGGGTATGTTTTCGAGGGTTGGTGGAAGAGGTGTACCAATGTGAAGTTGATTGCCTCAATAACCCTTTCTCCTCCTCAATTGTATTGCAGTGACTAAAGACAGAGAATTGCAGGCTGCAGACAGTTCTGCTCAGAGTTAAAGGGAAAACAAACAGATTTCGATCTCTTTGTGTAAGAAGCCCAAGGCACTGCATGCCGAGCATGAAAAGGGATTAGGAGAGGAGACTGAAGGCACAGTGAAAGGCTTTTGAAAATATGAGAGGGGCATTGAAGGGTAGGAATTTAGGGAAGAGAATAGTGCTCAGACAGCTGAAGACCTGGCTACCAATAGTGGAATTGAGGTAGAGAATAGGGAAGTGCAGAGGAGGTGCATATTAGAATAGCAGAGGAGGGGGCAACACGGTGGCTCAGTCGTTAGCACTGCTGCCTCACGGCGCCGAGGTCCCAGGTTCGATCCCGGCTCTGTGTCACTGTCTGTGTGGAGTTTGCACATTCTGCCACGTGTTTACGTGGGTTTTGCCCCCACAACCCAAAGATGTGCAGGGTAGGTGGATTGGCCACGCTAAATTGCCCCTGAACTGGAAAAAATGAATTGGGTACTCTTAAATTTATTTTTTAAAAAGCAGATGAGGAGGAATTTTCCAGGTTGGAGTGTATTACCATACTTACTTCTCACATGATCAATTTTAGCAGAGTAAGAAGTCTTACAACATCAGGTTAAAGTCCAACAGGTTTGTTTCGAATCACTAGCTTTCGGAGCACAGCTCCTTCATCAGTTAAGTGGCAGGTTTGAGTTCATTAGGGTTCCAGGGGAGATCAGAATATTCAAAGACTTTTAAAATTTATAAATAACCGAAACTCCCAAACACACACACACAAACCACACTCATAAAACAGCTCCAATGAATGGTGTGAAAAGAGAAGTGATTATACTATGGGAAAATGATGTTATCAGGCACCGAATCTGAATTAATTCATTCATTACACAGTGCCATGGTGAGGTAACGTGTTCCTGCCTGCACGCACTCCACACAGCTGCAGTACTGACGTCTGGGGAGACTGGAGCCTGGAGCCTACAGTGGGCAATGACGCCAAATGGCATCCACAGTCCTGCAGGAGTTAACCATTCGATTGCCAAATTACTTCCTGCCAAGACTGGGTTTATATTTGCTGGTCCCTTCCCCCGCTATAGAACACGGCCATTTAAGACATGTTCAATAACACTGTGAACTTTTTTGATTCTGGCTGAGAACCGAAGTTAAAAATTAAAGGATACGAAACAAAAAGATTGAGTCGAAACCATTGTCCATATTTATTTATTTAGGACAGTATTTTATCTTAGGCTTTTAATTTTTAAAAAAGTTTCATTATTTTTTTCCCATCCCTTTTTCTCAAAACATAAACTATTCCTCAGCTTGTCCTCCAGTTTCCAGGCCTTTGCTAATGGTGTTCTGAAACACAGCTACAGCATCCTATGACAATCCCCCTTGTCATTCCCCTGCAATGGCACAGACTGGAATAGGGATTCGCCACATAATAATAATATTAATAATCTTTATTGTCACAAGTAGGCTTACATTAACTTGCAATGAAGTTACTGTGAAAAGCCCCTAGTCGCCACATTCCGGCACCTGTTCGGAGACACAGAGGGAGACTTCAGAATATCCAAATTACCTATCAAGCACGTCTTTCGGGACTTGTGGGAGGAAACCAGAGCACCCGGAGGAAAGCCACGCAGACACAGAGAGAACGTGCAGACTTTTCACAGACTGTGACCCAAGCTGGGGATCAAAACTGGGACCCTGGCGCTGTGAAGCAACAGTGCTAACCTTCATTGCTCCATGGAGGTTCCACCTAAACTCACACTAACACTCCCACAGTAGGAGAAGCCCTACTTCCTGCTCTATGGCAGAGGAGACACAGTGCCCCATCTCCTATTTTGCACCTGCATAACAAACTCAATTTACTGCTCATACTTGGCATGAACCAGTACTTGTTACTCCCTATCTGGAGAGACCCCCATTTACCACTCCACAGTGGGGGCAAACCTTCCATTTACCGCTCCATAGCGGAAGGAACCTAACACTGCTCCGGGTGGCCTGAACCCCTATTTACTGCCCCACAAGGTTTGCCAATGCTCGTCAGAATTTTTTCTTTGAAACACTAAATTTTAAAACTCGTGAATACAAAGAGAGTTCTATTCTCAAGTGAAAGACTTTAGGATTTGGTTAAGAGTTGGTACTTTCATTCTGTGTTGAAAGAAAAGCTTCAATTGAGAGAATGATAACATTGAAACCTGAAAGTTTAGTACAGTGCTATAAATAGACTGTGTTGTGCTGAATGGGAAAGTGCCACCTTCATCCTCAGACTGTGCTATGTTAGCCGATTTCAGACTGGATGTCACAAATCAAGTGTTCCATCTAGTAATGTTATGGGATTACAACCTACATGAGCCATATCCAGCTCTGGTAATCGACCAGATTGAATACAGGTAACACAGTTCAGATCATCCCGATTTCCCCCATTTAAATTTGATGGGCCTGTGGGTTACAGAGAGGCTCTTCTCTTAGTGATAGACAAATTATAAATTCAAACATCAAGATCAGATAGTAACAGCAACTTGAGACATTAGGAATGAATGGGAACATTAATTTCAACTGTATCTGCAGTCTACATGGTATATATGGGCAGTGGACGAGCGTCAGATTGGGGTCTGGTATGATGGCCTCTCTAGTCAAACAGCCTGCTGATGCTCACTGTACAAGCATTCACAGGAGGAATGTCGACTTGGTTGAGATATATGGCAGGGCTGATGCCATTAATGGAGCTGTAACCGGGTATTTGTCAATGTTGGCAGGCCAAGGCGGGATGAAGGTGAAAGTGTGGGGATGAGAATAAAGAGCAGGAACCCGAGAACATTATGAGGTGTTATTCCTAGACTTCTTTTGAAATAACATTGCAGCTTTAAAAGTTTCAGTTGGCTTCTGCTTCCGAAAATTTGCAGAGCGTTAAAGCCTGCAAAGTGTTGCCTTTGAGTTGAAGAACATGTTCACAGTGACATCTACTGCCAAACAGAAATACCTCGTAATAGGAACTGTCTGCATACTGCAGTATGCCATGGCCCTGTCGTCGATCCAGCACCCAATCTCCCTGGTAGTGGTCCCCGTTCCTGAATCAGAGAGGAAAATAGGGGTCATGTTTTCTATTTTAATTTTCAACAGATTCATAAATGATTCATCTTAAAGCATTGAATTTAAAACATGTGGTCGGCTTGTTTCCCCCTCCACCTTACTGGCAGGAAAGAGCCACATACACCCGGAAGTTCAATTCCCTGTTGGTGACAAGTTTAGCTGACGGTAACCTTAAGAAGAATGACAATTGACCTTTGAAACCCTGGGGTGGAGTGGAATGGGACTACCATGGTTCTTGCCCCTGGTCATTGTGCAGTGACCCCTGTCGAAAAAGGCACATTGTGTAAATAGAAAATTGGGCTATGCTGCAACTCCCTCCTAGGTTGAATAGCCAGCAGACAGTTATTACTTGTACTTGCAGATAAATCATGAGTCCATGGACAAGGTACCAGAAGCTTGTGGTGCCCATGGAATTGAAACACAACATGGAACAACGTATGAAAAGATGTGAAACGGTGAAGAAAGTGCTGACTAAGTATGAAGGGCAGGTGCAGGACAGAGTACATGAATTCACTGAAGCAGCATTGCTGTCAATTTACTATTGGAAAGTTTTCTGCTGTTGCTGTTGTTGGTATGCTCAAACTGCAGAAAAATAAATAAATCTGTTCTATGCAGGCTCCAGACCGTCTGCTGGAGTTTCCTGAAGCGAAGCGAGACAAAGAGGAAGTATCGTAAGATTCAGTACAGCAGGCGCAACTTTTCCCTTCAGCTACAACCACATGCTTTGCTGCCAGATACAACTTCCTCGTTGCTTAAACTCCACACCTATAGGTTATAAATTGATTTATTGCAAAAGTACCTTCTTAAAATATTCATGACATTTTCACAGGCATTTTAAAAATCTCCTTTAGGAAATAACGGAGGACAGGGACGGGTCACCAATAAGCAAATTTATTGCTGAGACTGCACCAACAATAGTTTAACTGGAGGAAGCCAAGAATGGCAGCCACCCCACATGACCTTACTGCCCTTTTTGGCTGCACTAATTCTGTAGAAATCTGTAGAAATCAGCCTCAAAACTTTGAAATAAGCTCCAAATAATAAAAGGAGGAAAGAACTTGTATTTAGAAAGCACCTTTCCTGCCGTTAGGGTGTTCCAAAGTGCTCCAGAGCTTAAACATTCACTTTCTCCCTCACTGACACACCATGCCATCTACAGGCTACAGTGCAGCAACTTGCTAACGCATTTTTAGAAAGCACCTCCCAAGCCTGCGATCTTCACTATGTGGAAGAAAAGGGGCAGCTGGCATATGGGAACATCAACACCCACAAGTTCCCCTCCACATCGCACAGGGGCAGGTTTAGCACAGTGGGCTAAACAGATGGCTTGTAATGCAGAACAAGGCAGCAGCGTGGGTTCAATTCCCGTACCGGCCTCCCCGAACAGGCGCCGGAATGTGGCGACTAGGGGCTTTTCACAGTAACTTCATTGAAGCCGACTTGTGACAATAAGTGATTATTATTATCACAAGTTGGAAATATATATCGCCGCTCCATGTTCACTGGGTCAGAATGCTGGAACTCCCTACCCAATAGCACAGTGATGGCATTTCACCACAAAAAGCAACTGTTCAAAAATGTGACTCACCATCACGCCTGCAAGGGCAACTAAGGAGGGGTGATAAATGTCACCTTTTCAGTGAAACCACATCGCAAGAATGAACGAAAGAAAGAAAACAGCTAATGAGTTACTGTGAACTGCAGTCACCTATTTTGCAGGCAAGTCAATTTTTTGCAGTCCACCAACAACAATGAGATGAAGAAAGAGTGGCTGGTAAGGGAGGTGGTGTAGCTCTGTTATTTAAGGATGACATCCGGGCAGTAGTAAGGATGTAAGGATGACATCGGTGTTATGATGGATAAGGTTGAATCCATTTGGGTGGAAATCAGGAATACTAAGGTAAAAAAGTCACTGATAGGAGTAGTCTATAGGCCACCAAATAGTAACATTATGGTGGGGCGGGCAATTAACAAAGAAATAACTGATGCATGTATGAATAGTACAGCAGTTACCATGGGGGATTTTAATCTACACGTCGATTGGTTTAACCAGGTCCGTCAAGGCAGTCTTGAGGAGGAGTTTATAGAATGTATCCACAACAGTTTCCAAGAACAGTATGTAATGGAACCTACGAGGGAACAAGCGATCCTAGATTTGGTCCTGTGTAATGAGACAGGATTGATTCATGATCTCATAATTACGGATCCTCTCGGAAGGAGCGATCACAATATGATGGAATATAAAATACAGATGGAGGGTGAGAAGGTAAAATCAAACACTAGTGTTTTGTGCTTAAACAAAGGAGATGACAATGGGATGAGAGAAGGGCTGGCTAAGGTAGATTGGGAGAAAAGACTTTATGGTGAAACAGTTGAGGAACAGTGAAGAACCTTCCAAACTATTTTTTACAGTGCTAGGCAAAAGTTTGTACCAGCACTCAGGAAGGACAGTAGAAAGAGGGAAAATTGACCGTGGATATCTAAGGAAATAAGGGAGAGATTCAAATTGAAGGAAAAAGCATACAAAATGGCAAAGATTAGTGGGAGTCTAGAGGATTGGGAAATCTTTAGGGGGCAACAGAAAGCTACTAATAAAGCTATAAAGAAGAGCAAGATAGATTATGAGAGTAAACTTGCTCAGAATATGAAAAAAGATAGCAGAAGTTTCTACAAATATATAAAACAAAAAAGAGTGGCTGAGGTAAATATTGGTCCTTTTGAGGATGAGAAGGGAGATTTAATAATGGGAGATGAGGAAATGGCTGAGGAACTGAACAGGTTTTTTGGGTCGGTCCTCACAGTGGAAGACACAAATAACATGCCAGTGACTGATGGAAATGAGGCAATGACAGGTGAGGACCTTGAAACGATTGTTATCACTAAGGAAGTAGTGATGGGCAAGCTAATGGGGCTAAAGGTAGACAAATCTCCTGGCCCTGATCGAATGCATCCCAGGGTACTAAAAGAGATGGCTAGGGAAATTTCAAATGCACTCGTGATAATTTACCAAAATTCACTAGACTCTGGGATGGTTCCGGCGGATTGGAAATTAGCAAACGCGACACTACTGTTTAAAAAAGGACGCAGACAGAAAGTGGATAATTATAGGCCAGTTAGCTTAACTTTGGTAGTAGGGAAGATGCTGGAATCTATCATCAAGGAAGAAACAGCGAGGCATCTTCCTCAGGTGAGGAAGGAGCAGTGCTCCGAAAGCTAGTGTTTGAAACAAACATGTTGGACTTTAACCTGGTGTTGTAAGACTTCTTACTAAGATAATGATGCATAGTGTTAAGGGTAAAGTAGTAGCATAGAGGATTGGTTAATTAATAGAAAGCAAAGAGTGGGGATTAATGGGTGTTTCTCTGGTTGGCGATCAGTAGATAGTGGTGTCCCTCAGGGATCAGTGTTGGGCCCACAATTGTTCACAATTTACATAGATGATTTGGAGTTGGGGACCAAGTGTAATGTGTCCAAGTTTGCAGACGACACTAAGATAAGTGGTAAAGCAAAAAGTGCAGAGGATACTGGAAGTCTGCTGAGGGATTTGGATAGTTTAAGTGAATGGGCTAGGGTCTGGCAGATGCAATATAATGTTGACACATGTGAGGTTATCCATTTTGGTAGGAATAACAGCAAAAGGGATTATTATTTAAATGATAAAATATTAAAATATGCTGCTGTGCAGAGGGACCTGGGTGTGCTCGTGCATGAGTCGCAAAAAGTTGGTTTACAGGTGCAACAGGTGATTAAGAAAGCGAATGGAGTTTTGTCCTTCATTGCTAGAGGGATGGAGTTTAAGACTAGGGAGGTTATGCTGCAATTGTATAAGGTGTTAGTGAGGCCACACCTGGAGTATTGTGTTCAGTTTTGGTCTCCTTACCTGAGAAAGGACGTACTGGCACTGGAGGGTGTGCAGAGGAGATTCATTAGGTTAATCCCAGAGTTGAGGGGGTTGGATTACGAGGAGAGGTTGAGTAGACTGGGACTGTACTCGTTGGAATTTAGTAGGATGTGGGGGATCTTATAGAAACATATAAGGGAATAGATAGGATAAATGCAGGCAGGTTGTTTCCACTGGCGGGTAAGAGCAGAACTAGGGGGCATAGCCTCAAAATAAGGGGAAGTAGATTTAGGACTGAGTTTAGGAGGAACTTCTATCCCCAAAGGGTTGTGAATCTATAGAATTTCCTGCCCAGTGAAGCAGTTGAGGCTCCTTCATTAAATGTTTTTAAGATAAAGATGGATAGTTTTTTGAAGAATAAAGGAATAAAGGGTTATGGTGTTCGGGCGGGAAAGTGGAGCTGAGTCCACAAAAGATCAGCCATGATCTCATTGAATGGCGGAGCAGGCTCGAGGGGCCAGATGGCCTACTCCTGCTCCTAGTTCTTATGTTCTTATGTTCTTATGTTCTAAGACCATCGTATCTGTGTTGCTGGTGCTGGTTGAGGGATAAGTGTTCACTGGATCACCACAAAATGGTTGCTGCTTCCATTCCCCATGCAAGCGGATGGACCTCAATTTAATGTCTCATCCCAAAAATAGCACTTTGCACAATGCTGCACTGAGGTGTCAGCCTAGATCAAATGTTCAGGTGCCAGAAGTGTGACTTGAACTTGCAGCTTTCCGACATAGCGACAAGAGGACAACTACCGACAGATACTTCATTGCCGACACTCCTTCCCTGTTTGTCTTTAGTCATATTGGAGTTACATTTCATGTGGTTCAAAGCTTAAGGCAAAGGGGGAGGGGGTGGGGGAGAGACCAATTCCTTCATGAGTGCCTCATACAATTCTATTCTAGTCAAGTCAGAGCTGGCTCTACAGAGTCATACTGGCACATTAGAATTGCTCACTCCTTTACACAGTCGCACCTTCAATTAACTCTATATTCCTGTTGTGCAGACACACACAGCTACAGCTGGCTGGTCAAAATAGCAGAAGTTAGCTAATGTTAGCTAATGTAAAGACAACTTCAGCTAATACCCCTTCTCCTCAAGATTTTATACAATGAGTGGTCTGAGTTCAGTATATTGCCATATTCTTTACTCCAAGCCATTAACCAGTAAAAGTGATCTTGCCAACTCCTCCAGCAGCTAACTGAGTAAAGCCACTGATCAGTATAACAGAGTCAAACATAGAGAGGTTTTAGTCCCTGGTTGGTGCTAAATCTGCCATTCTTAGTGGGAAGAAGGGGAGGATCCACCAACTGACCTTAATGTGTCTGCATAGAGGGAAGTGGGAGTGAGGAAAATTGGCTCGAGGTTTCCACTCCTAAACAGTATCAAGTGCTCTCTGTTGGAAAGTGCAGGTGTGTGGACATAAGGTACGGCCAACAGCAGCCTCCGCTGTGGTTTACCAGGGTCAAACACTGGCCAGCCATATTTAGCGAAGATCAAAACTGGACAGGGGTAGGGGAAGGTGTCGGACAATGTGTTACTGTTGAAGAAGTTTATGAAAATTTTTAAAAACATGACAATAACTTAACGTTCTTATATCGCAACTAAAGTGGGTTTCTAGTTGAACAAAAAATTAATTTTGGCAGCAGATTTCCATTTTTGGAATTACTAGACGCCCACTGAAAAACCTGACTATCCAGTTCATGACTAGCAGAGATCTGCCAAAACACACAAAGAAAGGCTGCCTGGATGAGATAGAGGAAAACTGCACTCCTACATTACTATAGAACCGTACTGTGACATTACTCAATGCCCATGGATGGACCTGTACCCTAACACTATGCAGTGCTTATAGAAAATTGTATCCCTTAATGGAGTCCGTACCCACAGAAACAATATGCGATAATTGGAAAAATCAAGGATGTTTTTATGCATGATTATGACAATTGTGCCCATTTACCACCTGAAGCCCACAGTTAACTGGCACCGTGAGCTATTGGTGTCACTAGCTGCAGCCTGAGTCCAATACAAATGTAGCTAAAGTCAGTGCCAAGATCAGTTCTCTTTGCTTTGATTCTGATTCCTTCACGTCACCTGCCTTTTCTCCTCTCATTTCTTTCTCTCCTGAAGTTGCCTAGCCTCACCAAATGTCTACCGATGCCTCAGTAAAAACAGTTGTCAATGCATTCGAGCCCAGAGGGTACATCAGCTGAGCCTATTGCCTTCCTCACTCAACAGGGATCACTGAAGAGCCACGGAGGAACCTTGTCTGATTTACACTGTCCTAGCCCAGGAGCTTGGTGTTGCCATTGTTTCGTTCCCTTCCTCCAACCCAGGCCAAAGTCAGCTAAGTCAGCACAGACCAGCGACTGAACTTTACCGTTCGCAGTCAATCAGTTCCAATGAAGACATATGAAAGATATGGGGAAGATGCTTGAGAGAAGACAGGCAATGATTCTGAGCAGGGCACTGCCATGAAAGGAGGGCACAAGGTCATTAAAACATGACTGTGTGGATGAGTAACTGCGAGCAGGCATATTAATGAAATCCTTCACAAAGAAATCCACTTGAGATTTGACAGAATGAAATTTGTATTGATGGAGCAACAAAGACTTTCTAACCCAGCAGTAAAAGAGTCATTAGTTCGTGTCAAAGCAATCCTTTTCCTCATTAATTGATTTTAAAGTTCATCATATATGGGGTGGCAGTGCCCTGTTCTGTGTATTGTTTGTACAATGAGATAAGTCTATTTTTAGTCATTCAGGGGATTTGGGTGTCACTGGCTGGGCCAGCTTTTATTGCCTGTCCCTAACTGGCCTTTCAGAGGATATTTAAGAGTCAACTGAAGTGTTGGGCACTGTGGACTCGTGAAGCAGACATATGCCACCAACACTGAAGAAGGTTCAACACTATTTTATTAACTCTGATAAAATACTAGACATACTATAACTGTGGGTTTACACGATGTTAGTTTAACTAGAGACCTGTGCCTGTCTGAACCAGTTGAATCTCTCAGCATGTGGTGTGAGTTTGTACTGTACTTGATGAGCTCTTGTGCTTCTGAGAGGCAGCATCCAGAATGAGCTGGAAAAGTGATGCCCTCTGTCTTTATAGTGCGTGTGTTCTAACTGGTGATTGGCTGCAGTGTTTGTGCATGTCGATTGGTCCTAGTGTATGTCCATCAGTGTGTGTCTGCACCATGATATACTGGTGTATATTATGACATCCCCCCCTTTTAAAAAAGATGTGATGTGAATGTGTGACAATAAATAGTGGGTGTGTGAAGAATGTTCCTAACTACATGTGAGGTGCGAAGACATATGTACAGATCACAGGAAAACAAAGCTATATACAAAGGAAGGTGCCTGGTGCAGATAGTTAGTATGCAATAAATTAAACAAGAACAGTGCTATATACAAACCAATAGAAAACGATTGAGCAAGGAAGGAAACATCTCAGAGAGTCCATAAATTTGCAAAGCTCATAAATTCAGTCTCTGAGGTGGCCGATGAACTCTGGTTGACCGTCTCAAGGGTGGGTTGATAGCCGCCAGGTCAAGAGCTGGGTGGGCTGCAACACAGTCAGGGGGAGGCAGAGTGACCAGAAGCTCTGCACAGTCCATGGCAGGGTCAGCAGAGGAGCTACTCGGAGGACCCCGTGATGACTGTGGAACAAGGCGAAGGGTACGCCGATTGCGGCGCCGAATGGATCCGTCTGGTAACCGAACCAGGAAGGAATGGGGGGGCCACCTGCCTGAGGACAACAGCAGGTGCAGACCAGCCACCATCCGGGAGGTGAATGCGAACCTTGTCGTTCGGCTGGATGTCGGGGAGATCAGCAGCACGCGAGTTGTGTGTCGCCTTTTGCTGTGCCTGAGATGTCTGCATCTTGTGAAGCACGGGAACCAGGTCAAGATTCGGGGTATGAATAGACGGCACCGTCATCCTCAGGGAACGATTCATCGGCAACTGTGCAGGCGACAGCCCAGTGGAGAGCGGGGTGGTGCGATAGGCCAACAAAGCGAGATAGAAGTCAGATCCGGCATCGGCAGCCTTGCAGAGAAGCCTCTTGACAATGTGAACCCCCTTTTCTGCTTTGCCATTGGACTGAGGGTACAGGGGACTGGATGTGATGTGTGCAAAGTTGTACTGCCGTGCGAAGCTGGCCCATTCTTGGCTTGTGAAGCAGGGGCCATTGTCCGACATCACTGTGAGCGGGATGCTATGCCGGGCAAATGTCTCTTTGCACTCCCGAATGAAGTGAGGTCGTGCAACCTGTGACCTCCGGGTAGCTTGAGAAGTAATCAGTAATTAATACAAAGTCCCTACCCAATGCGTGGAACAGACCAATGCCCACCTTGGTCCAGGGCGATGTAACCAACTCATGGGGCATCAGAGTCTCCCGTGGTTGGGCGGCTGAAAACGCTGGCAAGTGGGGCAGTTGAGTACCGCATTGGCAATGTCGTCGCTGATTCCCGGCCAATAGACAGCTTCCCTGGCTCTGCGGTGACATTTTTCAACGCCCAGATGGCCTTCGTGCAGCTGCTCTAGGACCAGCTGGCGCATGCTGTGCAGGATCACGATGCGGTCTAGCTTCAGGAGAACCCCATCAACGACCGCCAGATCATCTCGAACGTTGTAAAATTATGGGCATTGGCCCTTGAGCCACCCATCCGTTATTAGGTGCATGACACGCTGTAGTAGGGGGTATCCGCTGTCTCGCAGCGAATTTGTACCAGGCGTGCATCCGATGCTGGCAAGTGGGAGGCTGCGAACTGAACTTGAGCGTCGACCTGGCAAATGAACCCTTCGTGATCGCATGGAATGGTAACCGACCTAGAGAGGGCGTCGGCAACGATAAGGTCTTTGCCAGGGGTATAAACGAGTTGGAAATCATACCTCCGGAGCTTTAGCAGGATGTGCTGGAGATGAGGCGTCATATCATTCAAGTCCCTTTGTATTATGCTGACGAGCGGACGATGGTCGGTCTCGACAGTAAACTGGGGAAGTCCATAAACATAGTCGTGGAACTTCACAACACCGGTCAGAAGGCCGAGGCACTCCTTCTCTATTTGCGCGTAGCGCTGTTCCGTGGGGGTCATTGCCCGTGACGCATACGCAACGGGGGCCCATGACGAGGCCTCATCACGCTGCAGAAGCACGGCTCCTATGCCAGACTGACTGACGTCCGTAGAGATTTTCGTTTCCTTGGCCGGATCAAAAAAAGGCCAGCACTGGGGCCGTCGATAGCTTGGCCTTCAGTTCCCTCCACTCGAGCTCGTGGGCAGAGAGCCACTGGAAGTCCATTGTCTTTTGGACCAGGTTCCTGAGAGCCGTGGTATGCGAGGCGAGGTTGGGAATAAACTTTCCTAGGAAATTTACCATGCCCAAGAACCGGAGGACCGCTTTCCTGTCCTCGGGCGTTTTCATGGAAATGATAGCAGCAATTTTGTCCTCATCGGGTCGCACATCCAAATGGGAAATATGGTCACCCAGGAATTTAATGTCTGACTGGCCGAAAGAGCATTTGGCTCTATTGAGGCGGAGGCCATGCTCGATTATGTGCTTGAAGACTCGCTTGAGGCGGCTGATGTGCTCCTGCGGGGTGGTGGACCAGATTATTATGTCGTCGACGTAAACACGGACGCCCCTGCCTGCAGACTCCGCCGCTCCGTCAGTAGCCCCGCCTCGGGGGCCTCCGCGTATCTCCTGTCCACTCTGAGTATCTCCTCCACCAGTCTCTCCCTCTCCGCTCTTTCTTTCTTTTCCCTATGGGATCAAATTGAGATGAGTTCCCCTCTGTCAACGGCCTTCAGAGCCTCCCAGACCGTTGCCGCTGCTACCTCACCTGTATCGTTTGTTTCCAGGTAATCCTGGATGTTCCTGCTAATCTGCCCGCAAACCTCTTCGTCCGCCAGCAGCCCCACATCCAGTCTCCAGAGTGGGCGCTGCCCTCTCTCCTCACCAAGCCGCAGGTCCACCCAGTGCAGGGCATGGTCCGAGACTGTGATTGCTGAGTATTCTGTCCCCGCCACCTTTGGGATTAACACCCTGCTCAAGACAAAGAAGTCTATGCAGGAATAAATCTTATGAACGTGGGAGAAAAAAGAGAACTCCTTCGCTCTCGGCCACGCGAACCTCCAGGGATTTTGCCTAGCATGTGTCTCATAAATTCCACATCATCCCAATTCGGAGCATAGACGTTCACAAACACCACCCGGACCCCCTCCCACATTCCACTCACCATTATATACCTACCCCCCCTTATCTGCCACAATTCTCCCAGCCGCGAATGCCACACCCTTACGGATCAGAGTTGCTACCCCCTGGTCTTCGAATCCAGCCCTGAATGGAACACCGGGCCTACCCATCCCTTTCTCAATCTCGTGTGATCTGCGAGCTTTAAATGTGTCTCCTGAAGCATTGCTACGTCTGCCTTTAACCCCCTTAGATGCGCGAACACGCGCGCTCTTTTGACCACCCATTCAAACCCCTCACATTCCACGTGATCGGCCTGGACAGGGGAGATAACTCCCCTGCTGCCGACTAGCCATCGACCTTTCTTGGCCAACCTCGAGCCCGCGCCATTCGCTTCCTCGAGCGCCCCCACAGGGAACCGCCGCCTCGACCCTCAATTGGTAGCCCAAAATTGATACCTTCTATGTCAGCAAAGTAGCATCCCTCCCCTCCCTTTCACCCGCCAACAACCCCATGTCCCAAAAGCCTCCGCCAAGCACCAGCTGAGAACTTGCTCACCCCCCCAGCTGACCCATGCTGACCCTGGCAGCTCCCGCCCCTGGCGCCGATCAGACTGTCGCCTCATTGTCCGGACCCTTCTCCCCAATGAATAAACCAATTAAACTATCTCTCTAGCCCCAGTGAGTAAATAGTAATACGAAACAAAAAATAAACAGATGACACTAACATTGCCCCGTGAGGAGACACTTGTTGAACCAAGGCTCCAATTTCCTGAAAATTCGCCCTACGTACAGGGCCCCCTCCCCCCTCCGTATCTCAATTTTGCCAAAATCACTGCACCCTCCAGCCACCAACACAGCCCTTACACGCACCCAACATTGTATACAATCTTATATTAGAAACGGTACCGTGTTACCCAGCCCCACTGCCGCATTCCAACAAAGCTTAGCTGTCCTTTAATTCTAATCCAGCTTTTCTTGTTTGACGAATGACCATGCCTCGTCCAGCGTCTCAAAATAGTGATGCTTGTCCCTTGTACGTGACCCATAGCCTCGCTGGGTGTAGCATCCCAAATTTCACGCCCTTGCTGAAGAGGGTCGCCTTCACCAGGTTGAATCCAGGACGCCTCTTGGCCAGCTCCTCACCCAGGTCCTGGTAGATGCGTATCACGCTGTTCTCCCACCTGCTGTTCCGTTCTTTTTTTGCCCACCGCAAACTTCCTTGTCCGAGAAGCAATGAAATCTCACCACAATGGCCCTCGGCGGTTCATTCGCCTTGGGCTTCCTTGCGAGGGAATACCCCCGTCCCTATCAGCGTCTCCAGCATCTTGGACACAAATGCTCCCGCATCCGACCCGCCCACACCTTCGGGGAGGCCCACAATTCTCAAGTTCTGTCTCCTGGACCTATTTTGTAGGTCCTCCAGCATCTCCTGCCTCTTCTTGTGGCGGTCATCCTGCGCCTCCACCTTAAGGGCTAATACGACCAACTCGTCCTCATGGTCGAATAGCTTTTTCTCCATCTCCTTAATCGCTTTCCCTGTGTCGCCTGAGTTGCGATCATTTGGTCTATTGATGCCTTCATCGGGGCCAGCATGTCCTTTTTAAGATCAGCAAAGCAGCCCCTAAGGAACTCCTGTTTCTCCTGTGCCCACTGCGCCCATGCACCCTGGTCTATACCGGCCGCCATGCCGTGCCTCGGCGCCCGCTCCGCACGCTTCTGTCTGCTGGGATTTAAATGCTTCGCCCAGCCATTCCTGGTCCAGTTATCCATACAACAGAGGGGGAATCCTTTTGGCAGTGTTCGCTTCACCAATCTGCTCCAAAAAGTCCGTGGAAACTCCTGAAAAAGGTCAGAGAGTCCGTTCCAGACGGGAGCTGCCGAATGTGTGACCTACTCCTCCATGGCCGCCACCGGAAGTCTCGTCACCACTTCTTCAATGGCCTTGGCGAGATCTTTTCACAGTTGTTCCCTCTGCTGCTACAATTCAGCTTTAATAAAGGCCCTCAAGTCAGCTTGAAGCCTTTAAGCTCGCCCTTCCCCCGCCTGCATGCTGGAAGAGGCTTTTGTCTTTACCGCAGCTCCAGCCAAATCTTTCACTGTTTCTGCCGGGTCTGGTAACCAAGAGACATACCATTCCTGGGGGAAAGTACTCCTCCAACATTCACCTCCATCTTTTCAGCAAAATTCTACCCCGTATTGATTAAAAAAGAGCTCTTTTCGATAACCTTGGGCAGGAGCTGCCTTGTGTGTGACCACTTACTCCATGGTCCACACCGGAAGTGACCACCACCCACTTCTAAAGAGTTCTCTCTGGCAGTTTAATCCTCTCCTGTCCTCTTCTGAAGGCACCGAGTCCCAATTGAGCTACACTTCATGGAGCTTATCATGCTTTGGTACCATGTCCAAGGTGAGACATTTCGGATTTGACTGCACTATGAGGACAGAGTGGAACTTCTCCTCCAAAATGCTGATAACAGGCGCGATTCAGCAGACAAAGGTTAAAGTCTGTGTTTGGGGATGTTTGGTGGGGTGTTTTTGGACAGTTACAGCGCCGAGATTCACGCTGCTATTCATCGGCACATTGCCAGTGTTTGGGGCTTTGGGAAGTTTCTCCCTGCTGAGGTCACACTTTAGGTGATTTCCTGCTGGCGATCTCCTCACAGATTGTGACACTATTTTAAACAGCAATCCTGATCCACACACCCTTTCAGCAACCCCCCCCCCACACACACACCTCCCCCAGCTTTCTGGACATCCCCCCCATTCTCTAGGCCAGAGTGGCACTGCCAAGCTGGGTACCACCCTGCCCTGTCCCCAACCAACCGAGGGTCTCTAATGGCCTGCGAGACCAACCCCCCCCCTCCCCCCCCCCCCTCCCCCCCCCCCCCCCACACCTCCCCCAGCTTTCTGGACATCCCCCCCCATTCTCTAGGCCAGAGTGGCACTGCCAAGCTGGGTACCACCCTGCCCTGTCCCCAACCAACCGAGGGTCTCTAATGGCCTGCGAGACCAACCCCCCCCCCGCGCGAGGTGCTGTTACACCTGGTACACCCCTGGCGAGGTCTCTCAGGTGTGGCCATTGACTCCTTGGTGCTGGGTGAATTCGCCAATCCGGCGTCCGGGTATTTAAATGAGCCTACTAGCTTATTTAGATATGCAGATCTGGACCTCGCCCAGCGAGGCTGAGATCCAGATTGCGCTGGGTAGAGCGAGTCGGGTGATTCGCAATCGGCCCAGCACGGAGCCCAATTTGGGGCTCTCACATGATTCACCCGTTGTACCCGGATCCACGCCGGGTGCAACATGGTCGCTGAATCGCACCCAACATTTCCCCATCTTATTCACCATACTTAAAGCTATGCGCTTCTAGTGTCTATTTTTGATTGGAAAATCACCTGGGAAATCCTGTCATAAAGGATATGCTGATGAGGTAAGATGAACTAAGGTGGAAGGAAGCTTGTGTGAAGGAGAAATACCAGCGCGCAGCAGTTGGGCCGAATGGCCTTTTTCTGTGATATTAATTCTATTCCCTTCTACATATAATATTTTGGGACTTTCAAAATTGGGTGGACAGAAAGAGATAAAAGCTTAGGGAAAATCAGAAAAACAAATGGGCTAGAAACAGCTGTGTGGCTTATTCTGCACATTCTTAAGTATTGTCTCACTAACTAGGAGGACTTGAGTGAAGCATCGACGGGTTCTCTAATCTGCCGTTCACTTACTGATAGAACAACTCTCCTTCTCCTTGTCTCTTATTGCTGTGGAAGGAGCCTCGGTATACCTGTCCCTCATTATCTATCATTGCTCCATGCCCTAAACAAAGAAATAAGTTAGTTAGAGTTACACATCCTCTCAGTAAGAAGCAGAGGGTCAGCCTATGGCTCTGTAGGTATAGGGAACTCCACAAGGTACAACGTGGTGTTGCACAGTCAGGCTGTAGGTGGAGTCAAAAATCAAATATATTCACCTGTTCGGGCACCATAGTGAAACTCCCCCTCATACCGGGCCCCATTAAAGTACTTCATCACTCCATATCCATGGATCTCTCCCTGGGAGAACTGCCCACAATATTCATTTCCTATAAAAATGAAAAGCATTAAAAAAAATGTAATGTAGCTGTTTCTAAGAGCTGAAAGCAATCTGGTACCTAATTAAACACCCATTCTTTGTCTAAAGTGTTGTATATAACTGCATTATTTTGTCTTTCTTCCCAAAAGGCCCTCCAGTATTAAATACTCATGTATGAGACAAAACAGTAAGTGTCAAGAAGGCTGTGCATCCAGGATGGCCATCACAGAGGAGTCCAATCCTGTCCTTACCGGCCCGGGGCGGGTTTCTTCGACCCCCCACCAGGTCAGAGAATCCTGGGGGGGGGGTGCGGCTGAGAATCCCGCCCCACCACCCCGACACTGGCTGCCTTATTCTCCGGCGCGGGTTTTCGGGCGGGCGCGGGGATCACGCCACGCCGGTTGGTGTCGTTGGCAGTGGCCCACCCCGGCAATTCTCTGGGTCCTGATGGGCTGAGCGGCCGTTGGTTTCTGGCCAGTCCCATCGGTGTGGATTGGACATGGTCCCACATGGCGGGACTTGGCTGGTAGGCCGGCTGGTTCGGTCCGTGGGGGGAGGGGGATCCAGCCCCGGAGGGGGGGGGGGGGGGGGGGGGGGGCATGATGGCCTGGCCCGAGATCGGGGCCCACTGATCTGCGGGCAGGCCTGTGCCATAGGGGCATTCCTTCCTTCCGCGCCAGTCCCTGTAGGGCTCCGCCATGGCCGGCGTGGAGAAGACACCCCCTGCGCATGCGCCAGATTACGCCAGACAGTCTGCGCATGCGTTAAACCACGCCTGCGATTCTGCGCATGCGTTAACTCGCGCAGTCCCTTCGGCGCAGGCTGGCGCGGCGCAAACCGCTCCGGCGCCGACCTAGCCCCCGGAAATGCGGAAAATTCCTCAACTTCTGGTTGGCCCGATGCCAGAGTGGTTTGCGCCGTTCTTGGCGCTAGTGTTGCGCCAATTCACCGATTGTGGTGAATCCCGCCCCAGATATCCACGTGAAGGCAGTTTCCATAAGAGAGCCACTGGAAAATGATTCCCACTGATCTGCAAAGCAACTACCTTCTCTTACCTCATAAAATCACTCTCAGTGCCTCAGCCTATCCACTGCTAAAACCCTCTTGACTATTCCAATGTTCCCATGCGTGGCATCCCACCTTGCACCTTCCTAAATTTCAGCTCAACTAAAATTCTGCTAACTATATCCTAACTGGCACCAAGTCCTATTTACCCATCACCATTATGCTCGCTGATCCACAATGCCTCTCGGTCTGGCAACACCTGGATTTTAAAAGTCTAACCCTTCTTTTCAAATTCTTCCATGACCTTTCCCCCTTTGTAACCTCTGCCAGCCCAACAACCTTCCAAGGACTCAGCACTCTTACAACTGGTTTCGCACACATCACCACGTTTAATTGCTCCACCATTGGCAACCGTGAGTTCAGTTGTTGGGTCCCAGTTTCTGGAATGTCATTCCCCGACCTCTTCATCTCTCTTCTCTTTAAAGATGCTCCTTAAAACCCTATTCTTTGACCAAGTGTTTCATCATCTTCCCTAATATCTCCTTATGTGGGTCAGTGTAGGGCAGCACGGTGGCCTAGTGGTTAGCACAACTGCCTCACGGCGCTGAGGTCCCAGGTTCGATCCCGGCTCTGGGTCACTGTCCATGTGGAGTTTGCACATTCTCCCCGTGTCTGCGTGGGTTTCGCCCCCACAACCCAAAAATGTGCAGATTAGGTGGATTGGCCATGCTAAAATTGCCCCTTAATTGGAAAAATAATTGGGTAATCTAAATTTTTTTTAAAAATGTGGGTCAGTGTCAAATGTTGTCTAATAATGTTTCTGTGAAGTCTTTTGGGATGTTTACTACGTTAAAGGTGTTATATAAATGCAAGTAACTGTCCATCAACTGAAGCAGCAGTCAAGTTTGAAACATCAGCAATTCTAATTCTCACTCAACCTTACACATAGTGTAGCCATGCTGGCCACGCAAAATGGACACTGAGCCAAACTAAAATGGAAGGCTGCTGAGAAACAGACAGTTCAGCCAGAACAGCAGTCTGCAAAGAGCAGTTTGCATTCTGCAGCAGCAGAAACCAGTTTGGGCTCAGGTGAAAAGACCTTAGCTAGGTGCAAATGGCAAAACGCTTTGCATGCTAATGAGGCCATCAGACTTGAACACCCACACAATAGATACATTTGGTTCTGAATGGACACATTCCAATCAAGACCCAGACATCGAGGCACCAGAAACCTCCGAACAAAAGGACATAAGAAACGCCCCCTCCATCACGGAGACCCCCTCGCATTGGGGAATTAATCCAGTATCGATAAGAAATTGATCCAATAGGTAGAGCCCGCCCGAGAAGAGGGAAGGACAACGGAACCCCTATAAAAGATAGGGACCTCGTGTTGTCCGGTCTGTTAAACCCGTGCTCCGGCTCCGACTGACACCTGGTATCCTGACTCCAGCCGTTGAGCACCAGCCGCCGAAACCGTAAGTTCAACGCTCGCTACGCGATCCAAGCCCACTAGACTCCCAAGTGCCAGAACGCTTGCTGAAGGCTGCAGACAAAACCAGGACGAAGGCCTCGTTCTCTGACCTTGCCTGTTCCTGTTAGATAAGTATTCTGTTTGCTTATGTTTAGTTGTAGCTTAGTCTCTTAGTGTGTGCATGAGTATTTATTATTAACTGTATAATAAATATTGATCGTTTGAACTTGACTAATCGGTGTATCGTCTTTATTACTTTGAATTTGACCTTGGAATACTTGTGACGTTGCCTATACGGCAACTGGCGACTCCAGAGCTAAATAATTACATAGAACAGAGCCTAGCAGTGTTAAGCACACGTCGAACTCGGAGGCGTGTTAATACACTCCAATAAACGCGTTTTACGCCCATAGTAAAACGTGCAACAATAGGACGGAGACAATATGAACTGTTCGAGAAGAGGCCAAACATTTAGAAACAAAGAAATAAACTAAAGGGTATCAAGTCGGGATCAAAACGGGATTATTATTTAAACAATAAAATATTAAAGCATGCCGCTGTGCAGAGAGACCTGGGTGTGCTCGTGCATGAGTCACAGAAAGTTGGTTTACAGGTGCAACAGGTGATTAAGAAGGCAAATGGAATTTTGTCCATCATTGCTAGAGGGATGGAGTTTAAGACTAGAGAGGTTATGCTGCAATTGTATAAGGTGTTAGTGAGGCCACACCTGGAGTATTGTGTTCAGTTTTGGTCTCCTTACTTGAGAAAGGACGTACTGGCGCTGGAGGGTGTGCAGAGGAGATTCACTAGGTTAATCTCAGAGCTGAAGGGGTTGGATTACGAGGAGAGGTTGAGTAGACTGGGACTGTACTCGTTGGAAGTTAGAAGGATGAGGGGGGATCTTATCGAAACATATAAAATTATGAAGGGAATAGATAGCATAGATGCGGGCAGGTTGTTTTCACTGGCGGGTGAAAGCAGAACTCGGGGGCATAGCCTCAAAATAAGTGGAAGTAGATTTAGGACTGAGTTTAGGAGGAACTTCTTCACCCAAAGGGTTGTGAATCTGTGGAATTCCTTGCCCAGTGAAGCAGTTGAGGCTCCTTCGTTAAATGTTTTTAAGGTAAAGATAGATAGTTTTTTGAAGAAAAAAGGGATTAAGGGTTATGGTGTTCGGGCGGGAAAGTGGAGCTGAGTCCACAAAAGATCAGCCATGATCTCATTGAATGGCGGAGCAGGCTCGAGGGGCCAGATGGCCTACTCCTGCTCCTAGTTCTTATGTTCTTAAGTCCGTAGAGGAAACAAAGAAACACAAAATATAATAATATACAAAAATGTTTAATCATATGTGGGTGAAATCACTGAAGTGAAAATGGCTGATAGGTAGTTTATTTGCTCAATGTCTCTCAGCTCTTGGTTCTATTTTTCTGAAAGATGATACATGTTTAAGCTCATCTGTTAGTGATTCTTTTAATAGGTAGCAATGCGAGGAGTTTTCATACCTGAGGCGGCCCAGTACCGAACACCATTCCCTTCTATTTCTCCATTCAGAAACTCCCCCTCGTAGTAACTGCCGTCCTTCATCAGAAACTTCCCAATACCTAGTGTGGCCAAAAATAAAGTCAATCAGAGCCTTCCATGTCTGTCAGAGCCAGTGGGTTCAAATTTGAACTGCGGGCCCTGTTTACAAATCTCAGGATAGTGACAGCAATCAATGACAATTACTCTCTAAAAGGTTTTTTTTGAAGATAGACATTACCAATGAGGAAGAAAACAGGTGACAAAAATTGGAACATAGTTTTCAAAACTATCAACCATAATGTAGGGCCAGGGACATGTCGTGACAGGTCACAGAAAGTAGTGTCTATAAGAAGCAGACATGTACTATGAAACAAATTTTTAGGAGCATATAATCATATGGATATTGGCCACTGCTTTATGAGTAGCACACTTGCCTCTGGGTCAGCAAGCTGTAAGTTCAAAGCCCCACTTCAGAGACCTGGCACTAAACTCTGGGCAGACACTCGAGTGCAGTACTGAGGAAATGATGCTGCATTAAAGCTGCTGGGCGCGATCGAACGGCATGAGGCTGTTAAATCCCGCAAGATTTGCGATGCCCGGAATGCCTCGCGAGATCTGGATCAACATGAACCAGGCGAAGAGACTATGCCAGGACGCAAGGGTAAATGCGGCCCCCCAGGTGAGATAGGGACATGCCTGGGCTAGTGAACTGGTGCTGCCTCTTGGTCCAAGGAGGGGGGGGGGGGGGGGGGGGGGGGATCCCGTATGGTGGGAGGGGTTCCCAGTGTGTGTGGAGGGTCCTCATTTAAATACATTAGCATGGCATTATTATTAATAATAATAATAATAATGATAATAATCGCTCATTGTCACAAGTAGGCTTCAATTAACTTACTGTGAAAAGCCCCTAGTCGCCACGTTCCGGCGCCTGTTTGGGGAGGTCAGTACGGGAATTGAACCGTGCTGCTGGCCCTGTTCAGCATTCCAAAACAGCTGTTTAGCCCACTGTGCTAAACCAGCCCCACTAGTGGGTTTCCCTGCTGCATCGCCGATCTCCCCCCCTCCCCCCCCCCCCCCACCCCCGCACATTTTCATTCCCACCTTGCCGATGTTGGCACCACCAAGTCTCTGTTGGAGAGGATCCTTTCTCTAGGGGGAGGGGGGGTCGGAGGGGGTAGCACGTTTGACATCTATGGGCGGATCCTGTCAAAGGAATCGGCTCCGGGGGATGAGGTGAAAGTGAAGTGGGAGGGGGAGTTGGGAGCTATAGGGGATGATGAAGTGTGGAGTGTTGCCCTTTGTAGGGTGACGTCTATGCCTTGTTTGCGGCTCGACCTGATTCCGCTGAAGGTAGTTGCATAACGCTCACCTGACCAAGGCTAAAATGGGTGGCTTCTTTACAGAGGGAGAGGTCAGGTTCGTGCGGTGCACCGGGGGGCCGGCCATCTACACACACACACACACACACCCCAAACTGGTAAGTTGTCGGGTCTCGTTCTTTAGTACCATGTCAGCAATTCTGAATATTGATCTGGAGCCTTGAACTTTGGTGGCCATTTTGGGATGAAGGGATGCAAACAGAGATGAAGGCAAATGTTCTCGTCTTTGCCACGTTAATTGCCGAGAGGCGGGCTCTGCTGGAATGGACGTTTCCTACCCCATCCAGAGCCTCGGTATGGTTGGATGACCTAATGGAATTCTTGTACCTAGAGACAATTGAGTACACCGTCAGGAGGGCAGATGAGGGGTTCCATCGGAGATGGCAGCCATTTAATGACTACTTTAAGGAATTAGTCACCATCAGCTGCTAAAGGGTTTTATTTTTCCTTTCTTTTGTGGATGAGGGGCATACGGTTGGTTGTGTTTTTGTTGCGTAGTGATGTTAGTTTTGTTATAAAATTTATTGTAAATGGAGAATTTAATAAAAATGTATACTTTTTAAAGTTCTTTGGCAACACACAAAGAAGGAAGCGTTGAGTGAAATTTGTAACACCTCAAAAAGCAGCACAAGGAGAACTTACCATGCTTTTTCCCCTTCTTCCATTCTCCCTCATACTGAAAAAAGCTGTTTGGATAAACATACAGACCAAAACCTGGGAGAAAGAAAATCCTAGTTAGTTTCAAAGTGTGGCACTGTATCCATTTTTATTGGTGTGTGTGTAAAGCCACACTTAATTATTACAGGTGTAAACATTCAGAAAGCATTTAATCCGCTGCTGCAGTCAGATTTACAAGCATTTTCCCGATCTTACAAGTTCTGGCATTCAATACAATCATCTCATCTCCACCTCATTCCCACCTTCCTGGCTGCTTCCCATAACCCTTCATCCCGTTATTAATGCAAAAACAATCCATCAATTTCCTCCTTAAATTTGTTTAGTGAGGGCAGCACAGTGGCGCAGTGGTTAACACTGCTGCCTCACGGCGCCGAGGACCCGGGTTCGATCCCGGCCCCGGGTCACTGTCCATGTGGAGTTTGCACGTTCTCCCCGTGTCTGCGTGGGTCTCACCCCCACAACCCAAAGACATGCAGAGTAGGTGGATTGGCCACGCTAAATTGCCCCTCAATTGGAAACAAAATAATTGGGTACTCTGATTTTGTTTAGTGTTCTGGTGTCCACTCTACTCTAGGGTAAACAGTTTCACAGATTCCCGGCCCTTTGAGAGAAGTAATTTCTCCTCACCTCTGTCTTATCCGAAATATATGACCTCTCGTTCTAGAATGTCTAACAAGGGGAAACATCCACTCTACGTCTACCCTGTCAATCCCCTTTACCATCTTATGTACCTTACTTATATCTCCTCTAATTCTTCTAAACTCTAGTGAGTATGGGCTTGAACTACTCAATGTCTCTTCAAAAGACAAGCTCTTCATCCCTGGACTCAATCGAGAGAACCTTCGCTGAAACGCCTCTAAAGCATTTAAGTCCTTCCTCACGCAAGGGAACCAAAACTGTGAGATATAGTCTCAACAATGCCCTACACAATTGCAACAGCGCTTCCCTACTTTTATACTCTATTCCATTAGCGATGAATGTGTCCCAGATGACATCAGCAATGTGGAGCTATAATAGCAGACCTGGCACTCTGGCACCTATTACCACTGGGGAAAAGGTTACAAAGAGGAGATTCACTCTCAAATGGTGGAGAGATGTTCCAGCCTATCTTCCACCTGGACTGCTCCTCAATTTCCAGCGCCATTTCTTTCCTACTCTTTGGTTGTCTGCAATACAGAGACAAGCAAGGCAAAGGACCTCCTGATGGGACTGCTCTAGGACCTGGCCATTTGCAAGTCCATGCCACAAACAGCCAAGGGAGTTCTTCAGCCGAACTGCCTGACTCTGTTCCATGGCTCTGTTCACACCTGGTTGCCCTTCGAGAGGGAGCACATGGTCTCGGCTGGTACACCCCAGGCTTTTCTGCCCACCAGATGGATTGGAGTGCATTATCGACACGGCAACAACATTTTGATTTAATACATTTCCTTTTGTTTTAATTATAATTTTAAACTGATTATTGTGCTTGATTAAAAAATGGACACTTTTGTTCATTTAATTTTGATTCCTATTGATGACACCTGTATCAGCCTAATTTGCATTTTAAAGAGTGGAAAACGATGAAGAGGTTGATGGTGAAGGAATATCCCTTCGGTTGGATGAATATTGCAATTAAGAGAACAAAGAGAATTGTTGGCGCATGAATTGTTTTAAAACAATTGTTGTTGAGATCTAGGTAATCTGGCAAAACCGCTTTAATTGCTCATCCTAGTTAGTGTAATATTGTGCTGATGGTGGACTTTATGCTTGTAATCATTTTAAATTGCTGAGTGCGGTGGGTCGGCCATTCAAGACCATAAGACGACTTCTGGTGACAGCGGGCGGGAGGCAGCCGCACACTAGAGGGCTCCCGCTCAGGAATAGGAATTTCGGAGTTTTAACGCCCGGTCCCGGGGGCAACGGAGGTTGAAAAGGCACAGGGAGGAGAAATGTCCAAGCTTGGGAAAAAAACGGCTGTGAAAAAAGGGGTTAACGGACATCCGCCGGTGAGTGGAAAAGTCAGCGCAGGAACTGTAAGGAAAGCGGAGGCTGGAGCACCAGGGGGGCCACATCGCTCACAGCAGAAGGAATGACCACGGTGATGGCTGTGGAACTTGAAAAACAGTTCACAAAACACATGGAAGGCGATGAAGAAGGAGATGGGGCGGTATTGAAAGTGCTGGTGGAGGAGGCAATTGCCCTGGTGAGGGCGGCGGTATCAGGCGCAGTGGCGGAGGTGCGGGAGCAAGGCGAGATACTGAAGGAAGTGAAGGAGGCATTATTGCAGTACAGTGATCAACTCACCTCGATGGGGAAGGAATCGCAGAGGGTGATAGAGACCACCTAGGGTCGGCAAGCCAAAATAGAAGACCTGGAAAACAGATCCAGGTGACAGAATCTGAGGATTGTGCGTCTGCCCGAAGGGGTGGAAGGCCTGAGGCCGACGGAGTATTTTGCCACGATGTTGGCGAAGCTATTGGGGGAGGGGGGTGGGGGGGGGGGGGGCAATCCCTCCTGCTATGAATTGGATCGGGCTCATCGGTCGTGGAGGCCTATACCAAAGGTGAGTGAGCTGCCAAGAGTAGTAACTCTGTGTTTCCGTAGGTATAGCGTGAAGGAGAAAGTCCTGGGTTGGGCTTAGCAGAAGCGGGTCGTGCAGTGGGCTGGAGCTGGTATACACATATACCAGGACTTTACGGTGGAGCTGGTGAGGAGGCGGACTGCTTTCTGCCGGGTGAAGAAGACACTGTACATCAGTAAAGTGCAGTGCGGCATAGTATATCCAGCTAAGTTGAGGATGACCTACAAATTCAAGGACTTTTATTTTGGGACGGCGGAAGCATCGGGGGAGTTTGCGAAGGCAGAAGGACTGTGGCAGATTTGAGAAATGGTCGTGTACCGATGTAGCCTCATGTAACTTTATTTTTTCACTGCGTGTTGGTGGATGTACTAAATGAGTCGATGCTGTATATATTTGGACAAGGGAAGAGATGGGACTTTCATTTGCAATGATCATTCTTTGGGGCTTGGGTGTGTACTCGGGGGTTGTGTGCTAAAGGGGATGTCTTGGTTTTCCTAGGGCAGGGCAAGGGGGAAAGGGACCCGGGCGGGGGCCTCCACGCTGGCCGGTTTAAGCTGGTCAGTGAACGGGAGTGAGGTGGGGAAGGGGCTGCGGCTATCGGAGCCTGGTAGAACAGGTTTTGGTGAGTCTAGCCGGGGTGAAAGGTTGGGGGAAGGAACCGAGGTTGGGGAGAGGAGTTTACAAGAGGAAGTGCAGGGGAAGAGTCTAGGAGGGGGGCTGGTGGTGTCTACAATTCATGGGTGTCATTCACGGTACTCTTTCGGGGATTGGATGGGCATTGAATATTGGGGGGGGTTGGCGGGGTGGACTGTTTATGTCAATGGTGACCATAGGCAATTCCTGATTCCTTTTTCTTTTTTCCTTTCTTTTTCCACCTTGGGAGGGTTTGTTTTATTTGATGCTTATATTGTCAGATGTTTGGGGGGTGGTGGGAGGATGGGATCGATGTTGTTGATAAGGGGATTGACATTGTATTCGTTACCGTTTACCTTTTGTTGGTGGGGTGTAAATACTGAAGAAAATGTGAAAATGGAGAATAAAGATATTTTTTTTTAAATTCAATACCAGAAGACGTCGGAGCAGAACTAGGCCATTCAGCCCATCAAGTCTGCTCTGCCATTTAATGGATTTGTTATGATAATCCTTAACTCCACTTTCCCACCTTTCCCCACAATCCTCAATCCCCTTACTCAGAGATTCCCAATTCCGTAAAATAAACAATCCCCATATAACAATTCAACTCATGGTCAATTTTTTCCTGGAGCTGGCACACGTTTACCAGATAGTTTTGTTTAATTTTAGAGTACCCAATTCATTTTTTCCAATTAAGGGGCACATCTTTGGGTTGTGGGGCCGAAACACACCCAAACACGGGAGAATCTGCAAACTTCACATGGACAGTGCCCAGAGCCGGGATCGAACCTGGGACCTTGGCGCCGTGAGGCAACACATTTACCAAATTGATTGAATTCAATTTCATACTCAGAAAATAAAAGCAGCTCCGCCATTCATTACGGTCACGGCTGATCAACAAGTTCAATACCCTGATCCCACTCTCTCCCCATATCCCTTGACCTCTTTATCCTCAAGATCTATGGGCTGGATTCTCCGCACCCCGACGCTGAAATCGCAATGGAGAATGGAGAACCCATTTCCCCGCACGGAATCGGGAACGCTGCTGGTTCGCCGATTCTGCGTGTCCCGAACAACGGCAGAGTCGGAGACTACACCACGACACCTACCTGGGGCCATTGCCAGAGGCCCGCTCCGCCATTCTCCGCCCCCGACGGCGTGGATCTAATTAGTCCTGCCGATCGGGATACTTGTGTGGCGGCTGCGGGCTCGGTCTACGGCTGCCCTGGTCAGTGGCGTGCCAAACGGAGGGCAGGGGGAGCCTTATACGTGGCTGGTCAATGTTTGGGCAGGTGGTCAGGGTCGAGTGCGGGGCCGATCGGGGGGCTCTATTTTCAGTGTCCAGCTCCGCGGTCCGAGTCCACCGCTGTGGGCATGCGCAACCTCCGACCCGGAAGTGCGGGGGCCCGTATCTGCAGCAAAAGCTGCTAGATTTACAGCAGGCCCCTGCTAGCCCCTTGCAGGGCTAGGAATATGTGGCCCTTTAATACCAGTTTTTCTGGTGTGAAATTCCACAGTTTTGACACCGGCGTGGGGACACAGTCCCAATAACGGAAAATCCAGCCCTATATCTATTACCTTCTTGAAATTACACATTGTTTCGCCTCGACTTCTTTTTGTGCCAGTGAATTCCGCAGATTCACCACTCTCTGGGTGATGACCCCTAGATCTGGATTCCCCCACCATTGGGAACATTGGGTGTAATTCTGTTGCTGCGATGCATGCGAGTGAGAATCCCGGGACAGACCTCCAACGGGCCTCCCGGCAGCTTCTGCACCTCGCACGATTCACCCAAGTTCTGCGAAATGTCGGACCTCCGCCCAAAAGGGTGGGATCAAACCAAAGTAAAGACCTCCCTGCCTGATAGCCACCGGCCTCCCTCGATTCTCCAACCCCACCCAGTGAGGCTGCAGCTAGGAGCCTTTCAGCACTGGTCCATACAAACATGGACTGGACTGGGCGGAACGGTACCCAGGGGGGGTCTCCGGGGCCACCAGAAGCCTTGGGTGGTCAGGGTAGTGCCGGGTGGCCCCCCTGACCCTCCCCCTGGAATGTGGGCACCTTGGCGCTGTCCAGCTGACACCTTGGCACTGCTCCTTTAAGCGGCCAATAGCAATGCCCCTTTAAGCGGCCAATAACACTGCCCCTTTAAGCGGCCAATAACATTGCCCCTTTAAGCGGCCAATAACATTGCCCCTTTAAGCGGCCAATAACACTGCCCCTTTAACTGGTCAATAACACTGCCCCTTTAAGCGGCCAATAACACTGCCCCTTTAAGCGGCCAATAACACTGCCCCTTTAAGCGGCCAATAACACTGCCCCTTTAAGCGGCCAATAACACCGCTCCTTTAAGCGGCCAATAACACTGCCCCTTTAAGCGGCCAATAACACTGCCCCTTTAAGCGGCCAATAACACTGCCCCTTTAAGCGGCCAATAACACTGCCCCTTTAAGCAGCCAATAACACCGCCCCTTTAAGCGACCAATAACACTGCCCCTTTAAGCGACCAATAACACTGCCCCTTTAAGCGACCAATAACACTGCCCCTTTAAGCGGCCAATAACACTGCCCCTTTAAGCGGCCAATAACACTGCCCCTTTAAGCAGCCAATAACACCGCCCCTTTAAGCGGCCAATAACACTGCCCCTTTAAGCGGCCAATAACACTGCCCCTTTTAGCGGCTAATAACACTGCCCCTTTAACTTGTCAATAACACTGCCCCTTTAACTGGTCAATAACATTGCCCCTTTAAGCGGCCAATAACACTGCCCCTTTAACTGGCCAATAACACTGCCCCTTTAAGCGGCCAATAACACCGCCCCTTTAAGCGACCAATAACACTGCCCCTTTAAGCGACCAATAACACTGCCCCTTTAAGTGGCCAATAACACTGCCCCTTTAAGCGGCCAATAACACTGCCCCTTTAAGCAGCCAATAACACCGCCCCTTTAAGCGGCCAATAACACTGCCCCTTTAAGCGACCAATAACACTGCCCCTTTAAGCGGCCAATAACACTGCCCCTTTTAGCGGCTAATAACACTGCCCCTTTAACTTGTCAATAACACTGCCCCTTTAAGCGGCCAATAACACTGCCCCTTTAACTGGCCAATAACACTGCCCCTTTAAGCGGCCAATAACACTGCCCCTTTAAGCGGCCAATAACACTGCCCCTTTAAGCGGCCAATAACACTGCCCCTTTAAGGGGCCAATAACGCTGCCCCTTTAAGCGGCCAATAACACTGCCCTTTAAGCGGCCAGGTCTGTCTCACCATCCCGCATCTGCTGCTTCACTTCCCCGACATAGCGGTCTGCAGCCGCCGGCACCTCCATCGCAACGCGGCCCCGACACCAATAACATCGCCACCCATTGGTCAGGCCATTGACACGGTTGCTAGGGAAGAGCCACCAATCACGAGTCAGGGTTTCTACGGGTCCGTTTCCTCCACCAGCTGCCGGCAAGAAGGTCCTGGGAAGCGGCTCCCAGGGGCTGGTCCTCCCAGTGTTTGCGCCACCTACAGGCTCCTCCCGTGGGCAGGAATCTCAATCTGCACCCACTGTGTGTATGAGCTGATGTTAAAAGGGCAATGCGGCTGTGGTGGATATATATGTATTAACTTACAAATCAGGAACAAGAGTAGACCATTCGGCCCATCGAGTCTCTTCCACCATTTGGAAAAATCATGGATAAAATGTGGCCTCAACACCAACCACTTTCCTGCCTACTCCCAGTACCATATGACTCCCTTGTCAAGAATTAACTTCTCCACTGCTCTCTGAGGAACAGAATTCCGCAGACTAATATCCCTCTCAGAGATATTTTAAAAATCTCATTCTCATGTTAAATGGGCCCCCTTATGTCTAAGCTGTGCCCACGTTCTCGCTTTTCCCCCAAGGTGAAACATCCAGCATTCACCCTGTCAAGTCCCCTCAGGGTCACGTATGTTTCAGTAAGATCACCTCATAATCTTCTAAACTATGGATACCAGCCAATCTGTTAAACCTTGCTTCAAAGGCAATTCCTTCATCCCAGGAATCAGTTAACTGAACCCTCTCTGAACTGCTTCAAGTGCAATTATATCCTCTCCTAAATAAGAATACCAAAACTGTACACAGTATTCCAAACCCATGCGGAGGCAGATGTTGTAGCCTGTGCCTCTTTGATCGCCCGAAGGCAGATCCTGATGGGATGGAGAGCAACCTCTCCACCCTGTGCTCTGGCATGGTGGGGGTACCTGTTGGAATTCTTGACTCTTGAGAAGGTTAAGTTTGAACTGAGGGGAAGGATGGAGGGTCTTCTACAATTCATGGGCATTATTCATCATGCACATTAGTTGGGGCGGGTGGGTGGGTGGGAGGGTTGGGGGGAAGGGGAACTGTGTGTGTTAATGGCGACTATGGGTGATTCCTGATTCCTTTTTGTCATTTGTTTATGTAACATGCGGGCTAATGTTTAGGGTTTGGTGGGAGGATGGGATCGTTATTGATATGGGGATTGACATATTTGTTACTGATTATTGTTTATTGTTGGTGGGTGTAAATTTGGGAGAAAATATGAAAAAAGAGGAGAATAAAAATATTTTTAAAAAAGAGTATTCCAAACACAGTCTCACCAATACCCTGTACAAGTGTAGCAAAAACTGTAGCAGGATGAGTCTTGTTAAACTCACATTACTGCCTTCTGCCAGCTTCATGTACAATGCAGATTTTCTTGCACCAAAGCTTGTCAACCCTCTCATATTGTCCAGGAATTAAAGATTAGCCACCTGGATGTTGTCGGGAGTAAATCATGAACCCGAATTGAGGCATATACAAAAAAAAGTCGACAGCACCGTGGTAGCGCAGTGTGGACCTGGGAGTCATCGAGACCTGTTTCAGAGATCTCTGTGCATATAGAGTTAACCTTTTCCTTGTTCTCAATAAACCCATTTTGGCTACGCAAGAAACCTCCGCTGTGTTGCCTCGAGCCACCACAAGCACTCTTGTTTATTTGTAAAAATGTTGGAAACTGGGAGAAAGTCTGTTTGGGCTGGAAGGTCATTTGATAAAATCTCCAGGAATATGTCCAAATAGATTTGGCAATGCGACCAGGAAGCCATGTGACCACTACATTTAAGCTTTGACTGGCCTAAGTAGTATCCGCTTCAAATGCAAGATTTTGCATCTACAAACTGGACAAGCCCGAATGCACAGACGCGGATCCAGACTCCAAGTAAAACGCCTCTTGTGAGTCCCAAATCTTTCCTGTTCCTCTATGCCTCCGCATCAAACTCTGACCTCCTGCTTGCCCCATTTTGGACACCACTGGTTCACAATTTTACATTTGTTGAACAGAATTCTTTCCCCTCTTACTGACAAACCACAGTGTGATCACACTGCAGAGGGTACAGAAGAGATTCACGTGGATGTTGTCAGGAATGAAGACTCTGAGCTGATATGGAAGAGTTGATGGTCTGGGTTTGTTTGCTTGAGAATAAAGGAAGCTGAGGAGGGGTTTAATTGAGGGATTTAAAATTATGAGGAGCAGAAAGTTTCTCACCTCGAGAGGGGGGAGGGTGCGGGAGGTCTGAAACTTGCTGCCGGAAAGAGTGTTAGAGGCAGAGGCCCTCATTGCATTTTGAAAGTACTTGGATATACACTTGAGGTGCAGTTTGACATCCAGGGCTATGGACCAAGTGTTGGAAGGAGGGATTAGACGGGATAGATGGGAAGAAGTGGGTATTTTAGATATCAGAATAGACATTAGAGTTATATATGATCCTTGGGGTAAAACAGAAGAACCAAGTGATCATGTTCCAGTATATTTACCAGAGAAGATTTAATACACATATCCAGTTTAGATGGTGACCACTAACCAGACATTCTAAACCTCATTATAAGTGAAGTGGGTGTTGTGGTGAACGTGTTATACTAATAATGTAAATACCTCATGGGGGGCTACCCTGCTATTTCTGCGGCCAGTCCCAACACCCCCTGCAGCACTGCCCGGCCCGTAACGCGAACTGCAGCAGCTGCGGGAGAAAAGGACATTTCAGCAAAGTTTGCCTACCCTCAATCAAGCAGGCAGACCGGTAGCGTTTTTTTCGCTCACTCTCACCACCTCCGAAATTCGGCACTCCTCAGTTGAGAAGGAGGCCCAAGCCATCGTGGAAGCTGTGCGGCACTGGAGGTACTACCTCGCTGGTAGGAGGTTTACCCTCGTCACCGACCAACGGTCGGCAGCCTTCATGTTCGACAATACGCAGCGGGGCAAAATCAAGAACGATAAGATCTTGAGGTGGAGGATCAAACTCTCCACCTATAAGTACGATATGGTATATCGTCCTGGGAAGCTCAACTAGCCCCCAGATACCCTGTCCCGCGGCACATGCACCAGCGCGCAAGATGACCGACTACGGGCTATCCACGAATACCTCTGCCACCCGGGGGTCACCCGGCCTATCCACTATATCAAGGCCCGCAACCTGCCCTACTCCACCGAGGAGGTCAGAGCCATGGCCAGGGACAGCCAGATCTGTGTGGAGTGTAAACCACACTTCTATCGACCAGATAAGGCCCACCTGGTAAAGGCATCCCGGCTCTTTGAGCGCCTCAGTATCGATTTCAAAGGGACCCTCCCCTCCAATAACCGCAATACATATTTCCTCAATATTATTGATGAGTTTTCCCGCTTCTCCTTTGCAATTCCTTGCCCCAACATGTCCACCGTCATTAAAGCTCTACATAGTGTCTTCACCCTGTTTGGTTTCCCCAATTATGTCCACAGTGACCGGGGCTCGTCGTTCATGAGCGACGAACTGCGTCAGTACCTGCTCAGTAAGGGCATCGCCTCGAGCAGGACTACCAGTTATAACCCCAAGGGAAACGGGCAGGTGGAGAGGGAGAATGGGATGGTCTGGAAGACCGTCCTACTGACCCTGCGTTCCAGGAATCTCCCAGTTTCTCACTGGCAGGAGGTCCTCCCTTATGCGCTCCACTCTATTAGGTCCCTACTTTGTACGGCCACAAACGAGACCCCTCATGATCGCCTATTTGTTTTCCCTAGGAGACCCACCTCCGGGGCCTCGCTTCCGTCCTGGCTGAAGACACCGGGGCCAGTCCTACTCAGAAAGCACGTCAGGAGCCATTAGTCCGATCCTCTGGTAGAGATGGTCCAGCTCCTACACTCCAACCCCCAGTACGCTTATATCGAACACCCCTATGACCGACAGGATACGGTCTCCCTGCGGAACCTGGCGTCTGCCGGTTCTACCACCACCCCTTCACCATATCCCGCCCAACCTACCACGACCAGCGCCCCCGCCCCTATATGGCTCCCGCGCTCCCTCCCGCCCCGCCATCCCCCCTTCACCGATCCACAGGAATGAAGCTCCAGAAGAGACGCTCCCGAAGTCCACGTCTGTACCCGCACCACCGCCCTCACTACCGATGCCAGCACGGACGAGTTTGACACCCGGGCCAGCAACAATGCCAGAGCTTCAGCGATCATAGCGCACAATCCGTGCGCCGGACCGGCTGAACTTATGAACCCGTCACCCCCGCCAGACTTCATTTATTTTAACAGGGGGTGAATGTGGTGAATGTATTATGTCAATAATCCACCAGTGTATTTGTATCTGTGCTGTTGCCCTTGTATTTGTATCTGTGCTATGCTGTTGCCCTTGTGGGCAGGCACTGTTCTAAGTTGATTAAAGCCACGGTTTACTTCTACTCATGTCTCGAGTGAATTGATGGTCGCAACAGGTGTTTTGAAATTATTGCAAGAAATATATCCAAATACAACCCAGGTCCAGATTAAATTCCGCCCTGGATTTTAAAGTTAGTACCTGATGAATTGGCTCCAATATTGACCAATCTCTTTTAAACATCAAACAACACTGACTGCTTACCAGACCACTGGAGACGAGCCACATCTGTGAGATAGTCAATAAAGGGGATAAAGTCAGCCAGAAAACTACAGGTTTCTCTCACCAGTGTCATTTACAAATTCCAGGCCATTGGAGGCTCCCGGGTGGTCAGGCTCTGGGCAGGCTGATACCCTGGTACCCCCTCTGCCACATGGACACCATGGCAGTGCCACCAGGGCACTGGCAGGGGCAGTGTCTGGTGTCAGGCTGGCAGTGCCAAAGTGACCAGGTGCCAGGTTGCCTGTGCCAGGGGTCAGGCCAGTGGGTGCATTGCTCTTATGAGGTGGGGTGAGGGGGAGCTTGAGGGCCCTCTAACAGGTAAATTGGGGGGAATTCCAGAGGCCACGGTGGGGGGGTGGAGAAATCATAGATTATAGAATTAACAGTGCAGAAGGAGGCCATTTGGCCCATCGAGTTCGCACCAGCCCTTGGAAAGAGCACCCTACTTCAGCCCACATTTCCACCCTAACCCAGTAACCCCACCCAACCTTTTTTTGGACACTAAGGGCAATTTGGCATTGCCAATCCACCTAATCTGTACGTCTTTGGACTGTGGGAGGAAACCGGAGAACCCGGAGGAAACCCACGCAGACACGGGGAGGACGTGTAGACTCCGCACAGACAGTGACCCAAGCCAGGTATCGAACCTGAGACCCTGGAGCTGTGAAGCGATAGTGCTATCCACTGTGCTGACAAGAGATTGGGACGGCATTTAAAAACATCGGAAATAAGGGCGGCACGGTGGTGCAGTGGTTAGCACTGTGGCCTCACGGCGTCGAGGACCCAGGTTCGATCCCGGCTCTGGGTCACTGTCCGTGTGGAGTTTGCACATTCTCCCCGTGTCTGTGTGGGTCTCACCCCTGCGGCCCAAAGATGCGCAGGGTGGGTGGATTGGCCATGCTAAATTGCCCCTTAATTGGAAAAAATAATTATTGGGTCTTCTAAATTTATATTTTTTTAAAACGTAGGAAATGATGTAAGTACAGCCTTGGCAGGGCGCTCCCTGCCGTGGCCAAAATAAAAATAGTCCTGTTTGATCGCGGGTCGTTCTTGGTGCTGCAGACGCCGAGGAACACCCTGCTATACATGCCCAAAACGGGACACTGTTTTTTTGGGTGTTGAATCGCACCCCGTACTGCAAGATGGTCTGAAATTTCAAAAATGGCAGGACCAATGGGAGATAGCATTTAATGTCAGAAACTGCAATGTCATGTGCATTACCACCAAAAAGGATCCACTCATAGACAGCTTTAAGTTCTGTAATCAAATTCTCCAAAACAGGTAGAAACACAATCATATCTGGGCGTTCATCTTAAAAATCAATCTTCAATGGGCTTTCCACATTCAGTCGATAACATCCAAAACAAACAGGGTTCCCAGATTTCCGGGGAGAAATATTTGACATTGCAACAAAAATGTCAGAGTTTTAGCTTACTAAACATTTGTTCATCTAATCCTGGAGTGTGTGAGTGATGTGTGGGATCCTTCTATGGTGAGCGATACAAATATGATTGAAACAACCCAAAGACTGTCATAATATACACACAAGTATATGATGGTGCACAGACAGACATTGATTGACACACAGGATGACCAATGAACACACAGAACACAGCAGCCAATCACCAGACGGGACACGGCCACTATAAGGCTAGAGGGCACTAGTTTTCCCGCTCTCTTGGGCTGCAGCCTCTGAGACAGCCAGAGCTCGTGAGCAACAACTAGAACATCCACCATGTGGTAGTAAGATAGTCTGGTCAGGTTAGCCTCAGGTCTCCAGTCAACTCAGCATAGTTTCAACACATAGTTAAAGTATGTTTAATAGTTAAGGGTTCAATAAAATAGAGTTGCATTTCTCCAAGTGTTGGAAGCATGTCTCTCTCACTGCTATGGTAAACACAGTCCTCGCAGACCCAGCACACCCAGCACATCAAAGACCACTGGTGACCACTAACCTCCGTACTCATCATGAAGTTTCATTCATATAGCGCCTTTCACAACCTCAGGACCTCCCAAAACAGCCAATGCAGCACAGGACAAGCTCCCACAAACAACAATGTGATAGTGACCAGACAGATTTTTAATCAATGATATTAGTTCATGGATAAATATTAACCCAGGATACTGGGGCAAACTCTCCTGTTCCCGCCCTACCCAAGTCACGTAATGGCTGCCCTTTCACCGTGACTGTGACTGTGACCGTGACAACCTGTTCTAACATGCGTTTAACCTTTGGGTGGGCAAAGCTGTAATCGGCTCCCCTCCTAATTCCTAACCTTCTCATTTCAGATTTATGTCACTTGGAATTTGAACCCTTTGCCACAGTAAAACATTAAAGAAAGACTTGGATTGCTCCAGCAATTTATACAACCTCTCAAAACCCTTTATAGCCAATGAAGTACCTTTTGGAAGTGGAGTCACTGCTGGACTATAGGAAACGTGCAGTCAATTTGCTCAGAGAAAAGTCCCACAAGCAGTAATGACATAGTGACCAGATCATTTAGTGTTAGTGATGTTGGTCCAGGGATAAATATTGACCAGGACACAGGAGCAAATTCCCCAGCTTTCCTTCAATATAGCCCCACAATGGGATCTTTCACATTCACCTGAGAAGAAAGAACAAGGCCTGGCTTTAATGTCTCGATCAAAAGGTGACACCTCCAACAATGCAACATTCCCCAGTACTATACCAGAGGGCCTACCTTGATATGGTGCTCAAGGCTCTCGGGTGGGATTTGAATCTTTGGACCTTCCGATACAGAGGTCAGAGTGCAACACATTGAGCCATAACTGCCACCTTCTTCAAGTATCCGTTTAACACTAACACTAAACCATCCCATGAAGAATGATGAAGAATGACAACTCACCTGAGGTATGAAGGAGACACTGGCCTCTGTACCAAATAATAATAATCTTTATTAGTGTCACAAGTAGGCTCACATTAACACTGCAATGAAGTTACTGTGAAAAGCCCCTGGTCGCCACATTCCGGCGCCTGTTCGGGTACACAGAGGGAGAATTCAGAATGTCCAATTCACCTAACAGGCACAACTTTTGGGAATTGTGGGAGGAAACCGGAGCACCCGGAGGAAACCCACGCAGGCACGGGGAAGAACGTGCAGACTCCGCACAGACAGTGACCCAAGCCGAGAATCAAACCCGCCCTGGCGCTGTGAAGCAACAGTGCTAACCTCTGTGCCTCTTGTGAATTCCTAATTTTGTTTGTCCCCCTCCCCCGGCACCCGTGCCTCCAGCCGCCTCGTCCCTAAACTCCGGAATTCCCACCACAACTTTTTGCCTCTTCCCCCTTCTCTAAATATCTCTTAAAACCTAGCTCCTTTGACCAAACTTTGATTCAGCTATTATAATATGGCTCAGCATCAAATCTTGTTTCATAAAACTCGTGCAAAGCACCTTGGGATAGTTACTAGATGAAGGATGCTATACAAATGCATGTTGTTGTTTTGGAATCATTCTCCTGACAAGAGAGCGGGGATGAGCGAGGGCTTCATTCTGATTGAACTGGGTAACTGGCCTCAAACCAACGGAGAAAGCTGGTACAACTGCTCCATTCTGAAGCAGCGGAAGATTCCGCTGCAAATTGGGACTGCATTTTGCCTCTTCCAGCACTGAAAACAGATTTCAACCCTGCGCACATGTCAGTGGAATTCAGAGCAGTGCTCAGACACAGATTCCACTGCGCCAGGGGAATTCAATGCTCAGCCCCACCAGTGTGGCATGTCTGGCCAATAAGTTACAGATAAGTACTCAATGGACTGAAACTCTGCGTTATTGGGGGGTGCAATCCAGCAATTTAGCTGGATTTCGGGTCAACAATCAAGTCGTGGGTTTGATTAAAAGATTTATCTCTGCATCATTTACAAACAGACTCCTTTATCTTTGCAAACTGGCCATGGGGAAGCTTGTTTCCTGAATGTGGGACATGGTGTCCGGGGCCAAGAGCACAAATACCACGTTCCATCGCAATCTCAGTTTTCTCTCTCTGAGTTTCGGGCTCCTCCCTGCCGCTGCATGGAGCCCATTACTTTGGAAAGGAGGCCATCTTGTGGCCAGTTGAAGAAGACGAAGAGCAGGACAGAAAAAGCAGTTTCAGTCCCTCAAAACTTTATTCCACTAAGGAGAAATTTAGCACGGTCAATCCCCCTAACCTGCACATCTTTGGACTGTGGTAGGAAACGGAGCACCCGGAGGAAACCCACGCAGACACGGGGAGAACGTGCAGACTCCGCACAGACAGTGACCCAGAGCCGGGGATCGAACCTGGGACCCTGGAGCTGTGAGGCAGCAGTGCTAACCACTGTGCCACCGTGCCGCCCAATAACGCAGAGTTTCAGTCCATTGAGTACTTATCTGTAACTTATGTGGCACCAGACATGCCACACTGGTGGGGCTGAGCATTGAATTCCCCTGAAATTGGAGAGGACCCGCTCGATAAAATTTCTTCCAATTTCTGTCTCTCGTGTAATGCAGACAGTCTTTTCTGATTGCCTGCATTCTGAATCCAAATCTGAATATTCATCAATGGTATCACTATTCGATTTGGACTCCTCTTTTTTAGGAATACTTTCAGTCCTTGGACTTCTCAGAATTTGGTTTTCTACCAGATTTTATCTCTGATGAACTTCTGTGAGGAATCATTCTCATTTTAAAAAAATAAATTTAGAGTACCAATTCCAATTAAGGGCCAATTTAGCGTGGCCGATTCACCTACCCTGCACATCTTTTTGGGTTGTGGGGGTGAGACCCATGCAGACACGAGGGGAGAATGTGCAAACTCCCCATGGACAGTGACCTGGGGCCGGGATCGAATCCGGGTCCTTCCTTTGAGCATCCCCAAAACCAACCATTTTCCCTGGCTCCTAGAAAATCATCCCAACAGGTAGGACTCAATCACCGCCTGTTACTGGGCAGATTGCCTTTTAGTTAATTCATTGGCCACCAGCCAACCAATCGAACCGAGTCCCACCGATCTCTCGGGTGCCGAAAAGTCTGAGTTTTGAAGGCTAGCACAGTGTTCTGTCTCGTAACTTTTGATGGTGAGGCCACATCTGCAGTATAGGCCTCCTTATCTAAGAAAGAATATACTGGCCAGAGAGGGAGTGCAGTGAAGGTTTACCAGCCCTGGGATGGCAAGATTGTCGGATGAGGAGAGGTCGGGTCGACTGGGCCTGTATCTTCTGGGACTTGGAGGAATGAGAGGGGATCTCATTGAAACGTATAAAATTCTGACAGGGCTGCACAGAATGGCTAAAAGGATGTTGTTTCCTTTGGCTGGAGGGTCTAGAACAAGGGGTCACAGTCTCAGGATACAGGGTAGACCATTTAAGACTGAGGGTCATTGAGGGTGGTGAACCTGTGGCATTCTCTACCACAGAAGGCTGTGGAGAGCAAATCATTGAGTACATTTAAGAAGGAAACAGATAGATTTTTAGACTCTACAGACGCCCAGATATCTGGGGGCATGGTATTGAGATAGAGGATCAGCCATGATCATATTGAATTGTGTTTGTGATAAATAGTTTTGTTGTCTCATGTTCTTTCTTAACATTACCACATCAAGATTCAACATCAACTTAATCAAAGAACATTACAAATAAGTCTGTGAATTTCTCCATGTCGTGTGGAATCTCTGTTTGGACTCTCTTATTTTGAATTTGTTTTTCTCCAGCCTCATGAATTCGGCCAGGTCTGCAAGCCATTCCAAGCCCCGGGCCAGTGCTACCGACTTCCATCCGAGCAGAAGTCTCCACCTGCCAATCAGCGAGGTGATGGCCAAGGCGTCCGCCTGTTTCCCTTCCCAGAGCTCTGATACCCCGAAGACTGCCACAGACGGGCAAGGCTCCACCCTGACTCCCATCACCTTGAACATAGCCTCAAAGAAGGCCGTCCAGAATTCTCTTGAGTCTAGGGCATGACCAGAATATGTGGGTGTGGTTGACCCCCGGCACCTTTCACACCTGTCCTCCACCTCTGGGAAGAACCCACTCACGCGTGTCTTGGTAAGGTGTTCTCTGTGCACCACCTTCAGCAGCATCTGGCTTAGCCTGGCACAGGAGGAGATGGAGTTGACTCTGAGCAGTGCCTCAATCCAGAGTCCTCCCCCTATCTCCGTGCCCAATTCCTCTCCCTACTTTCGTCTGGTCTCATCCAGTGGAGTTCTAACCTTTTCCATGAGCCTCCTGTATATGCCACCGCACTTGTTGTCCCCTAACCAGTCCAGCTCCACCATCGTGTCCAGCAGTGTGTGCGTGGGTCTTTGGGGGAACTCTTTTGTCTCCTTGCGGAGAAGGTTACGTGGCTGACGATATCTGAGCTTGTTCTGTTTTGGGAGTTGGCACTTCTCAGTGAGTTCCCCCAAGGTCGCCAGTCTGTCGTTCACGTCCATGTCCTCTACCGCCAGCGTTTCTCTGTCCCTTCCCCACATCCCAAAGGTAGCGTCCATCTCTGCCAGTGCGAACCTGTGGTTATTGTAGATGGGGGCCCCGTGGACATCTTTCTCAGTTCAAAATGGCGTCTAAACTGTTTCCATGTACTTAGGGTGATCACTACCACCGGGCCCCTGGAGTGTGTGTGTGGGGGGGGGGGGCTGGAAGTGGTGCAGTGGTCAGCGCACGGTGAGAGGTCCCCGTGCAGGAGGCCTCCTCCGTTTGGTCCCAATCTGACTCCGGCAAAGGAAAGATGAACTTAGCTGTGAGAACCGTGATGTCCTGTGGGGAGCGAGCGTGGTCGTAAGAACCACCTGGAAGAAAGCTATTATTTGATGAACTGCACATGGCCACACTGGAATGTGAAAGGTGACGATGTTGGTTCAGAGTTTTGTGGCCTGGGATAGACACCGATATCGAAGGAATGGTAAAGCAGTGCGTTCAATGACAACTGCAACAGTAATTACCAACTGCAGCCCCAATGCACCCTTGGGAATGGCCAGGTCGGCCTTGGGTGGAGTTCATGTCGATTACGGAAGCCCATTTATGGGTAAAAGTGTTGCTGCTATTTTTGGACACACATTGCAAGAAGAAACTTAGGTTTCTGAGACTCCAACTGAGATGGTCTCTACTGCTGGGTCACAACCTGTTGAGCTACTGTGTTTATCATGAACTGTGTTAAAAATATTTATTATTGGGACTTCCGGTGGCGGCGATGTCCGAGTGAGTCGCACATTCGGCGGGCTCTCACTCCGGCGGGCGTTTAGGGGTGGATTTCCTGCGATAGCAGGACCACGGAGCTGAAGGAAGGCGGCAGCGAAAGTGCTGAGGAGCGGGCTGCGGCACATGGAACAGCAGGAGTCCAGGAGGCAGAAGGAAGGAGAGAAAAAGGGACAGAGACAAGGACCTGAAGAAACTTACCTGGAACCTAAGATGGCGGACAACGGACCCCGGACTCAGAAATCCAGCAGGCGCTGGATAACATGCTCCAGGTAATGAAGTCCAGTTTTGAAGCGCTGAAGTGGGACAGCTTGGACCCAATCCAGAAAGCGGTGGATCAGCTGAACCAGAGGCTGGACGCCCAGGATGTTAAAGTTAAGGAGCTGGGAGAAGCGGTGGAGGAGCAGGCGGATGCGCAGACGGTTGCGGCGCTAGATGTTGACGGGCTGAAGAAGCGGTAGAGAAGACTGCTAGACAGAGTGGAGGAGCTGGAGAATAGAGCCCGCAGGAACAACCTGAGGATGGTCGGCCTCCCGGAGGGGGCTGAGGGAGCTGATGCTGCAGCGTTTGTAGCAGACCTATTGATGCAGCTGATGGGGGCCGAAGCCTTTCCGCGCCCGCCGGAGCTGGAGGGGGCACACAGAGTGCAGGCGAGGCAGGGGCGGCCGGGTGGACCCCAGTGAGTTTGCTCCAGTGGGTTGGAGAGGGGGATGGGGCGCCGGGGAGTGGGGAGGAGGACGGGGAAACAATGGGAATGAGACAGGAAGGCGCCGGAGTGTTGAGTCACCGGGCTAGCAGATTGGCTAGTCAAGGGAGTCAGGTGGGGGGGCGGGGGGGGGGGTCACAGCCAGTGGATGGCAGGGGTGGGGGTATCGGGGATGTTGTTAGGGGAGGGGGGGGGTTGTTCTGCTGACGTCGGAGGGACTTGAAATAGGCACTGGAAAGGAGGTTGAGGGTTGAGGCAGCCAACAGGCGGGTCAGGAATGGCGCGACGCACGGGCCGGGGGCCGGCCCGAGAAAGGCTATGGCTGACCGGCGTGGTGGGGGGGGGGGGGGGGGGGGGGGGGGGGGGGGGGGGGGGGGGGGGGGGTGGGGGGGGGGGGGGGGTTGTGCCCCCTGACCAGGCTGATCACCTGGAACGTCAGGGGACTGAATGGGCCGGTTAAGAGAGCGCGGGTGTTCGCGCACTTGCGGGCTCTGAGGGCGGACGTAATTATGTTGCAGGAGACACATCTGAAAGTGTCTGACCAGACCAGGCTAAGGAAGGGCTGGATTAGCCAGGTCTTCCACTCGGACTTGGACTCGAAGTCCAGAGGGGTGGCAATCATGATCAACAAGTGGGTGCAATTTGAGGCTGAGGGCATAGCCGCAGACAGGGGGGGCAGATACCTGATGGTACGGGGCAGACTGGAGGGGAGAAGAGTGGTGCTGGTGAATATATATGCCCCGAACTCGGATGACGTGGACTTCATTAAAAGAGTGCTGGGGAAGATCCCGGACCTGGACTCTCGCAGGCTAATAATGGGGGGGAACTTTAACATGGTCTTTGACCCGACTTTGGATCGGTCGTGTCCCAGAACGGGTAGACTCCCAGCAATGGCAAGGGAGCTGAAAGGGTTTATGGAGCAAATGGGGGCAGTGGACCCCTGGAGAGCCAGACAGCCGACAGGAAGGGGCTACTCGTTTTACTCGCACGTCCATAAAGTATATTCCAGGATAGATTTCTTCGTACTAAGCAGGCATTCCCAACAGGAGGTGGGGGGCGAGTGGATGAGCTGGGGGCCCCGATTAGAGTAGAGGAGGTATTGGGGGGCCTTAAGGCTATGCAGTCAGGGAAGTCCCCGGGGCCGGATGGATACCCAGTAGAGTTCTATAGGAAGTTTTCTGAGCTGGTGGGCCCGGTCTTGGCGAGGGTTTTCAATGAGGCACGGGACAGAGGGACCCTGCTGCCGACAATGTCGCAAGCCACTATATCACTGATATTGAAGCGGGGTAAAGACCCAGAGGCGTGCGGGTCCTACAGGCCAATCTCCCTGATTAATGTTGACGCCAAGCTCCTGGCAAAGGTACTGGCGGGTAGAATGGAGGACTGCGTACTGGAGGTGATTGGGAAGGATCAAACGGGGTTCGTGAAAGGTAGGCAGCTGGTGGCCAACCTGAGAAGATTACTTAATGTGATAATGATGCCCCCGACGGGCAGGGAGGTGGAGGTAGTGGTGGCGATGGACACCGAGAAGGCCTTTGACCGGGTGGAGTGGGACTATCTATGGGAGGTGCTCGGACGGTTTGGGTTCGGGGAGGGACTGGTGGATTGGATCAAATTATTTTATTTTATTTTTTTTTAAATAATTTTTATTGGAATTTTTTACAGAAAATATGACAACAAACAATGAAAAGCAACAGTATAACCCCATAATAACTGTAACACCCCCAAGACCATATCAACGCATGTATCACATCCCCCCACCCCCCCCAAACCCAGTAAACAACAAGAGAACTTAAAAATAAATTAAAATTAAATAGCAAACACAGTCATCGTCTCCCCCCCTTCCCCCCCTTCCCCCCCCTTCCCCCCCTCCCCCCCTTCCCCCCCCTTTCCCTTCCCCCTTCCCCCCCCCTTTCCCCCCCCTTTCCCTTCCCCCTTCCCCCCCCTTTCCCTTTCCCCTTCCCCCCCTTTCCCTTCCCTCTTCCCCCTTCCCCCCCCCTTCCTCCCTCCCCCCCGGGTTGCTGCTGCTACTGTCCCAGTACCCTATTGTTGAGCCAGAAAGTCGAGAAAAGGTTGCCACCGCCTAAAGAACCCTTGTACCGACCCTCTCAGGGCGAATTTGACCTTCTCTAGCTTAATAAAACCCGCCATGTCATTGATCTAGGTCTCCACGCTTGGGGGCCTCGCATCCTTCCATTGGAGCAAGATCCTTCGCCGGGCTACTAGGGACGCAAAGGCCAGCACACCGGCCTCTTTCGCCTCCTGCACTCCCGGCTCCACCCCAACCCCAAAAATTGCGAGTCCCCAGCCTGGCTTGACCCTGGATCCTACCACCCTCGACACTGTCCTCGCCACCCCCTTCCAGAACTCCTCCAGTGCCGGACATGCCCAGAACATATGGGCATGGTTCGCTGGACTCCCCAAGCACCTGAAACACCTGTCTTCTCCCCCAAAGAACTTACTCATCCTAGACCCGGACACGTGGGCCCGGTGCAGCACCTTGAATTGGATGAGGCTAAGCCGCGCACATGAGGAGGAAGAATTAACCCTCTCCAGGGCATCAGCCCATGTCCCATCTTCGATCTGTTCCCCCAGTTCCTCCTCCCACTTAGCCTTTAGCTCCTCTACTGACGCCTCCTCCACCTCCTGCATAACCTTGCAGATATCAGATATCTTCCCATCCCCGACCCAGACCCCTTTGAAAGCACCCTGTCAATCACCCCCCTCGCGGGAAGCAAAGGGAATCCCTCCACCTGCCGCCTAGCAAACGCCTTTACCTGCAGATACCTGAACATGTTCCCCGAGGGGAGCCCAAATTTCTCCTCCAACTCCCCCAGGCTTGCAAACCTCCCATCAATAAACAGGTCCCTCAGCTGTCTGATGCCCGCTCTGTGCCAACCCTGGAACCCCCCATCAATGTTCCCCCATCAACCGATGGTTCCCCCTCAACGGAGCCTCCATCGAGCTCCCCACTTCCCCCCTGTGTCGCCGCCACTGCCCCCAAATCTTGAGGGTAGCCGCCACCACCGGACTCGTGGTATACCTCGAAGGAGGGAATGGCCACGGTGCCGTTACCAGGACGCCATCTCCAACCGTTTCCATGCTACCCCCTCCCCCTCCATCACCCACTTGCACACCATCGACACATTGTCCGCCCAATAATACCTCGAGAGGTTGGGTAACGCCAGCCCCCCACCATCTCTACCCCGCTCCAAGAAGACCCTCTTCACCCTCGGGGTCCCATGCGCCCAAACAAAGCTCATGATGCTGGATCAAATTATTATATCAGGCCCCGAGGGCCAGCGTCAGGACTAACAGAGAAGTGCCGGAGTACTTTAGGCTGTACCGAGGGACCAGGCAGGGCTGCCCGCTCTCCCCGCTGCTGTTTGCGCTGGCCATAGAGCCGCTGGCGATGGCGCTGAGAGCCGCAGAGGGATGGAAGGGGATGGTGAGGGGCGGGGTTGATCACAGGGTCTCTCTTTACGCAGACGACCTGCTCCTGTACGGGTCGGACCCAGTGGCCGGGATGGGAAGTATACTGGGAATGTTGAGGAAGTTCGGCCAGTTTTCAGGATACAAATTAAATACGGCCAAGAGTGAAATGTTTGTGGTCCAGGCAAGGGGCCAGGAGAACAGATTGAGAGGGCTACCGTTTAGGCTGGTTGAGGAAATTTCTGGTATTTGGGAATCCATGTGGCACGAGACTGGGGCAGGCTGCATAAGTTAAATTTGGCCAGGGTGGTGGAGCAAATGAAGGGAGAGTTTCGGAGATGGGATGCACTCCCGCTGTCGCTGGCAGGGAGGGTGCAGACTGTAAAGATGACAATCCTCCCTAGATTTCTATTTGTTTTTCAGTGCCTCCCGATCTTTGTCCCACAGTCCTTCTTCAAAAGAGTTAATAGGATGATCATGAGCTTTGTCTGGGCGGGAAAATCCCCGCGGGTGAAGAAGGCGATGCTGGAGAGGAACCGCAGCGAGGGAGGGCTGGCTTTGCCGAGTCTGATTCATTATTACTGGGCGGCCAACATCGCTATGATAAGGAAGTGGATGGTGGGTGCGGGGTCTATTTGGGAGCGGGTGGAGGCGGCTTTGTGCAGTGGCTCCAGCTTGGCAGCCCTGGTCACGACTCCTCTACCGCTGCCGCCGGCCAAGTACTCCACCAGCCCGGTAGTGTTGGCGACCCTTCGGATATGGGGCCAGTGGAGGAGGCATGTAGGGGAGACGGGGGCGTCTGTCTGAGTGCCAATCTGCGACAATCATCGGTTTGCCCCCGGGAGTATAGATGGGGGGTTCCGAGTATGGCGGCGGGCGGGGGTGGGAAGGGTGGGCAATATGTTCCTGGAAGGGAGCTTTGCGAGTTTGAGGAGCTTGGAGGAGAAATTTGGGCTGGTAAGTGGAAATGATTTTAGGTACCTACAGTTGCGGAACTTTGTTCGTAGACAGGTCCCATCTTTCCCACGCCTCCCGCCAATGGGGATCCTCGACAGAATAGTCTCTAGGGGGGAAGAAGGGGAGGGTAGAGTCTCTGATATTTATAAGGTGCTCATGAGGGAGGAAGGGTCCCAGACGGAGGAACTGAAACTTAAATGGGAGGAGGAGCTAGGCGGGGAAATGGAGGACAGGCTGTGGGCAGAGGCCCTGAGTAGGGTAAATTCGACCGCGACATGTGCCGGGCTCGGGCTGATTCAATTTAAGGTGCACATGACGGTGGCTCGGATGAGCAAATTCTTTGGGATAGAGGACAAATGCGCTAGGTGCGTGGGAGGACCGGCGAACCACGTTCACATGTTTTGGGCATGCCCTAAGCTTAGGGGGTACTGGGAGGGATTTGCGAGCATCATGTCCCGGGGGTGCTAAAAACAAGGGTGGCGATGGGTCCAGGGGAGGCAATTTTTGGGGTTTCGGAAGACCCGGGAGTCCAGGGGGAGAAAGAGGCCGATGTTTTGGCCTTTGCTTCCCTGATAGCCCGGCGACGAATACTATTGGCGTGGAGGGACTCAAAGCCCCCAAAGACTGAGTTGTGGCTTGCGGACATGTCGAGCTTTCTGAGTATGGAAAAAATTAAGTTCGCCTTGAGGGGATCTGTACAGGGGTTCGCCCGGAGGTGGCAACCATTTATTGACTTCTTTGCAGGAGAGTGAGCGTCAGCAGGGGGTGGGGGGGTAGAGTAGAGTAGAGTAGGAGGGATAAATGGGCGGGTGGTACCGGTGGGAGAGGAGCGGGCTTGTGCAGTATGTTACGATTGAAGTATTGAAAGTACGTGGATGTTTGCATATTTTTGCCTTGTTTGCTTTCTTTCTGTTGATGTCTGTAACTGTTTACAAAGCCAAAAACTACCTCAATAAAATTGTTTATTAAAAAAAAATAAAAAATATTTATTATTGATGTTGCCTTGTAAATTATATAACCTTTTATAATATGTTGTAGTAAGGGACTTAAAAGGGGAGGATTTAGAGGCAGGCTCCTTCAAGGGGCAATGTTTCGAAAGGTTATGTGACCCGATTGGCCTGCTGGGCCGTAGCGTGTGGACCCAGAGGGCTGAGAGCAGGTTTTCCAGGCAGAATCTTTCCTGGAGCTGTAGAAGTCGGTAGGACATCCTAGCACTCTGTATATAGTGTAGATAGTCTCATAGTTTGTTGTTGTTCAAACCTGGTGGTCGCCAATCTGTCACGTATTACAAACACTGAGCCACTCAAGGTGATATTACAGCAGATGTCCGACTTCTTTGCCAAAGAGGTAAGTTTAAGAAGCATCTTAAAAGAGAGGAGAGGCTTAAGGAAGGAATTCCACAACTCAGGGTCCAGGCAGCTGAAGACACAGCTCCCACTGCTGGAGTGATTAAAGTCAGAAATGCTCAGAAGGCTCGAATTAGCGGTGTGCAGATATCTGGGCATCAGTCCTGACGAAAGGTCACTGGCCTGAAACATCAAACGTTTCCCTCTCCAAAGTTGCCAGACCTGCCTCGTGTTGACAGCGTTTTCTTTTCAGATTTCCAACATCTGCCTTTGCAAAGGGTATTGGGGCTATCATAATATACACACAAGTATATGATGGTGCATAGACAGACACTGACTGACACACTGAAAGACCAAACACACAGAACACAGCAGCCAATCACCAGACAGGACACGGACACTATAAAGCCAGAGGGCACTAGTTTCCCCGCTCTCTCGGGATGCAGCCTCTGAGACAGTCAGAGCCCGTGATCAGCAACACGAACATCTGCCATGTGCTAGCAGTATAGTCTGGTCAGGTTCACCTCAGGTCTCCAGTCAACCTAACATAGTGTCGACCCACAGTGCAAGTATGTTTAACAGCTCATAGTTAAATAATATAGGGCGCAATTCTCCGCTCTCACGAAAATTCGGAGAATAGCGGGCGGCGTAAATTTTTACGGACACGCTGGTCCGACGCCCTCCCGCTATTCTCCCCCCCCCCCACGCCCGCCTCCCGACACGAATCGCTGCCCGCCATTTTTTTACGGCGAGCAGCGATTCTCTCCTGGCCGATGGGCCGATTTCCAAGGCCTTTACGGCCGTTTTTACAAGCGTAAAACACACCTGCTCTGACCATTCATAAAAACGGCCGTAAAGTCCCGTTCTCGGGAACCATGGCACCGATTGGCACGGCCTTACCACGGCCGTGCCAAGGGTGCCATGGGCCCGCGATCAGTGGGCACCGATCGCGGGCAGCGGGTACTTACCCCGCGCACTCTTTCTCCCTCCGCCGCCCCAATGGATCCATCCGCGGGGCTTCTGCGGGGCATAACGGCCCGCGCATGCGCGGGTTTCACGCACAAGTGCGATGACGTCATCCGCGCATACGCGGGTTGGAGTCGTCCAATCCGCGCATGCGCGGCTGACGTCATCTGATGCGTCAGCCGTCGCTAACTCTGGCTAGCAGGCTTAACGAAATTCGTTAAGCCCGCGATGCCGGAGTTCACGGCCGCGCGATGCTCGCCCCGACCGGGGAGCTGAATCGGTTCCCGGTCGGGGGGGGGGCGGAGGCTGGCGTCAAACGCGCCCGTTTTTGACGCCAGCTTCCCGAGTTTTCGTAACTCGGGAGAATCGCGCCCATAGAGTTGTACTTCTACAAGTGTTGGTAGCCTGTCTCTCTCACTGCTCTGGTAAACACAGTCCTCACAGACCCAGCATACCCAACACATCATGGTACCAGTGCGTGATGTTAGAGTTTGATGAACCTACCCTGAGATAATCTGCCTTCGACCAGCGATCAGCCATCCGGTAGTATGGACAGCGTCCGCCCTCCCCCGCCGCTCCGCATCGACGGCAACCTCGGTGCCAACTGGAAGATTTCTAAACAGAAGTTTCAGCTGTACCTCGAAGCCACCGACCTGGAAGCTGCCTCAGACGCCAGGAAGATTGCTCTCTTTCTCTCCATGGCCGGGGACCTCGCCATCCACATTTTTAATTCCCTCACATTTGCTGAAGGTGAGGACAAGTCCAAGTTCAAGACAGTCCTGCTCAAATTCGACAGCCACTGTGACATTGAAGTCAACGAAAGTTTTGAACGCGACGTCTTTCAACAATATCTGCAGGGTAAGGATGAAGCTTTTCAATCTTTCCTAACCCATCTTCGCATCCTCGCGCAATCCTGCAATTACGGCTCCACCTCCGATTCAATGATCCGCTACCAGATCGTTTTCGGTGTGCACTCGGACCCCCTACGCCAGCAGCTCCTCAAAGTGAAACAGCTCACCCTCGCTATAGCCATCAAAACCTGCGATCTGCATGAGCACGCCACTAACTGATACTCGCACAGCGGCAGTGACGGCGCGGCAAGGCCCGCATGATGCGGAGCAGGTGCAGGCCGTAAAACAGCTCCAGGGCCTGAGCCTGGATGAGGGCAGCCATTTTGCGCGCTTTTCCCGGGCTCCCGCGCATGCGCGCAACGACCGAGGGGACGGCGAGGCCGAAGACTGAACTGCGCAGGTGCACTACGTATGCCCGCACCGCGCATGCGCGGTGGCGCACTGAGCATTCTGACGTCACGTCATGCAACAACTGTGGCTCCTCCCACTTAAAGCGGCAATGTCCCGCGAAATCTCGACGCTGTCTCCAGTGTGGCAGGCTTGGGCACTGCACAGCCCTGTACAGGTCTGCCCAAACACCTGCCTCCCATCGCTCCCACCAGCAGCGCAGGGACGTCCAAACCGTACAACAACCGGTCACAGATTCCGACTCCGACACGGTTCCAGACCCTGATACCGATGATCTCAAATCCCTATTCCGGGTGGGCATCATCGTCAAGCATACAGTGCTTCATAAGAAAAAGGCCAAGCCCTTCCCAGTGATGAGCATTGATCCGGACGATGAGTGGTGTGCCACCCTTACGGTCAACAAATCTCGCATCTGATTCAGGCTGGACACCGGCGCTTCAGCCAACCTCATTGCGCGGTCTGTCCTCGACAGCCTCCACGTTAAGCCAACCATCCTGCCATCCGCCTGCCAGCTTCTCGACTACAATGGCAATGCCATTGCTGCCAGCAGCTCATGCCAGCTTGTGGTGTTGCACCGTTCCTTAAAGGCCACCCTGCCCTTCGAGATTGTAGGGTCCTCCAAAGCTTCCCTGCTCGGTGCTCAGGCGGCCAGATCCTAAACCTCATCCAAAGGGTTCACTCCTTGTCACCCGCTGAGGCTTCAGCATCTCCGGACGCCGACTTTCAGACACAACTGAAGAACATCATCACTCGATACCACGGTGTATTCGAGGGCATGGGCACACTCCTGTACACGGACAAAATTCTTTTAAAACCAAATGCCACGCCTGTGGTCTATGCACCCCACCGGGTGCCGGCGCCCCTCAAGGACCGCCTCAAGCAGCAGCTGCAGGACCTCCAGGACCAGGGTGTCATATCTAAAGTAACTGAACCAACCGACTGGGTCAGCTCCATGGTGTGTGTTCAGAAACCATCAGGGGAACTTCGCATTTGCATCAACCCCAAAGACCTGAACTGTAACATCATGAGGGAACACTACCCTATCCCAAAGCTCGAAGAACTCACCTGCCAGATGGCTTGCGCCAAATTTTTCACAAAGCTGGACGCCTCCAAGGGGTTCTGGCAGATACAACTTGACGCATCCCGTCGGAAGCTCTGCACCTTAACACCCCATTTGGCTGGTATTGTTACAACTGGATGCCGTTTGGCATCATCGGCATCATCTCAGCATCGGAGGTGTTCCACTGAATAATGGAGCAAATGATGGAGGGCATTGAAGGGGTGCGGGTATACGTAGACGACATCATCGTCTGGTCTACCACCCCACAGGAATTGATTGCCTCCAACGCATCCGGAGAATCCACGAGCATGGCCTCCGCCTCAACAGAGCCAAATGCTCCTTTGGTCAAACAGAAATAAAATTCCTCGGCGACCACATATCAGTTTGGTGTGCAGCCGGATGCAGACAAGGTGTCGGCAATCAATGCCGTGAAGACACCGGAGGACAAAAAGGCGGTCCTCCGCTTCCTGGGAATGGTCAACTTCCTGGGGAAGTTTATTCCCAACCTCACACCTCACACCACGGCTCTCCGCAATCTAGTGAAGAAAACCACCGAATTCCAGTGGTTCCCCGCTCACGAGCAAGAGTGGCGTGAGCTCAGGGCGAAACTCACCAAGGCCCTGGTATTGGCATTCTTCGACCCTGCCAAGGAGACGAAGATCTCCACTGATGCGAGCCAGTCCAGCATTGGAGCAGTGCTCCTCCAACGCGACGACTCCTCCTCATGGGCTCCAGTCGCATACACACGCGTGCAATGACACCCACCGAACAACGCTATGAGCAAATCGAGAAAGGGTGCCTGGGCCTCCTCACGGGAATTGTCAAATTCCATGACTACATATATGGACTCCCCAAATTTACGGTCGAAACGTTACTTTTTAACAAATTACGAATAATACCCTACCCCCTAAATGACCCCCCCCCCCCCCCCCCCCCCCCCCCCCCCCCCCCCGCCAAGAGAGGGTGTTGCAATCGTGGACTTTTGTGTTAATCTTGCTTTTGAGGTGCGGATCATCTTCGTTGGTGCTCACTCTTTCAGTTTGCGAGGCTCCGAAAGAAGATTATTCTTTGCCTGCCTTGATTTATTTTACCATCGATCTTTTCCATCAGCGTCAGACTTTCTAAATCATGATTTATTACCTGCCCAAGAAATTCCAACTTTCCCTTCCTGATGTTGGTCAGCAGAATTCTCTTGGGCTCAGGTTATCCAAAGCTCTGTTGCTGTGTTCTCATTTACACAAAGCCCTGTTCATTCATCAACCCTGGGCTTGCTGACCTATATGGGTTGTGGTTTAAGCAATGCCTCAATTTTAAAATTTTCACCCTAGTTTCCAAATGCCTCCAGCTTTATTTGTTGTTGCAAAATTATACTTTATTCATAAAATATCCAAAAGATTACAAACATTTCAAAATGGTCATTACAGATAATTTAAAGATATTTAAGTTATCTCCATAGTTCAAGTTGCACTCTGAGATGCTTCAATACGAGTGTGATATATGTAATATCCACCGTACACATTCACTGAGTCACAGAGTACGAGGGGATTCTATATAGTTTCCAGCCCCTTTGTGCACTATTGCTGAAAGATCATAGACAGCGACCTCCCCACATTGTGCCTCTATGGCAGCTTCCCCAAGCTTTAGCGTGTCCCTCAGCACCTAGTCCTGGGGTTTGTAACGTGCCAGTCTGCAACATTCAGTTGGAGGCAATTCTTTGTATTGGAAGACCAACAGGTTTAACCCTAACCCTAATTTGCCGACAGTCAAAAATCATTCGATTGGCCAACAAAGCATCTCTTCACATTCCTAATTGGCTGTGGCGAAAGCGGACACCTCAAGAATGGCCATGTCGGTTGACCAATGGTAGGAGTGGAGGATATGGTGGTGGGTGGTCATGTGATGAAACCTCCAGGTGCATGCCCAACCAGAATTGGCAACCCCTTCTGGGCTGGGCAAAAGGCAGCTGTCCATCACCTAAACAGGTCAGCTAACTTAAATAGGGTATGCGTGGCTCCACACTGTGAAAAACGCTTACCCAGGGTAAATAAGATGGTAAGAAATAGGAGCAGGGGTGGACCGTACTGCCCCTCGAGCCCGCTCCTTCAGTCAGTGTGATTATGGCTGATTTTTAGCCTCAACTCCACTTCCATGCCCAGATCCCGGGTCACTGTCCGTGTGGAGTTTGCACATTCTGCCTGTGTTTGCGTGGGTTTCACCCCCACAACCCCAAGATGTGCAGGATTGGTGGACTGGCCACGCTAAACTGCCCCTCATTTGGAAAAAAAATAATTGGGCATCCTAAATTTATATTTAAAAAAAGAAATAAGTCAGACTGAACACAAAACGCCATTTGGATAATGCATCGCCATAAAAAAAATTATGCTCTTTATCCCAAACCAGGCAGTGCCTCTTTTAACAATGTTCGGCTGCTCAATGTTTTGCAATACCCCTTTTCCAAAAAGTCAACAGCACTCCATTCAGCCATGTTACTAACTTTCAGTCAGTTTATTTAGTTAGTGTGGATGTTTCAGCAAACAGCGGTGTCTGTCTTTGTCAACATCGATGAAACATTAGACATTTGATTCACTATTGCAGAAAATGAGAGAAACCCAGCAAATCCATTTTAAAACAAAATCATAGGAACCGGAGACCATTCAGCCTCAATGTTCCAGTGTTCATTCAGTCAGGTCATGAAGGAGCTGTACTTCAACTCCATTTTCCTGATGTTATTTCAAATCCCTTGATACCCTTTCCCAGCACAATTCATATTAATTTCAATCCTGAAAATGTCCAACATCAAATCACTTTAAACACCTCAATTAGATCACTGGAGAACATTCTCAACTCAATTGAATTCAAACCAGGTTTCAGCAACCGCTCCTTAAAGTTTAACCCTTTAAGCACCGGTATCACTCTGGTTAACCTACGCTGTGTCGCCTCCAAGACTAATATAGCCTTGCTGGGGTGTGGTGCTCAGACCTGGGACAACAAATTGCGACGGGGTCTGAACAAGGTTCTATGCAAAGGAAGCTGTTGAATTGTCGGAAAATGCTCAAACGCTACTAACAGGGATGGAAATTTGACATTGTTATCCATTCTGGCCTATACGTTACTCCAATTGACTATTAACTACTGTCTGAAATGGCTGACAAATCATTTAGTTGTACCTCAGGATAATTGGGGAAACTTGCAACCTCGCAGCCACTGCCCATGTCCCATGAATGAATTTTTTTTTAATGTGTGGAATTCTCTGTCATAAATCATAGTTTAAAAAAAAATAAATTCAGACTACCCAATTTATTTTTTTCTAATTATGGGTCAATTTAGCCTGGCCAATCCATCTACCCGGCATATCTTTGGGTTGTGGAGGTGAAACCCATGCAAACACGGGGAGAATGTGCAAACTCCACACGGACAGTGACCCAGAGCCGGGATTGAACCTGGGACTTTGGTGCCTTGAGGCAGCAGTGCTAATCACTGCGCCAGTGATGGTCTGGTTTAGCACACCTGGGCTAAATCGCTGGCTTTTAAAGCAGACCAAGGCAGGCCAGCAGCACGGTTCAATTCCCGTACCAGCCTCCCCGAACAGGCGCCGGAATGTGGCGACTAGGGGCTTTTCACAGTAACTTCATTGAAGCCTACTTGTGACAATAAGCGATTTCCATTTCATTTTCATACAAATCATAGTTAAAGTAGAGTCCATAAACATTGGGCGGCACGGTGGCGCACTGTTGCCTACGGCGCTGAGGACCTGGGTTTGATCCCAGCCCCGGGTCACTGTCTGTGTGGAGTTTGCACATTCTCCCCGTGTCTGTGTGGGTTTCACCCCCACAACCCAAAGCTGTGCAGGTTAGGTGGAATAGCCATGCTAAATTGCCCCTTAATTGGAAAATAAAATGATTGGGTACTCTAAATTGATTTTTTCAGAAGTCCATAAATATCTTCAGAGGGGAATTAGATATTTGATTGAAAAAGAATAATAATAAATGGCTTGATTGTCAAGCAGGGGAACAAGATTAAACTGGGTGTCTCATATAAAGAAAAGCAATTGACTCTTCCATTTCTGGGCTAGGACATTCTATGATGTCTTGGGGGGGTTTACCCTGGCATTGGTCCCAACAATTCTCTACCAGTTGATTAAGAATGACAATAATTCATTTTACTGTAACTATCAGAAAAACATGGCCCCTTGTGTTTAAGTTAGTTCTAAATACTCGTGAGAGTGATGGTTCCTCTGGAGGGAGCAGCCAGATGAAGCCGTAGGGTGGCTCAGCTGTACTGGGGAGTGGACTGGGGGTGTGTGGAAGAGTAAGATTGGGAAAGTGATATCGATAGGGGATTCTATAGCTAGGGAACACAGATGTTTCTGCAGCTGCAGACATGAATCTAGGATGAGGTGGTGCTTCCTTAATGTCATGGTCAAGGATATCACTGAGCACCTGTGAGCACTCTTGAGGAGGAGAGTGAACAGCCAGCAGCTATTTTCCATATCAGTACCAACAAGAAGAAGCCCGTAAGATAGATTTTAAGGAGCTAAGGAGACTAGCAAGCAGGACCAGAAAGGGAGTCATCTCCAGATTACTCCCAGTGGCACGTGCGAGTGAGTATACAAATAGGATGATTGAGCTGATGGATGTGTGGCTAAAGAGAATGGTCCAGGAGGGAGAGTTTTAGATTCCTGGGACATCAATGTCCTCATGAGCAGATTTCCTGGTGTTGTTGGGGAAGGTTTAAACTAATCTGGCAGGGGATGGGAATCAGGAATAGCATTAAAAAGGAGAAACGGGTGCAGCACGATGGCACAGTGGTTAGCACTGCTGCCTACAGGGCTGGGGTCCCAGGTTTGATCCCGGCCCCTGGTCACTGTGTGTGTGGAGTTTGCACATTCTCCCCGTGTCTGTGTGGGTTTCAACCCCCACAACCCAAAGATATGTGAGGCAGGTGGATTGGCCACGCTAAATTGCCCCTTAATTGGAAAAAAAAATTGGTTACTCTAAATTTATTGAAAATAAAGGAGAAACAAATAATTGGAAGAGACATATAGCACAAGAGTAAGGAACAGTAAGGTCAGAGGAAGTGGCAATAGAGCAAGGCCTAAACTCAGTCTAATGTACATGTTCATGAACACGCAGAGTATGGTCAATACGATTGGTGAGCACAGGCACAGGGTAGCCACATGGGAATATGAAATTGTGGCAATAACCAAAATCGTCCTCAAAAAAAGGGCAGAACTGGGTACTGAACATGCCAAGTTGTTCAGGAAAGATAGGAGAAAGAATGTCAATATAGATTATGGAGTAAACAGTATCAAAGTGCTAGAGAGAAAAGATGCCTTGGAAGGTCAAGGCCAGAATCTATTTGGTGAGGGTTAAGAAACAATAGAGGCAGGCAGCAGAAGTGTCATACTGCAGCATTTCCCCAGGAAGCCCTTCCTCCCGAAAGGTGCATTCATGGCATTATGCAATAGCTACAGCCGAGAAGGAAGCTATTTGGCCCATTGTGTCCATGTTAGCCCTCTGCTACAACTCAGCTAATCCCTTTACCCTGTAGCTCTGCACAGCTTTTCTCTGAAGGCCGTGTAGTTGTCCTAGCTAGCCTTACACTGCTGGGTGTATTTTATAGGCCACCAACTACTGGGAGAGATATAGAGGAGCAAATTTTCGGGGAATTTAGAGAGAAGTTCAAGAACTATAGAGTGAATGGGAAACATTCATATTCTAATATATGTAATAGGGTAAAAGGGAGAAAGGTGAAGAACATGGGATACGTGTTCAGGCGAGGCTCCTGGCCCGATGAGGAAGGAGGCATTGCTGTATCTGGGGAATGAGGTGCATCAAGTGTCAGTAAGGGAACCTTCAGGGAATACTGATCACAGTTTTAGGCCAGCAAGGCAACGACACAGCCTTCAGAGAAAGCTGTACAGGGCTACAGGGTAAAGGGAGTAGCTGAGTTGTTGTAGCAGAGAACTAGCATGGACACAACGGGCCGAATAGCCTTTTTTTCTGCTGTAGCTATTGCATAACGCCATGAATGCACCTTTCGGATGGAAGGGGTTCCTGGGGAAATGCTGCAGGATGACATTTCTGCTGCCTGCATCCTCTTGATTGACAGCTGAAGTCCATGTGGCAACACAGGAAGTGGAGCGCCGCGCAGTCGATGACAGCCGATCGATGTTTGCGGGCGGCGGCTGGTGGGGTCTGGGCGGCAACGGGAACGAGGCCGCAGTGACGTGTAGAGTTGGGGAGTGGAGGCCGCTGCGAGCGACCGGGCGGCTGTTCAGGTGAGAGAGCCAGAGCGGCCCAAAGTGAGCCCGGGGCGCCAAGGGCCGCTTCAATCTGACAGTATAACCCACAGGTACAGATCACTCTAACGGCCGCGCTTCGCCGCTTTCTCTCCCCATCCCTCCTCGCTGGGCCTCCCGCGGCGCCCTCTTTCTGACTCGGAGACGCCGCGGCCTTTGAGGAGGAGGGGTGAATGGAGAGACCGGAAGCTGTCGGCGGGAGCGCGGAGCGTGATGGGACCTGTAGTCTCCCGATTTGCCCCGCGCGGTCTGGGAGGCGGCCGGAGTTGACGGAAAGACTACAGATCCCAACCTACCCCGGCGGAGGCCGCACAGCTCCTGAGACAACACTCGTCAATGAGAGCGGACCCATCACACTGCAGTTCGGTCTGCTTTCGGCGTTAAAACTCCATTCTATCCGTTTCACGACCTACTCGGAGTTAAAAGGAGGCGAGGGAAGCCCCGCCGTGGTGAGTTATGGGGAATGTAGTTCCTCATCTGCACCTCCCAATGGGGGAGTCGGCGGCAGGACTACAGCTCCCGTGATACCCCGCGGGACTAGAGCCTGCCTTGCTCAGCTCCTACCTGAGCTGTCAAGAGATACATTGCTTCCAAATGGTGTCTCAATAGAGTTCAAACTCTCCTTCTCCAGAGGTGCAGGCCTCAGGCTAAGTCTACGACGAACAATTTGCAGATGACAGGTGTTTCCTGAGTGGTGCCTTGAATTTTGGGTTTCAGTTTCACAGAAAGCCAAATCTGCCAGCGGTGTACTATTTGAGGAAACTTAATCTAAATGTAAATATAATTTAGATTTATCACAGTTTTATGTTCGAATCACTGAGTTTTGAATGAGCAAGCATTGTTGTTTTTGCCATGACTGACCCATGATCCTGAGCAGTGCTGCTGACTAGGAGAATGGGGGTGAGCTCCAACATTTTGTCATCCATAGTTTAATTTGATCTCAGTAAGAAGTCTTGCAACACCAGGTTAAAGTCCAACAGGTTTGTTTCAAACACGAGCTTTCGGAGCACTGCTCCTTCCTCAGGTGAATGAAGAGATATGATTTGATCTCAGTATCACAGTAATTCGTCAGTAACCGGAAGGTGGCGTGGTGTGTAGCATTGCAGCCTCACGGCGCTGAGGTCCCAGGTTCGATCCCGGCTCTGGGTCACTGTCCGTGTGGTGTTTTGCACATTTCCCCGTGTTTGCGTGGGTTTCGGCCCCACAAACCCAAAAGATGTGCAGGGTAGGTGGATTGGCCACGCTAAATTGGCCCTTAATTGGAAAAATGAATTGGGTATTCTAAATTTATGGAAAAAAAACTCTTCAGTAACCAGACAGGGTTGATATGTGTGAAACAACTTGCTGTACACTTGGATGTTGTAATCACAAGAAAAGTATAAATTGTCCTTGGGTGTATTCTGGTTTACTCTCTGAAATATTTAATTTTTACTTTCTGTAGCGATGGACCACTTTGCTTCTTGTATAGAGAGCTGCGAACACCCAATGATGTTTCAGTCCTCCCTTCTTTTCTTATTTGCTGATGTTTCAAGCTTCCTTGATTGTATTTGTTGGTTGCTAGATCAGGATTTTGCACTGGGGAGGTTTGTTGTACTCCAGTGATAACATAGGGACAGGAGTAGGCCATTTAACCCTGAGTTATTGTTCCAACATCAGTTAGATTATGGCTCGTCTGTCTCTTAACTCCATAAGACCATAACATGTAGGAGCAGAAGTAGGCCATTTGACCCTTCAAGTCTGCTCCACCATACAATGAGATCATGTCAACTTTACTTTCCCACCTTTATAACCATAACCCTTGATTCCCATATTGATTAAAAATCTGTTTATATCAGCTTTGAACATACTTAACCACCCAATCTCGACAGCCCTCTGCAGTAAAGAATTTCACAGATTGGGGGCAGCATGGTGGCACCGTGGTTAGCACTGCTGTCTCACGCCACTGAGGTCCCAGGTTCGTTCCCTGCTCTTGTTCACTGTCTGTGTGGAGTTTGGATGTTCTCCCGTGTTTGCATGGGTTTCGCCCCCACAACCAAAGATGTGCCGGGTAGGTGAATTGGCCACTCTAAATAATAATAAATGCCCCTCGGGGGCAGCAGGGTAGCATGGTGGTTAGCATAAATGCTTCACAGCTCCAGGGTCCCAGGTTCGATTCCCGGCTGGGTCACTGTCTGTGTGGAGTCTGCACGTCCTCCCCCTGTGTGCGTGGGTTTCCTCCGGGTGCTCCGGTTTCCTCCCACAGTCCAAAGATGTGCAGGGTAGGTGGATTGGCCACGCTAAATTGGCCCTTAATTGGAAAAATGAATTGGGTATTCTAAATTTATGGAAAAAAAACTCTTCAGTAACCAGACAGGGTTGATATGTGTGAAACAACTTGCTGTACACTTGGATGTTGTAATCACAAGAAAAGTATAAATTGTCCTTGGGTGTATTCTGGTTTACTCTCTGAAATATTTAATTTTTACTTTCTGTAGCGATGGACCACTTTGCTTCTTGTATAGAGAGCTGCGAACACCCAATGATGTTTCAGTCCTCCCTTCTTTTCTTATTTGCTGATGTTTCAAGCTTCCTTGATTGTATTTGTTGGTTGCTAGATCAGGATTTTGCACTGGGGAGGTTTGTTGTACTCCAGTGATAACATAGGGACAGGAGTAGGCCATTTAACCCTGAGTTATTGTTCCAACATCAGTTAGATTATGGCTCGTCTGTCTCTTAACTCCATAAGACCATAACATGTAGGAGCAGAAGTAGGCCATTTGACCCTTCAAGTCTGCTCCACCATACAATGAGATCATGTCAACTTTACTTTCCCACCTTTATAACCATAACCCTTGATTCCCATATTGATTAAAAATCTGTTTATATCAGCTTTGAACATACTTAACCACCCAATCTCGACAGCCCTCTGCAGTAAAGAATTTCACAGATTGGGGGCAGCATGGTGGCACCGTGGTTAGCACTGCTGTCTCACGCCACTGAGGTCCCAGGTTCGTTCCCTGCTCTTGTTCACTGTCTGTGTGGAGTTTGGATGTTCTCCCGTGTTTGCATGGGTTTCGCCCCCACAACCAAAGATGTGCCGGGTAGGTGAATTGGCCACTCTAAATAATAATAAATGCCCCTCGGGGGCAGCAGGGTAGCATGGTGGTTAGCATAAATGCTTCACAGCTCCAGGGTCCCAGGTTCGATTCCCGGCTGGGTCACTGTCTGTGTGGAGTCTGCACGTCCTCCCCCTGTGTGCGTGGGTTTCCTCCGGGTGCTCCGGTTTCCTCCCACAGTCCAAAGATGTGCGGGTTAGGTGGATTGGCCATGCTAAATTGCCCGTAGTGTCCTAATAAAAGTAAGGTTAAGGGGGGGGTTGTTGGGTTACGGGTAATGGGTGGATACGTGGGTTTGAGCAGGGTGATCATGGCTCGGCACAACATTGAGGGCCGAAGGGCCTGTTCTGTGCTGTACTGTTCTATGTTCTAATTGTAAAAAATGAATTGAGTACTCTTTAAAAAAAATAAAAATAATTTTTTTTTAAAGGATTCCACAGATTCACTACCCTTTGAGAGGAAGAAATTCCTTCTCATCTCTGTCTAAAATGCATGGCTCCTTACCCTGAGCTTATACCCTCTGGTCCTAGACTCTGCCACAAGGGGAACCAACCTCACAGCATCTACCCTGTGGAGCCCCTAAGAATTGGTCACCTCTGATTCTTTTTTTTTAAATTTAGAGTGCCCAATTCATTTTTTCTAATTGAGGGGCAATTTAGCGTGGTCAATCCACCTACCCAGCACATCTTTGGGTTGTGGGGGTGAAACCCACGCAAACACAGGGAGAATGTGCATACTCCACATGGACAGTGACCCAGAGTCGGGATCGAACCTGGGACCTCAGCGCCGTGAGGTGGCAGTGCTAACCACTGCGCCACCATGCTGCTCCACCTCTCATTCTTCTAAACTCCAATGAGTCAAGGCCCAATTTACTCAACCACTCATGAAAATCCCTCCATACCTGGGATCAACCTCGTGAACCTTCTCTGGACTGCCTCCAATGTCAGTATATCTGCCTCTCGGATCCGTAAACCTTGTATTACTCTTGGCCAACAGAATTCTATCATCTCAGCTTTGAATTTTACAATTGGTTCCCAACCTCAGCAGCTTTTTAAGAGTTAGCATGTATCAAAAATGAACTTTCAGGTTGCATCGCATTTGCAATTTCTGTGAAGATAAGTTTGCAATAAAGAATAATCAGTTCAGAATATTCACTCCTCTCTCAATCTGGTAATTAATGACCAATAGGGGATCTGTCACTGCAGAGATTAGGATATTGAAAAATGTGGGCAGCACGGTGGCACAGTGGTTAGCATTGCTGCCTACGGCGCTGAGGACCCGAGTTCGATCCCGGACCTGGGTCACTGTCCGTGTGGAGTTTGCACATTCTCCCTGTGTCTGCGTGGGTTTCACCCCCACAACCCGAAGAAGTGCAGCTTCGGTGGATTGGCCATGCTAAATTGCCCCTTAATTGGAAAAAATAATTGGGTGGGTACTCTAAATTTATTTTAAAAAAGGATATTGAAAAATATTATTACAAATGTCATAATAATCGAGGCAGTCAGGAAATACGCCACAAGAACCTGACTTCACAAATAAGAGATCAGTTTAGATCATTGGTCTGCACTGAGTTGGCCAACCATAGCCAAAGCAGCAGTTGAGATATTGCAATTGAGAGTACCTTAAATGAGAGAGGTGAAGTTTATATAGGGCTACAGTTTGTTGCTCGTTCTGGGTGAGTGTGCTTAACACTCGATTTGGCTCTGTTTCGTTACTTAGCTATGGAGTCGCCAGGTATCGTTAAGATACCGCCACAAGTTTCAAGGTTAAGTTCAAAGCAATAAAACCATACACCAATTAGTAAGTTCAAACAACTGAGTTTATTATAATACAATTATAATACTACCCATGCACACGCTAAGATGATTAAACTATTCCTACCACTAAATAAACCAATACTTATCTCGAAGGGAACTGCCGGATCAGGGGACAAGGCCTCTTGCTCTGCTCTGGTCTGCAGACTTCAGGTTGGTACGGGTTAAAAAGGGGTCAGGAGTGTCTATCTCTGGTAGCGATCGTTGTGAGACACTTACTTGCTGGCGGCTGCTGTCCCAAACCTCTCCTCTCTCGTTCTAGGTCTTCTTTGGCAAAAGCTGGTCGAGATGGTGGTCCAGAGAGGAGGGCTGGTTAAGAAGAACAAACTAAGTGTGGGACCTGTCTTTTATAGGTCCTAGGGCTTCGCGCCCTTTTGGGCGGACCCTTTTACCTGCTGGGAATCGATTGGGTCTCTTCCCAATCGATTTGTTTGAATCCCCCCCCCCAATACTGAGGCTATCTCTCGGCTACTGGGCGGGCCTTCAGGTGCTTTGTTTTTGAACCCTGCTGGTGCCGGGGTGTCTGGTTTCCCATACACTGTTGCAATCACTTCTCTATTTGTGCCCATTGTCCCTGGGATCGTTCCATTGCTATGTTAACTATCCCGGAGATTGCCTCATTAGTATGCGGAATGTTCGTTTCGGTGCTGTCTGCTCTCTTAGCAGACAGAATACACATTGGCTTGGTGCAGCCTGCTTGTGCTGTAAACATTGTCCATTTTACCCTGCAAGCTTTGCGTTCCTCCATTTTGTATTTAGGGAATGGCCAACTTCGGTGGCTACAAGTTCCTAATTGTTATCCTGCTGGGATCGTATCCAGCCTGAGGCAGAGCCTTCAGAAGAAGGGTGGAAGAGAAAAGTAACTTGCTCCTTTGTGTTAAATCTGTACTAAGCATTTTCTAAATTTCTGAATTATTTTTCCCATTTTGAAGGTGTTAAACTCCTGGTGGGTCTCTGTGCGGCTTTTTTTAACAGCTTTAAGCTGTGGGCGAGCCGAAACAATCTGGACTGAACTGACACCAGCTGATACAACCGACATGTTAAGCATATATAATATAACGGTTTAGGCCATTAAACTATTTCCATATCTTGAACGCACTGATTTTTAAGTGAATTTCAGAATGTGCTAACTGCACATACTGAGAAACAGCGGTTAAGAAATCACTGATTTTTACTGCAGTGAGCATTTTTGGTAATTCAGGACGTGCTTTGAAAGGAAGCGTCAGGAATCCGACTCTCGCCAAGCGAATTTGTCAACCTCCACTGTCCTGAAATTAAACAACAACAATTTATGGTTATATAATACCTTTAATACAATGAAACACCCCAGTGTGCTTTACAGCACCATTTCCAAACAAAGTATCCTACACAGCTAGATAAAGAGCTATTGGGTCAGATGAGCCTAAGCTTGGTCAAAGAAGTAGATTGAAAAAAAGTGTTGTAAAGGAGGAGGAGAAGGGTGAGGCGGAGACGTGTGGGTGGGGGGGGGGGGGGGGGGGGAGAATTCCAGAGCTTGGGTCCAGATAACTGAAGGCGTGGCCGGCAAATGTGGAGCAATTAGAATTGGGACTGCACAAAAGGCCAGAGTTTGATGAGTGCGGATATCTGTGGGTTGTAGGGTTAGTGGAGATGACACCGAAAATTAAAAGAAGTCGCGCTCTATCCTCCGCATCAACTATATGTGTTATCAACTAATTCAATTCTATTTGGCTACTCTTTTCCTGTACCCCTTCATCTAACATTTTCTTCACCTACCTCCTGTTCAATGTTGACATATGTTTCTGCTTCAGTCACATGCATTCAGCATTGCATTCCATGCGTTGCCCAGTGAAGCAGTTGAGGCTCCTTCATTAAATGTTTTTAAGATAAAGATAGATAGTTTTTTGAAGAATAAATGGATTAAGGGTTATGGTGTTCGGGCTGGAAAGTGGAGCTGAGTCCACAAAAGATCAGCCATGATCTCATTGAATGGCGGAGCAGGCTCGAGGGGGCCAGATGGCCTACCCCTGCTCCTAATTCTTGTGTTCTTATGAATCTCGACTTTCTTTCCCCTCTCAAAACGTCTGTACCAAATCTCAAGACCTATCAGTCCACTTTGCTCTTTGTAGTAGGTTATTATTTAAAGATCCAATGATGGCATTTGAAAAAGAGAAGGCAAATCTGACAATCTGGTCAATATTCCTCCCTCAGGGCAGCACGGTGGCGCAGTGATTAACACTGCAGCTTCACGGCACCGAGGTCCCAGGTTCGATCCCGGCTCTGGGTCACTGTCCGTGTGGAGTTTGCACATTCTCCCTGTGTTTGCGTGGGTTTCGCCTCCACAACCCAAAGATGTGCAGGGTAGGTGGATTGGCCATGCTAAATTACCTTAATTGGAAAATTAATTGGGTACTCTTAAATTTAATTTAAAAAAATATTCTTCCCTCCATTAGCTGAACAGATCTGCTGGCCACTTGGTCATTTTCTCTTTGCGGGATCCTGCTGGGCGGAAATGGACTGCTGCGTTTGCTTACTTTCTTTCACGGGATGTGGGCGTCACTGGTTGGACCAGCATTTATTGCCCATCTCTAATGCCCTTGAGAAGGTGGTGGTGAGCCTCCAGTCCATGTGATGTAGGTGCACCCGCTACACAGTTGAGGAGTTCCAGGATTTTGCCTTGGTGACGGTGAAGGAGCAATGTATGGCTTTCAGGGGAGCTTGCAGATGGTGGTGTTCCCCTGCAACTGCTGCTTCTGTGCTTCAAGTTGGTAGAGATTGTGTGTTTAGAAGGTGCTGTTGACGGAGCCTTGGTGAATTGCTGAAGTGCATCATGTAGATGGCACGCATTAGTGCTAATGTGTGTCGATGGTGGAGGGAGTGGTTGTTGAATCAGTGCGTTCTATTGGATGTAAAGTACATCGGGATGACTTGAGGTCAAGATGAAGCTCCATTTGAGTGCACATTTTTATCTGCTTTCTTCCCATCTCTCAAGAGAATGTAGTTGGTTGCAGGAGTGACTTAGCTAAGGCACTTTGGGTGGAAACTCTGACAGCAAGTGAATGAAATTAATGAATGAAGATTGCTGTGGCAGACTAGGGAAATTGAAAGAATTGTTATAGAATTATTCAAAGGGATCGGTCTGGGAAGGGACGAGTAATTATTTTGGACAACTTTAACTGCCCTGAATGAGATCGGATTGCTTTATCTTTACTCTATAGAGTGGAATACAGATACACCAGGTAGGAGAGTAAATTGATGGACTGCTTCTTGTACTCCCATGTATTCAGTAGGCAGGGGCTGCCAGTGATCTGCCATTTAGCAGTCTTCTGCATGGTGGATGGTGCTAAGATACAGAACCAGTCATCATCTAATTCAGGGGTACCCAAACAGGGTTCTGCAAATCTCTGGGGTTTGTTGGGAGCCTTCCAAGTGTTCCGTGGCAGACCAGGCTGATCAATAAAATTTGAGCTTTGCGGAATTCATTTCTGATTGGCCAAATTGGAAAAAGCAAATTGTATCGATCAAGGAAAGCGCGAGGCATGGAGGGACCTGTGGGAGAGGTGTAGAGCGGGGTCTGTGTGGGTGGGTGGGGGTGGGGGTGCTGGAGCAGGGTCTGCAAAAGGGGAGGACGATAAAGAGAGCAGGGCCTGCGTGGGGGTGAGAGTGAGGCCTGCGAGGGGATCAGTGGGGACCACGTGGGGGTATTGAGGCTTGTGAGGGGGGGTGAGCGTGGGGCCTACTCGAGTAGGGGGTGAGAGAGTGGGGCCTCCAGGAGTGGGGGGGGGGGTGATGAAAAAGAGCGGGGCCTGCGAGAGTGGGGGAGGAGTACAGGGCTTGAAACAGTGGTGGGAGTGGAGAGTGCACCCTACGAAATGAGGGGTTCTGCAGGGCGTGCTAAAGGGTGTGATAGAGTGAGCACTGTAAGAGGGTAGGGGACATCAGAGCTTGTGAATGGGATGTGGGGAGCTGTGCCTTAGTTAGTGTGTGTCTATGGTGAAGTGTGTGGCTCACTGTCTGTGTGGTGTTTGCACATTCACCCCATGTCTGCATGGGTCTCACCCCCACAACCCATAAGATGAGCAGGGTAGGTGATTGGCTAGGCTAAATTGCCCCTTAATTGGGGGGGGGGAAATTGGGTACTCCAAATTTATAATAAAAAGAGTGAGGTGAAGTGTGTGCGCGTGCAGGTGAGGAGAAGTGTGGGCGCGTGGGTGAGGAGAAGTGTGTGCGCGCGCGGGAGTGAGAAGTGCGTGCACGCGGGTGAGGAGAAGTGTGCGCGCGGGGGTGAGCAGAATTGTGAGTGCGCGCGGGTGAGGAGAAGTGAGTGCGCGCGGGTGAGGAGAAGTGTGAGTGCGCGCGGGTGAGGAGAAGTGTGAGTGCGCGCGGGTGAGGAGAAGTGTGAGCGCGCGCGGGTGAGGAGAAGTGTGAGTGCGCGCAGGTGAGGAGAAGTGTGAGTGCGCGCGGGTGAGGAGAAGTGTGCGCGCGCAGGTGAGGAGAAGTGTGAGTGCGCACGGGTGAGGAGAAGTGTGAGTGCGCGCGGGTGAGGAGAAGTGTGTGCGCGCGCGGGTGAGGAGAAGTGTGTGCGCGCGCGGGTGAGGAGAAGTGTGTGCGCGCGCGGGTGAGGATAAGTGTGTGCGCGCGCGGGTGAGGATAAGTGTGTGCGCGCGCGGGTGAGGATAAGTGTGTGCACGCGCGGGTGAGGAGAAGTGTGCGCGCGCGTGTGAGGAGAAGTGTGCGCGCGCGGGTGAGGAGAAGTGTGCGCGCGCGGGTGAGGAGAGGTGAGTGCACGCGTGTGAGGATAAGTGTGTGCGCGCGCGGGTGAGGATAAGTGTGCGCGCGCGGGTGAGGAGAAACGTGTGCACGCGCGGGTGAGGAGAAGTGAGTGCGCGCGTGTGAGGAGAAGTGTGCGCGCGCGGGTGAGGAGAAGTGTGAGTGCGCGTGGGTGAGGAGAAGTGTGAGTATGCGGGGGTGAGGATAAGTGTGCGCGCGCGGGTGAGGATAAGTGTGTGCGCGCGCGGGTGAGGATAAGTGTGTGCGCGCGCGGGTGAGGATAAGTGTGTGCGCGCGCGGGTGAGGATAAGTGTGTGCGCGCGCGGGTGAGGATAAGTGTGTGCACGCGCGGGTGAGGAGAAGTGAGTGCGCGCGTGTGAGGAGAAGTGTGCGCGCGCGGGTGAGGAGAAGTGTGCGCGCGCGGGTGAGGAGAAGTGAGTGCGCGCGTGTGAGGATAAGTGTGTGCGCGCGCGGGTGAGGATAAGTGTGCGCGCGCGGGTGAGGAGAAATGTGAGTGCGCGCGGGTGAGGAGAAGTGTGAGTGCGCGCGGGTGAGGAGAAGTGTGAGTGCGCGCGGGTGAGGAGAAGTGTGAGTACGCGCGGGTGAGGAGAAGTGTGAGTACGCGCGGGTGAGGAGAAATGTGAGTACGCGCGGGTGAGGAGAAGTGTGAGTGTGCGCGGGTGAGGAGAAGTGTGAGTGTGCGCGGGTGAGGAGAAGTGTGAGTACGCGCGGGTGAGGAGAAGTGTGAGTACGCGCGGGTGAGGAGAAGTGTGAGTATGCGCGGGTGAGGAGAAATGTGAGTACGCGCGGGTGAGGAGAAGTGTGAGTGTGCGCGGGTGAGGAGAAATGTGAGTGCGCGCGGGTGAGGAGAAGTGTGAGTGCGCGCGGGTGAGGAGAAGTGTGAGTGCGCGCGGGTGAGGAGAAGTGTGAGTACGCGCGGGTGAGGAGAAGTGTGAGTACGCGCGGGTGAGGAGAAGTGTGAGTATGCGCGGGTGAGGAGAAATGTGAGTACGCGCGGGTGAGGAGAAGTGTGAGTGTGCGCGGGTGAGGAGAAGTGTGAGTGTGCGCGGGTGAGGAGAAGTGTGAGTGCGCGCGGGTGAGGAGAAGTGTGAGTGCGCGCGGGTGAGGAGAAGTGTGTGCGCACGCAGGTGAGGAGAAGTGTGAGTGCGCGCGGGTGAGGAGAAGTGTGAGTGCGCGCGGGTGAGGAGAAGTGTGAGTGCGCGCGGGTGAGGAGAAGTGTGAGTGCGCGCGGGTGACGAGAAGTGAGTGCGCGCGCGGGTGAGGAGAAGTGTAAGTGCGCGCGGGTGAGGAGAAGTGTGAGTGCGCGCGCGGGTGAGGAGAAGTGAGTGCGCGCGCGGGTGAGGAGACGTGAGTGCGCGCGGGTGAGGAGAAGTGAGTGCGCGCGGGTGAGAAGTGTGTGTGCACGTGGGTGAGGTGAAGTATGTGTGCGCACGCGTGAGGTCAAGTGTGCGGCGCGCTTGAGCTCAAGTGTGCGCGCGCGTGAGGTGCGCGCGCGCGCGCGCACGGGTGAGTTCAAGTGCGCGCGCGTGCACACGCGTGAGGTGATGTGTGTGCGCGCGTGAGGCGAGTGTGCGCGTGCGGGTGTGAGGTGAAGTATGCGTGCGCGGGTGTGCGGTGAAGTGTGTGTGCGCGCATGGGTGACCGCGGGTATTCATGCAGACACAGTCAGGTGTGGTGTGTGCATCACTGTCCGTGTGGAGTTTACACATTCTCCCCGTGTCTGCGAGTCTCTCGTCCCCACAACCAAAAGATGTGCAGCGTAGGTGGCTGGCCACACCGAATTGCCCTTTAATTGGGAAAAATTAAAATTATTTGTGTACTCTAAATTTACCAAAAAAAAGAATGAGATGAAGTGCACGCGCGGGTGAGGTGAAGTGCGGGTGAGCACGGTTGAGGTGTAGTGTGTGCGCACGCGGGTGAGGAGAAGCGTGCGCGCGTGGGTGAGGTGAAGCGGGTGAGGTGAAGCGTGCGCGCGTGGGTGAGGTGAAGCGTGTGCGCGCGCGGTTGAGGTGAAGCGTGCACGCGCGTGGTTGAGGTGAAGCGTGCACGCGCGGGTGAGGTGAAGCGTGTGCGCGCGCGGGTGAGGTGAAGCGCGCGCGGGTGAGGTGAGGCTGTACACAAATTGGTGACTACATTGCTTACAATGAGTATAGATCAAGTCCAATGTTTTTTAAGTGGATCTAAAGTAATATTAGATTGATATAAAAAACAGACAATTTGGTGTTGCTAGTCTTGAAAATATCACTTCCAGGTTTTCTGGACTGAATCCTTTGTTGCTGTCTTACATTTAAATATTTGGCTGGTTAACCAGTCAGATGTTGGGATATATTTGAAGCTGGAACAGGAGTAGTTGAGGCGATTAACATTATTGCAAATAAAGGGAACCTAGAAAAGCATTTGAGGAAGAAATAAAAGGATATTTTGATAGGGTTAGATGAAGTAAAGTGGGAGGTGCCTGGTGTGGAGCATATTTATTTAATCATACTGTATACAGGATATGGGCATCCCTGGCCAAGCCAACATTAATTGCCCTTGAGAAGTTGGTGGTAAGTTGCCTATTTGAAATGCAACAGTCCATGCGGTGCAGGTACATACATAGAAAATAGAAGCATGGTGGCGCAGTGGTTAGCACTGCTGCCTCACGGTGCCGGGTTCAATTCCGGCCCCGGCTCACTGTCCGTGTGGAGTTTTCACATTCTCCCTGTATCTGCGTTAGTCTCATCCCCACAACCCAAAGATGTGCAGGGTAGGTGGACTGGCCACGCTAAATTGCCGCTTAATTGGGAAAAAAGGAATTGAGTACTAAATTTATTTAAAAAAAAGAAAATAGAAGCAGGGGTAGCCCATTTGGCCTTCTGAGCCTTCTCCACCATTCATTACGATCATCAATTTGATACACCCACAGTGCTGTTGGGGATGGAGTGCCAGGATTTTGACCCAGCGACAGTGAAGGAATGGCGAAATATTTCCAAGTCAGGATGGTAAGTGACTTGGAAGGGGAATCTCAGGTGGTGGTGCTCCCATGTGTCTGCTACCCTTGTCCTTTGAGATGGAAACATGGATTTGGAAGATGCTGTGAAAGGAGCCTTGGTGAGTTCCTGCAGGGCATCTGTAGATGGTAGACACAAATTTCAAAACGTTAACTCTGTTTCTCTTGGCACAGAAGCTGCCATACCTTCTGGTTTATCCAGCATTTTCTGTTTTTATTTCAAATTTCCAGCGTCTGCAGTATTTTGCTTTTGCCGATGGTGAACGGCTGTATAAATGTAAAATAGTTAATTTTCTATTACTAACAAATTGTATGTTCTGTATCAGAGACTCCTTCACCCTCAAGTCTCTGAAGTGTATTAAATTCATGGTGAGTTTGGGTTGTTTCAGTGGTGAAATGTGTTTGGCAACCACCCCTCCCACTGATTAAACTGCGATTGATCTCAGGACCTGCTTAGAGCATTTCCCCTGCATGGCATTGTGCCTGAAAAGGGCAAGCTATATTCACAATTAAATATCACAGCCATGCTCCCAACACACTACCACAGAGATCTGTTAGCACATTTATTATGAAATCACACATCAGACTGCTGATAATTGTGTCAGGGTGTGAATTGCTAAGCTTGACTGTCACAGTTTATGATCTTGCATGCAAGTCAATAAGATTGCTGTCGTGTAATCGCTCTGGGCATCCACAAACCTCCAAAATGTGATATTTTGATTTTGGAGTAGAAGCTAGTGAATTGAACATAGAATTTACAGTGCAGAAGGAGACCATTCGGCCCATCGAGTCTGCACTGTCCCTTGGAAAGAGGACCCCACTTAAGCCCCACACGTGCACCCTATCCCCGTAACCCAGTAGCCCCTTTGGACACTGAGGGCAATTTAGCATGGCCAATACACCTAACCTGCACATCTTTAAACTGGGAGGAAACCAGAGCACTCGGAGGAAACCCACACAGAGACGGGGAGAACGTGCAAACTCCGCACAGACAGTGACCCAAGCTGGGACCCTGGCGCGGTGAAGCAACCGTGCTAACCACTGTGCTACCGTGCTGCACACGATTGGATAACTGATCGCAACAACCCTGCTTTTAGCTACAGGGCTATGACCAACAGAATACCTCCAGTAATTCATTCTGGGCTGCTCCTGTTGGTATTTATTAACAAGCGCAGAGCGATGAAGATAGTTCTGTATCTGAGATTAATACTTTGTTGTAGCAGGAACCAGGACATTCTGAATGGTGAGATCCATTTTCAGAGTTTTCCAGCGCTGTAGAAACTGGACAGGACACATACAAATTACATTTAATACTGAGAAATCCGGAGGTTAGCCAATGACGAAGCTTGGAAAGACTATATGGGATGGTGGGGGGAGGAGGGCTGGTGAGGGGTGAGAAATACTGTAATTGAATGTACAAATTCCAATCATCTTTGACGAAGAGTCACCCAGACTCAAAACACTAGCTCCACTGTCTCTCCACAGATGTTATTAGACCTGCTGAGATTGTCCAGCATTTTCTGTTTTTGTTCCAATCAACTCGCCGTTTGGTACCCAAGAGTGATTCTCCATTGAATTTGCGGTTAATATTTAGACCCAGAGATAAATTGATTTTATATCAACTCCTTTAAGGGAAAGAGGATTTTATTGTTTGACTCACTGGCTTTCTAAGAACCATCAGAGAATATTTATGGAACTTTCGGATGAGCCGTGTGATCTGAGGCTATGTTTAATTAACCTCGGGTTGAAGAATTGCTTGGTGTTTTTTTTTTAATTTTAAAAATAAATTTAGAGTTTAGCTCTGCTGCCTCACTGTGCTGAGGACTCGGGTTCGATCCCGGCCCGGGGTCACTCTCTGTGTGGAGTTTGCCACATTCTCCCCGTGTCTGCATGAGTCTCGCCCCCACAGGTGGATTGGCCACACTAAATTGCCCTTAATTAGAAAAAAAAAGGAATTGGGCACTTTAAATGTATTTTTCTTAATTCCTCAAAGAACTCGAGCAAGTTTGTCAACCTGACTTACCTTTAAAAACCATGCTGACAATTGTGGAGTGAGCTTTGCCTTTCCAAATGTTCAATCATCTCCTTTCATGTTGGGAGGGGGGGGTAGTGTTGTGTGCCCTATAGCATCTGTAAATGGGGGGCGGGGGTAGCATGTTGTGTACCCTACAGCAGCTGTACCTGGTGGGGAGGTTGTGTACCCTATAGCGGCAGTACACGAGGGGGGGGTGGTCGTGTACCCTAAAGCAGCAGTACAGGGGCGGGGGGAGTTATGTACCCTAAAGCAGCAGTACGGGGGCGGGGGGGGGGGTGGGTTTATCTACCCTAAAGTAGCAGTGCGGGGAGGGGCAGTTGTGTACCCTAAAGCAGCAGTACATGGAGGAGGGGGACACGTTCTGTACCCTATAGCCGCTGTACATGGATGGGGCAGGGGAAATAGTGGGGTTGTACTTGGGTATGTTCACTGTGCACTTAATAAGCTTTTATTGTCACAAGTATGAAGTTTCTGTGAAAAGCCCCTAGTCGCCATATTCTGGCACCTGTTCGGGTAAGCTGGTACGGGAATTGAACCCGCGCTGCAGGCCTTGTTCCGCATTACAAACCACCTGTCTAGCCCACACGATATAGGCAGCGTGAGTGAGTGGGCACAAATTTGGTGGATGGAGTATAATGTGGGAAAATGTAAACTTGTGCACTTCGACAGGAGGAACAAAAAAGTTACATATTATTGAAATGAGAGGTTGCAGAACTGGTTGGTACTTAAGATGTCCTGGTACGTGAATCACAAAATAGTTAGTTTGAAGTTACAGCAAGCGATTAGGAAGGCAAATGGAATGTTGCCATTTATGGAAAGGGAATGGAAAAGTAGGGATGGTTTGCTACAGTTGTTGGTGTGAGACCACATCTAAAATACTGTGTACAGGAGGGCAGGACGGTGGTGCAGTGGTTAACCACTGCTGCCTCATGGCACCGAAGGCCCCGGGTCATTCACGTGTGGAGTTTGTACATTCTCGCCGTGTCTCACCCCCACTATCCAAAAATGTGCATGGTAGGTGGATTGGCCATGCTAAATTGCCCCTTAATTGGGGGGAATTTTTTTTTTTAAGATAGCTGGTCACCCATTTAAGACGAAGACCAGGATAATTGTTCTCTCTCAAAGGATCATTAGTCGATGGAATTTTCTTCCCCAAAAGGCGGTGGAGGCTGGGTCATTGAATTTATTCAAGGCAGAGATGGGACAGATTTTTAATCAAAGGTAATGGAGGCAGACAGCAAAGTGGAGGTGAGGCACAACCAGACCAGCCATGATCTTATTGAATGGCTGCTAAATAGGAAATGGTTCACTAAACAACAGTGGCAGGCGTCAGGTATGTATGAAGATATGGGTGGTGCAGTGGTTAGCCCTGTTATTTCATGGCACTGAGGACCTGGGTTCGATCCTGGCCCGGGGTCACTCTCTGTGTGGAGTTTGCACATTCTCCCTGTGTCTGCGTGGGTTTCACCCCCACAACCCAAAAATGTGCAGGTTAGGTGGATTGGCCATGCTAAATTGCCCCTGACATTGGGAAAAAGAAGAATTGGGTAATCTGCAATTGATTTATTTTTTAAAAATTATCAAAAAAAGGTAAGTTTGAGGAAAGTGTCGTAAAATAATTTCTGTTTTTGGATTGTGACCACTCGAGGAAGATGTGCCAGTAATATGGTGTTGATAGCAGTGTTTTACTGAACCGGAGTAGAGCATTCAGCTCCTCGAGCCTGTTTGTCTACTTCGTTCAATCAGGACTGATCTGTATCCTAACTCCAATATCTGCCCTCATTCTGTAACCTTGTCAAATAAAAATCTACTCTACTCGTTTTGAAAATTTCAATTGACCTCCCTTCATGTTGCAGCTGTATAGAACCTTAGTTAGGCCAGACTTGGAGTATAGTGTTCAATTCTGGTCGCCACACTACCAGAAGGATGTGGAGGCGTTAGAGAGGGTGCAGAAAAGATTTAGCAGGTTGTTGCTTGGTATGGAGGGCATTAGCTATGAGGAGCGGTTGAATAATTGTTCTCACTAAAACGACGGAGGTTGAGGGGCGACCTGATAGAGGTCTACAAAATTATGAGGGGCATAGACAGAGTGGATAGTCAGAGGCTTTTTCCCAGGGTAGAAGGGCCAATTACGAGGGGGCATAGGTTTAAGGTGCGAGGGGAAAGGTTTAGAGGATATGTACGAGGCAAGTTTTTTTTTTACACAGAGGGTAGTGGGTGTCTGGAACTCGCTGGAGGAGGTGGTAGAAGCAGGGACGATAATGACGTTTAAGGGACATCTTGACAAATACATGAATAGGATGGGAATAGAGGGATATGGACCCTGGAAGTGCAGAAGATTTTAGTTTAGACAGGCAGCATGGTCGGCACAGGCTTGGAGGGCCGAAGGGCCTGTTCCTGTGCTGTACTTTTTTTTGTTCTTTGTTCTCCCAGCCTCGGTGTGCGAAGTGTTTCAGATTTTCATTACCCTTAGTGTAAGGCACAATTCCTGACAACACTCCAGAATAGCTGAGCCCTCATTTTAAGGTTCTGCCTCCTTGTTCTGGACTCTCCCATCTGATGAATCGTTTCTCACAACTCCATTAAATCCTTTAATTATCATAACCACCTCAATTATATCATTCCTTAAACTCCTATACTCAGGGATACAAACTGAGACAATGCAGCTTGTCCTCATAATTTAATTCTTTTAGCCCCACTATCATTCGGATTGAATGATTCAGAAATTAGAAAGCTGTGGCCTTGAAGCGCAGAACCAATGCTACACACTGAATGGGCTGTGCTTTTTAGAACCGCATGGGTGATACCAGACTTTGCAAATGATCCCATGTGAAGCAGCTTATCACAGTTACTGCTACACTCCGGTAAGGTGTGTTTTATGGCTGACAGGGTTTCAGTACAAGTGCTCCATTTGCCACGTCGCCGTGAGTTCATTGACACTGTCGTTGGATTTCTGCAAGCTTAGCCAAAATAGTGTTCTATCAGAATTGGAAATGCTTGTGTTTTGATCTGTTTTTTTCGTAACTTCTGTGCACCATTTAATCCTTCTCACATTGACTGATTACATGTCCAGCTCTTCCTTTTTATGGTTGGGAATTTCTGTTGTTAAATAATTGCTTTTAAAGCAAATGTCAGGAAGTAACATTGTTCCAATCTTTTTGACCTTTCTCCTTTGTGTTACCTTTTCCGTAAGCATCTCGTTGCTCAGGAAAATGGAAAAGTTCAGCGGGGGGAGTGGGGATAATATCTCCTTACTTTCTTTCCCCATCCCAAACCCTCTAGCTGGCTCCTTCCCCTCGCTACCCATCTGAATGGTGGATTTATTTCCGACTAAGTTCCTGACACAGCCGTGTCTGACCTGCTGTCTCAGTTTTATACTCGTGTGTTTTGCACTGTCGATGCTGCTCATGTTCTTCGGAACAAACCTTCCTTATGGCTCGTTCTCTCACACACGCAGAGTATCTCTACTCCCTTTTTTCAGTTGCTGCATCTAATTCTCGAGTCCTCAGGAACCCTCTCATATGTTATATCTGTTATGTTATTTTGTTCCCAACTTTAACGCTGCATTGATTTTCTCTCAGCATTTTAGAAAGTGAAAACTTGCATTTATATAGCGCCTTTCATAGCCTAAAAAGGCACCTTTGAAGTGTAGTCTCTGTTTTAATGTAGAAAATGTGGCAGCTAATCAGCACGCGGCAAGCTCCCCCAAACCGCTTTGACGTAATAATCAGTTAATATGTTTTGGCAACATTGGTTGAAGACAGATGGGGTCTAATTTTTAATGTCTCAACTGAAAGATGACAACTCCAAACAGCGCAGTAATCCCTCCGTACTATGCGGGTGTGTCAAGTTAGACCAGTCTTTAGCCCACAGCCGACTCATGCCAAGTGCAACCATTGAGCCACGGCTGACACCCAGGAAGAATATCATGTTTCGGAAGGTGGGGATTTGTTTTTTTATCATCATAGAATTCCTACAGTGCAGAAGGAGGCCATTCGGCCCATCGTGTCTGCACCGACCATCTGAAGGAGCACCCTGCCTAGGCCCACGACCCCACCCTATCCCAGTAACCCCACCTAAGGGGCAATTTATCACGGCCAATCCACCTAACCTTCACATCTTTGGACTATGGGAGGAAACTGGAGCACCCGGAGGAAACACATGCAGACACTGGGAGAACGTGCAGACTCCGCACAGTCACCCAAGGCCGGAATTGAACCCTGGTCCCTGGCACTGTGAAGCAGCAGTGCTAACCGCTGTGCCACCCCGAGAATAAGTTAGAGTAGTCAGGGGACATGATCGACTTGAAGTTTTGGAGTGTTCCCATTGGACTAAGGCTGTCACCTTTTTGATTCACTGGCTGTCACTTGCTTGCTTGCTCTGTGTTGTGAATGTGGTTATTTCCAATTGGTTTCTCTACCTGTCACATCGCATTTCATATAGCCCCCCATCCTGTTCCCTGAGGAAAAACTAACATTCTTTTCCAGCCCAGTTCGTAACTGTGGCACGGCGCTTTGGTGCAAATTAACAATCTCACTCCAACCCCAGGATAGTGGGTTCAGGAAACAATGGGTGGGTTCCCCAGCGGCAGAGGATGTGAATAACAGCAAAGTCCATTGACCAGTGGCGGGACTGGAAGATCCCACCACCAGCCAATGGTGAGCCGCCTCCGCCACTGCAAAGCATGTTGGGAGGGGTGGGGCTAAACAAAATACTATCCAAAGTGTCACTAACTAGAGTAGGAGCTTTGTTGAGGTAAAGGTTGAGGCACATTGCTCGGGTAGAGAGCAGCACTCACTGATGGCTGGAGTAACTAAATTGGAAGGATTTCTATTCCCTTCTCTAAATGGTGGTTGAGGGGGTTACATGGAAAGCATATTCCATTGATGTTTTATTTAATGGTAATCCTCTTTTAATGGGCCAAATCTGCTCCCTCTCGGGGGTTATGTTGCAGCAGAGCCTCTGGCTGCCTATTAGTGACTTTCTCAGAAAGACACAATCCCAGGTAAAATTGGCTCAGGAAAGGGCGGCACGGTGGCACAGTGCTTAGCACTGCTGCCTCACGGTGCTGAGGACCCGGGTTCAATCCCGGCCCCGGGTCACTGTCCGTGTGGAGTTTGCACATTCTCCCCGTATCTGCGTGGGTTTCGCCCCCACAGTTCAAAAGCTGTGCAGGATAGGTGAATTGGCCGCGCTAAATTACCCCTTAATTGGAACAAAAGAATTGGGTACTCTAAATTTAAAAAAAGAAATTGCTCAGGAAAACATAGGAACTTCCTTGTTCAATCGCCATTGGCCTTTTATCATGACTGGAAATAATCATGGAATGTGATCTGGCAAAAGTGGAATGACATATAATAAAAATGTAAGTGGCTCTGACCATTGATGAATGTGGATGTTGTGAGTGGACCATTTTCCTGAAAAAATAATTTAACTTGTGTGTCAGATTTGAGACCAGAGTTAAAGTGCTAATGGATGATAGATACTTAAAGCACTCTCCCCTCTTCCTCTTTCCTCTGATATATTTACTTGACCAATTCTACCCTGTTGCTTCAGCTCAATTCCTTCTCAATTGTATTTCCTCAGAGAAAGACTCCCTGATGAAATCGGATCATTCCTTAACTCAGCAGCACTGTGCACTTGGCAAAAGGAAAGGCGTGTCATCTCTCCCTGAATCCTCAGCCCCGGCACAAGACAACTTAACATCAAACAGTCTTGCCAGCATAAAATATCTCCCAGTTTGTGCTTTCTGTTCGGCTCCCGATCTGGAGCTCTGGCTGGATCAGTGTATAGAGAGGCTGTAAAGGTCTAAACAAGGACACACAACGTCTTTGCTTACTTCAACAACACTGTTTGGAAATCCTAGTTTGGCATATCATAGCAACCCCCTTATTGAAGGAAGTGATTTCAATATTTGAGTTATAAAACACCTGCCATTGAATCAGGTATGTTAGTCACTTTTGTGCATAGAATCATCATTAATTTACAGTTGGTATTTTGATGAAAATCCAGCATATTGTGTATTCTTACTTGATCTTGAGGAGGGACAACAGTGGCAAAGCAGCATTTATTGACCATCCCTAGTTTCCCTAAGTCAATGTTTGGGATGGGTGACATGTAGGTCAGACTGGGGAGGGATACAGGTTCTCTTCCATGAAGGGCACTGGTGAAGCAGTTGGATTCACACCATAACCCCAGCATCGTTTTCTGTTACTCTGCTGCCCACAGATTTTTATTGTATTCGATTTTGTAACTTGTCAGGGTGAGATTTGAATTTGCAGAATCTGGATTGGTAGTCCAAGGCCATAATGCCCTCCAACCTAAATCAGAAAGAGCAGGAGCTGGGATGGTGAAATTGGTAGCATTATCTGAAAATTGAAAATCGCTTATTGTCACAAGTAGGCTTCAAACGAAGTTACTGTGAAAAGCCCCTAGTCGCCACATTCCGGCACCTGTTCGGCGAGGCTGATACGGGATATCTGTTTGGGACAATGGAACCACAGTAGCTTGCATTTATCATGCACCTTCGAAACAAACCAAGAAGCTTGATAAATTGTCAGGCTTGAGCAGGAGTAGGGTGCAAGGGGAAAAGGCTGAAAGTGTGCTGGAGGCTGGAAGTTTTATGGAGGTACTTTCAAGGGAAGGAGTTCCATATTGTAGGGACAAGATGGTTGATGCTGCTACCACTGATAGGAGATAGCACAATTGAGTAGGGTTTGGGGAGAGGACAGTAAGCAGAGGGATTGGGAGCTGGAGGAAAATCGTGAATCCCTACAGTGCATACGGGGCCATTTGGCCCATCGGGTCTGCACCGCCCCTCCAAAAGAGCACCCTTCCCAGGCCCACTACCCCACCCTATCCCCGTAACCCCGCCTAATCTTTGGACACTACAGGGAAATTTAGCATGGCCAATCCACCTAACCTGCACACCTTTGGACTGTGGGAGGAAACCCATGCAAACGTGGGCTGCAAGTGCAAATTCGATACAGTCAGGCGGCCAAGGTTAGAATCGAACCCGGGTCCCTGGCGCTGTGAGACAGCAGTGCTACCCACTGTGCCATCGTATTGCCAACTGCAGAACAACATGTGTAAGCTCTTCGGGAAAAGTAGTGTTCAACTTCTCAAAATTTATTTTATTTTTCTTTTAGAAACAGTATGTCAGAAGGGGACAGCAGTGGAGATGCCATTCATGGGAAACCATCAGCAATCAGCAGGTTTTTTACACAGATTGGACAGGTAAGTCACATCCTTCTTCACCCCTCCCTCCATAACAGTTAATCAGCAAATGGTCTAACCTCCCAAATCACAGTGGAGCATTGCTATCTCTATGAGCTCAAATCCTCTTTCATGTAGTTTATTAGGTAATTCTAGTTGATCATTGAAGAAGCGTGAACCCTATTTTCAATTCGTTTGAGAATGAGAGATAAATTTAGCAAGTTACCAAATCCGAAAAAAATGTGAATGTGGACTATTAGTATGTAAGAGATTTGATTTCACTGCTGTTGATGGTTTTGAGAAATCATTTTTTTTAAACTTCTGGCGAAGGGAAAACAGATTTGCACGGGGGTATAATCCCATGGTGGGGTATACAGCTGTCACGCTGCCCACGTGGCTATTGTGCTAGCAGGCTATTAGATTATGGAGGGAGAAGCTTTCAGCTGGAATCTCTGTCAAACATCCCCCCCCTTCCATGTCTCCTCCGCAGTCCAGGATCCCTGAGATCCTTTGTAGCAACTCAGCAGCTGTCCTTTGGCTGAGATCAACTAACACACCTTCCTGATCTAAATACTGTTCCCTGACAGAGTCATGCATTCATTTGTTAAAGGACAAATCAGCGTAGAAATACATGCTCACATTTTTGAAAATTTTCTTTTTAGATCTACCAGTCCTTCTTAGACAAGTCCACACCTTATGGCATTATTCGATGGATTGTAACATTTGTCTTTGGTGCAATCTACATGATTAGAGTTTATATCCTGCAGGTGAGTACGTTGTTGTGGACACTCAGGAATAACACAACCTAGTCCATTCATAATTCCATTAAAGTGGCACAGTGGATTAGCACTGCTGCCTCACAGCACCAGGGCCTCAGGTTCAATTCCGGCCTTGGGTGACTGTCTGTGTGGGGTTTGCACATTCCCCCCGTATCTGCGCGGGTTTCCTCCGGATGCTCCGAAGTCCTCTCACAGTCCAAAGATGTGCAGGTTAGGTGGATTGGCCATTCTACGTTGCCCCTTAGTGTCTGGGGATGTGCAGGTTAGGTGGGGTTCCATGGACAGGGTGGGAAGTCGGCCGAGGTGGGGTGTCCTTTTAGAGGGTCGGTGCAGACTCAGTGGGCTGAATGGTCTTCTGCACTGTAGGGATTCTATGGTTCTCAAAGTATTGTTGCGGTGTAGATACTAGCCTTGGTCTTCACCAGAAAATTGAGAAACAAACTCCCACAATTTTGCTGAGGATATTTTCAGGATGGGATATTTATTTTATTACAAACATGTATCAAAACAGCTTACAGCGAATAAACACCCCGAGAAACATACTTCCCAGCAATCAGCTATACAGTCTGTACAGATTTTTTTCCCCCTTTTTCATCCCCCGCCCCCTCCAGCGACGAACAGCCACTCAAACACGGTCACAAATATCCCCCACTGTTTCTCAATTCGGGATGGGATATACTGGTACGGGTTGGAGGGGTGGGTGGGACAAAGTGGTTCAACACTGCCCTCTGACCTTTGTGAATTGGCTTCAAATCCAGGCCAGACTGATGGGCTGAGTTTCCAGGCTCTGATGTAAAAATGCTCCAATTTGTCTCTACTGACATCTGAACCGAGTGCAGTATTGGCAGTAGCAATGCTGGAAAAAATAATCAAGCAATCCAATCACCCTTGTGTTTTGAGAAGGGCCATGAGAAGCAGCAAATCCTTATTGAAAAGAAAATGTGGCAAATGTTATTTAGTCGAGGCTGGTTTTAGGCCTAATGAAGTCAGGTATCCAGCAAACATTCTGTTTTTCTTCCCTCTCCCTGTTTGATCTCTGTAACAAATTGACTGTTCTGAGGTACACCAGTGGACATTATTTGCTCTTAGGAGATTTCCCAAGTCCAATGCAGACCTGGACATTGGGTGTTTTGTCTCCATGGAGCATCATAGTCAAATTCACCTGAAATCCACCTATAGCAGCAGTTTGTGGATAGTATTTAGTAGCAGAAGTTCTATGGTCAATTTTGTTCCTGGGACAGGAAGGCTAACTATCCCTTCCCAACTTGAGGCCAGTTGCCTTGACGTGAACCAGAGAACCTTTCTGGTCTGCCTGCCTTGGATACATCATAGAAAGGATCAAAAATTGACAGCAATCCTTTTGTTTTGAATCTTCTGTGAAAAGAACATTAAAAACAGTAGTAAGTCATATAGCCCCTCGTGCCTCTTCTGCCGTTCAATTAGAATTGTGACCTAACTCCATATATCTAACTTTGCCACATATCCCTTAAATGCCTTTGGTCAACCAAACTCTACCAATCTCAATTTAAAATTAATAATTGACTGCAAGAGAATTTCAAACCTCTACTACCCTTACAGTGAGAACTGCATTCTTTAAAAAGTCTGGCTCTGCTTTTTGGTCCATGTGCCGAGTTCTCAACTAGCCTACCAGCAGTCATGGGATGGAACTGTTATAATATCTGATATCTGAAAAGTTTTGATCAAATCAAAGCTTATCCGTCTAAATTCTGGGGAAGGCAACTTTAGTTTGTGTAATCTCCCATTGTAACTTAATCCTTGGAGTTCTGGCATTATTTGGGGAAATCTGTGCTGCAATCTCTCCCAAGGCCAATTTAGCTTTCCTTAGGTGCGATGGGTCAAACTGAACACAATCCTCCAGATGTGGGTCTAATGTCTACATTCCATTCGCCTTTTTGATCATTTTCTGTACTGTCCTTGATCTTTTAATGACTTGCATGCCTGGACCAATTCTCTCCTTCCCCCTACCCCCTCCCACCATCATCTCTTTTGATGCTAATTTTGGCGTTTTTCTTGTTCAGGGATGGTACATTGTGACGTACGCCTTGGGCATTTACCACCTGAACCTCTTCATTGCTTTCCTGTCCCCAAAGGTCGACCCTTCACTCATGGAAGATCCAGGTACTGAGACTTCAGCAGATTTGTGTGCGAGGATTTGACATGCCATTAATTTGTAGAATTTTAAGGCGTGTGAAGTTGGATCCCTTTCATTTTGAGAAGTGTGATCAGAAATATTATTCAATTGAGCTTTGGAAACATAATGGTCAAACTCAGATTTGTATTTGTGGAGAAAAGATTGAGTGAGGGGAGTGGCATGACCCGGTCTCAACTGATGGGAGAACTGGACAATGCAGGTAAAAAGCAGCATGTATAACTTCAACAATGGATGGCGAACTGGAGGACAGAGTTAACAAACTTCAAGCGTTCTGGAGATTAGAAGGATTTATTCCTGCCACAAAGCTGGAGATACGAAAATCCTAGATAAAGCAGCGTGTGCTGTGTCTCAAACACTTTTTGTACTGTGTCCAGGCTGTGCCAATCTTACCGGCTCGCAATACATGGGTCTCACAGCCCAGTGGTATAACTGAGCACTGTTAGCCCAGCAACTTGAACATTTCTAAGTGCATCTGTAGCATTGAAACCAGAGCCCAGGTGAAAGGATTTGCCAGCACTGGCACAGCATAAAAGCTGTTTAAAAGAACCAGCAGAATGGGATTGAGAGTACTAAGGATAAATAGAGAGAGAGAGGTGGTCCTGAGCTGCGTCAGCCATTGAAAAACGTCAGGGAAAGGAATGGCTCCAGGATGTCATTTGACGTCGGCGGGGGGGGGGGGGGGGGGGGGGGGGGGGGATATCCTGGAGGATTCATTTGATTCACTTTTGAGGAGGCACAGAAGTAAAAAAACGTTGCGGGAATTCTTATTGGAGGGTTAAATGGATTGTCTGGATTCCATTGTATGTGGGGAACAAAGAACAATACAGCACAGGGACAGGCCCTTCGGCCCTCCAAGCCTGTACTGTCATGATACCAACCTTTTCCAAAACCCTCAGCACTTCCTTGTGCCGTGCCCCTCTATACCCATCCTATCCATGTGTTTGAAGGAATAGATTTAATGAGCTGAAGACACAGCAGTGTCGTGGGCCTCTGGGGAATTGACAGACAGTATTTGGTGAACGGTGCGTGTACCCTTCTTTGAGAGTGCAGAGATGGGTGGATATGTTAATGCGAACACAAAAATGAAGGAAATATAGATTGGAAAAAAACTGAGGAAACATCAGTTTTTCATACAGTTCTGATCGTTGTATTATAAAAAAGATCCAGAGGCACTGGAGAGAGTGCAAAAAAGATTTGCAATGATGGTACCAGAATCGACTGTGTGTCTGCATGGGTCTCACCCCCACACAACCCAATAAGATGTGCAGGGTAGGTGGATTGGCCACACTAAATTGCCCCTTAATTGGGAAAAAAAAAAGAATTAGGTACTCTAAAGTTATTTTTTTTAAAAGATAGAAAAAAACAGGAAAGGATGAACATGCTGGGTCTTGTGTGTTGAAAAGAGAAGGCTGAGAGGCGATCTAATAGAGCGCACTCAGAAAGAAAGTTTACCCCATTATGTTGCATCACAGAATGTGGAGATCATAGGACAGATCCAAAACGCTGTTGAGAGATCTCTATGTGTTATGTGATGTGCCCCTTGTTTGCTTTTCCCAAAAAAGGGAAATTTTAATTTAGTGTGTTCGTTATTCCATGAGGAATGGTGAGGCTGATGATTAGTTGCTGTTAGCCATCCAAGTTGCGTAGTTACAACGATTCAGAAAGATGAGGAAGGCATTGTTAAAATTTGCCCTGTGACCTCCAGCAGTTCTGCAATTTTCCCAGCCAGCTGCCCGTCCCCAGGGAACCTTTAAAAGGGTCAATAGGAGATCCAGCTTCCAGCACATCCAACAACTTTCTAGGCTGGGAATATTTGGGAACTGTGGAATTTTTAAAAATCTTCACGTTGATGCTGAGCCTGTGGCAGATGGCAGGTTGTCCTTGGATCAAGCAGCCTTGCTGCTGTTGATGTTCACCAGTGAATGGCTCTCTCTTGCATGCATTTTGGTAATAATTATAACTGCAAAAGAAATGTCAAATTTAATCAATGAGCTTTATTTGTCTGACTGATCTGGTGCTGTGAGTATGTAGCAATTACGTTGTCAGTGAACAGGAGCTCCCCATGGACCCATAGCTCATGTAGTAGGAAAGAAGCAATTATTAATTCGGGTTGACTGTTTTTACATTCACTCGTACTTTGTATATGTTTCCATCTGACACTGTTCCTTTGATACCTGAGTGCACAGTAAAAACGTGATTCCACAAGATTACGACTTCACCTCAAGATGCCGGCTGTTGTTTGAGGTACCTTTTCACAGGTACCAGCAACCCTCTGGTCATTGCTTTGTGTTTGAGCCTTAACATTAGTCAGCGCTGTGGCTGAGCTGATCCTGTTCCTGGACCTGTAGGTTCCAGCCAGCACATGCAATTGGATAGTAATAGACAATCCTCCATTCAGCATCAAAAATTCAACTAGATTAGTAAGATATGACCTCCTGGTCACAAATCCAGACACAAAACTGACAGTTTCTGATCAGCTCTCATTGGTGCAAGTGCTGACTTGTATCCTTGATAGATTCATATAAAGTCAGGGTAGCACAGTGGTTAGCACTGCTGCCTCACAGTACCAAGGTCCCACGTTCGTTCCCGGCCCTGGGTCACTGTCCGTGTGGAGTTTGCACATTCTCCCCGTGTTTGTGTGGGTTTCGCTCCCACAACCCAAAGATATGCAGGGTAGGTGGATTGGCCACGCTAAGTTGTCCCTTAATTGGAAAAATGAATTGGGTACTCTAAATTCCAATAAAGTCAGGTAGTGACTCTGCCAATTCATGATTGAACTTGAACACAGAAATATTGTGAGTGAAAGTACAAGTGAGGTTAAAATTCTGTTTGCAACTGATTTCTTTTCTGTGACTAAAAGAACTGCAAAACAGCCCATTTACGAAGAAAATCAAAAGCTAATATACTGTATATTAGAAATACAGGCGGTACGGTGGCCCAGTGGTTAGCACTGAACAAAGAAAAGTACAGCACAGGAACAGGCCCTTTGGCCCTCTAAGCCTGCGCCAACCATGCTGCCTGTCTAAACTAAAATCTTTGCCACTTCCTGGGTCCGTATCCCTCTATTCCCATCCTATTCATGTATTTGTCAAGATGCCCCTTAAACGTCACTATCGTCCCTGCTTCCACCACCTCCTCTGGCAGCGAGTTTCAGACACCCACTACCCTCTGTGTAAAAAAAACTTGCCTCGTACATCTCCTCTAAACCTTGCCCCTCACACCTTAAACCTATGCCCCCAGTAATTGACCCCTCTACCCTGGGGAAAAGCCTCTGCCTCACGACGCTGAGGACCCAGGTTTGAATCCCGGACCCGGTCACTGTCCGTGTGGAGTTTGCACATTCTCCCCGTGTTTGCGTGGGTTTCACCCCCACAACTCAAAGAAGTGCAGGTTAGGTGGATTGGCCACGTGAAATTGCCCCTTAATTGGAAAAAAATAATTGGGTACTCTAAATTTATTATTTAAAAACACAATATTTCCTGCACAGTTGTGCAGTTTGATACACACAGGCAGAGGTGTTATCACAGATGAGACCGGGTCTATTTGTGGATTTCACTATGACTCTTGAGTGTTTTGAAGGGACGACACGGTGGCGCAGTGGTTAGCCCTGCTGCCTCACAGCACTGAGGACCCAGGTTCGATCCCGGTCCCAGTTACTGTCCGTGTGGAGTTTGCACCCCCACAACCCAAAGATGTGCAGGGTAAGTGAATTGGCCAGGCTAAATTGCCCCTTAATTGGAAAAAAACATTGGGTAATTTACTTTTTTTTATTTGAAGAAAACGTTTTTTGTAATTCAACTACAGCTACAGCTCCAATAACCAATGTGGTTTAAATGGGTCCATGCTATAAAACCATCACACATCCATGACACAGTCTCCGCAAACAGCAAGGAACATTGATCTGTTACCTACTCTGCTGACAGCTGTGGCTAAGTTGGTAACACTCACTCAGACGGTCCTGGGTTCAGGCCTTGCACAAAGTCTTGGCAGCCAGTCCAGTGCGGTACGGAGGGAATGTGGCACTACTGGTGAGATGTTGGAGCAAACAGGGGTCTTGGTTTATCAGGTGGATATTAAAGACCCCATGACACTGTTTCATAGGAAAGCAAAGGATTTCTTCCTGGTCAATAATTTCTTCCTGGTACTTTAAACAACAGATCATAACCATAGATATTATGGTTATTACTACATTGCAGTTTGTGAAATCCTGCTATGTACAAATTGGCTGTTGTGCTTTCCACAGTAAATGGTGACTCCGCTCCAATAGTATAAAGTGCCTGTAAAGAGTTAGGGGACATCTTGAGGTTGTAGAAGCACTCTTTGAGTGCAACTTCTTTCTTTCTATGAGGCTGCTGCATCCCAACTGCTGGTCAATGTTAATATTCTTTCTCTCTCCCTCCCAGATGATGGACCTGCTTTACCGACTAAACAAAACGAGGAGTTTAGACCCTTTATAAGAAGGCTGCCAGAGTTCAAGTTCTGGTAAGTTGTTTAGAGTCTAGAACAACCATCCTCCACAGTGACAGCAGCACCACCAAATCCAAACTCTGTAATGCTGGCCTCTGTTTTACGCTTCCTCGGGCCTGGATATTTCATTTCTTCTTGCACGCTAACAAAAGAATACGGACAGTAGAGGTTATTGGTTTTGTTTTGTATGTAGATGTCACAACTTGACACGGGGTTGCAACACAAGTGAAATTCAAGTTACTTAAATTTCCAAAGTCTTTGGTTTGATCCCGATTTAAGTACAGCCACCTGTTTGTAAATTGTAACACAAAAATAGCCTTTTGTTATTTAACAGTAATTAGTATTAAATAGGCAACAATACAACTGGTTAACTACAATCTAATTCCCAACCCCCCTTTTAACTCGCCCTATATTTTTTATATATTATGTGTGTGTGTGCGTGTGTAATATATATATATATATATATATATGGCAGCACGGTGTCGCAGTGGTTAGCACTGCTGCCTCACGGCACCGAAGTCCAAGGTTAGATCCTGGCTCTGGGTCACTGTCCGTGTGAAGTTTGCACAATCTCCCCGTGTCTGTGTGGGTTTCACCCCCACAACCCAAACCTGGTTCCTGCCAGGTGGGGGTTTTCATAGAGAACCCAGCAGAAGCCTTTAGACCCTCGAAGAAAGAGGAGCTGTGTTTTCTCCTTCTCTGCCAGTTGCCTGTGGTCTCAGTGAGTGCTTGTTTTACCCCATGCTGTGAAACCCAGAGATGCTGAGCCTGCAGCGAAGATCATTACAAGCCAGAGGAAAAGAAAATACCTAAACGGAAAGCCTGAACTTGAGACAGAAACTAACTGGAAGAGGTCCATCTAATGCCAAAGATCCGATCTTTTATATTTTGTATCATTAATTTCTTCCCTCTCCACCCCCCTTTCCCTCTGTTGTATGTGTGTTTATATATATTCTTTTAAATTTAGAGTACCCAATTCATTTTTTCAAATTAAGGGGCAATTTAGTGTGGCCAATCCACCTACTCTGCACATCTTTGGGTTGTGGGGCCGAAACCCACGCAAACATGGGGAGAATGTGCAAACTCCACACGGACAGTGACCCAGAGCCGGGATCGAACCTGGGACCTTAGCGCCGATGAATTGGGTACTCTAAATTATATTTTAAAAAAGACCTGGCTCCCAGCTAATTAAACGGCTAATTTCCAGTTTATTAGGAAGTTGTCTTGTGACTCACACGACTTTCAAATCGGTATTGCTAAAATTGCAGGGCTCCTGATAGTGGCTGCATTATTTTATCTAGATATTTATTATAAATACCAATCAAACCCCATGATCTTGCTAGTCAAAATTAAACTGTAGTCTTCAGGTGAAACTGGACTAGAAGGCTGCAGATTATTGTACCTGGACTTGCTGATGTAATCCAGCCCCAATTTAAGATTCAACATTCTGCCATTAATTTTTATAACACTTTAATTCACTATTCTGTACAGCTAAATAGAAAAAAAATAGAAAATGTATTGTTTGGAGAACAGCAGTTTGTTTTTAGTACAGGCTCAGGACCTGTGCCAGGAACTGGTGTGAGGATGCAATTACAGGATGACAAGTTTCACACTAAATGTGAGCATAGGAATTTTAATTGAGAAAATATTGACAGTTTATATGAACATATTTTTGAATGCATTGAAGGCATAATTGTGGAACAGCTTTGAACTACTGGTTATTGAAGGCAAATAATGATTAACAATCCCAATGAAAATAAGTTAATATAAAATGGTTGCTGATTTTGCCCAAACAACAGCAGTCTCGAGACTCAAAATTCATTATAGGTGAAGCTGGTTTAAATGTTGCTCAGATATGATAACATGCTGTATAAATGAAAGGCTTCTTTCACACTGGAGAGGACTAGAGAGTGCTGGTCCTTGCCTTCTGTACAGCTCATGCCAGTGTTTGGCTGATGGAGGAACATGAGGCGGGAAAGGCAGCTGGTGTTGTCTCCTCAACAGCAACCTGGCCAATACCCACTGTGCACTTGCACAGCCAAGCTGGCATCATTGGCGAATGGGAGAAGAGTGAACACTTCGGTGGTAAAATCTGTTGCGATGATCTTGCTGTTTCTACTTTGTGTTTACGATAATGTTCACCAAAACCTGCTTTCCAGAACCACAGAGATTAATGTAGTGGATGATTTGGTCAGAATTATTTTTAAAATTTAGAGTACTCAATTCTTTTTTACCCAATTAACGTGGCCAATTCCTACCCTGCACACCTTTTTGGGTTGTGGAGTTGAGACCATTATTTCTTACTGTATACCTCGTTCTACCGTTGTTGTTACCGTTAGGGGGCCTATAAACCACTCCCACTAGTGACTTCCTGCCTTTAATAGATTTAATCTCTACCCAAACTGATTCTACATCTCTCTCTATTCTATTTATATCGTTGGTACTTCCTGGACCACGACCACTGTATCCTCCCCCTCCCATGACAAGCTCCACTCCGGCCAAGAGTAGATGTTCCAAATCCTGGCACCAGGCAGACAAAACAGCAATCTGGAATCCCGATCTTAGTTGCAGAGAACTGTGTCGACTCCATGATGTCTGTGCCATCAAATATATGACAATTCGGACCAAATTAAGCATGATGGTGCAGTGGTTAGCACTTCTGTCTCACGGTGCCAAGGACCCGGGTTTGATCCCGACCCTGGGTCACATTCTCTCCGTGTCTGCGTGGGTCCCACCCCCACCCAAAGATGTACAGGGTAGGTGGATTGGCCATGCTAAATTGCCCTTTAATTGGGAAAAAGATTACTGGGTACTCTTAAATTTATATTTTAAAAAAAATAAACAGTTCAAAGGAGGGGACTTAACCGGTGGCGGCCATGAAATGAGTGGAGGCACATTTGGTGGCTCCCGCTCAAGGTGGATGTTTTTTGGGTCAAAGTATTTGAGGTACAAAAGTCCTCTGGTATGGCTGGTGGATGGACCAACGGTCAAGGAGTGGTGCAAGAAAGAAAGAGCAGCGGGGCAGGAGAATCTTCGTGGTGTGCCAGAGGAAAATATGGCGGAGGTCAAGGTGGGGTGGGGGCGCTGCCTGCCCACCCAGTGGTCAACAGAGCAGTGCTAGAGTTCCTGAATAATAAGTTTCAGAAACTGAAGTGGAAATAGGCCCTGGAAGACCTAGCCAAGTTGGTGGAACTGCTGAGATCGGGGATCGAGCGAGGGGAGCAGATCTAAAAAGTGGAGGAGGCAGTTGGGGAGCACGAGGAATATTTAGCCTCGTTTGTGGTGGAGGTGGGAGAGCCAGAAGAAGCTGAGGGAGAAAGTGGAAAATCGCTTCAGGAGGCAAAACATAAGGATTATCGGGATGCCTGAAGGTGCGGAGGCCGCGCTGTCTGTGGTAAGGGTGTTGGTGAAACTAATCCCCCATTAGGGGGCCTTTGATCAGCCTCTGGAGGTGGACCGAGCGCACAGTGCGCTGAGGAGGCCTCAGGTGGGTGAACCGCCAAGGGCGATGATGGTGCGAGTGCACCGCTTTCTGGACATGGAGACGATCTGGTGGATGAGGGGTGTGAGCGGGTTTAGGCTGCCATTCAGGACTACGTGAAGTTGAACGACACTGAGGAGGTCATATCCGCCAGGCTGTGGGAGACACTCAAGGCTGTGGTCAGGGGAGAGTTCATAACAATTTGGGCGCATAAGGAGAAAATGGAGCGGGAGGAGAAGCTAAAACTGGTGGACAGAAATTTTGAGGGTGGACAGGAGATATTTGGAGGCACCGGAGGCAGGGCTGTTGAATGAGAGGCAAAGGCTCCAGATGTTTAGTTTCTAAGGGGAAGGCAGTGGGGCAGCTGCGGAGGGCCAGTGTATGAGTACGGGGAGAAGGCTAGTAGGATGATGGCCTATCAGTTGAGAAAGCAAGACGGGGGCGAGGGAGATTGGTAAAGTTAGGGATGATAAGGGCAAGGAGCTGATGGGCCTGGAAGGGGCGAATGCGGTTTTTGAGGGCTTTTATAGGAGGCTGTATGTGTCGGAGCACCCAACCGGGGAGGAGGGAGATGTGGCGGTTCCTGGATGGGTTAGAGGTTCCCAAAGTGGAGGAGGGGCTGGTTCAGGGACTGGGGGCCCCAATTGGGCTGAGGGAGGTGATGGATAATATTGGGATGATGCATCAGGGAAGGCTCCTGGGCCGGATGGGTTCCTGGTAGAGTTTTATAAAACGTTGGGGCAGACCTGCTGGTGAGGGTGTATAATGAAGCAAGAGAGAGGGGCAACTCCCCCCTAAATTGTCGCAGGCTTCCAACTCTCTGATTTTAAAGAAGGATAAGAACTGAAGCAGTGTGAGTTGCACCGCCCGATATCACTATTGAATGTGCATGACCGGGGGTGGGGATTAAAATGGGGGAAGCACGTTGTCAGGGGATGGGCCTCAGGGGAGCAGGTGGGGTGTGGTTGTTGGTTGTTTACTGAATTGTTTTGGGTTTCTTCTGATTATTTTTGTATATGTGAAAATGCCTTGTATAAAAATAATTTCAAAAAATAAAACAGGTCAAAGAAGGTTCACTCAAGCTTGGCTGGGGTATTATTTTACAAGGAAAGGTTGGACTGGCTGGGCCTGTATCCATTAGAGTTCAGAAGAGTAAGAGGGGATCTTGTTGAAATGTATAAGATCCTGATGAGATTTGACTGGGTGGATGCTGGAGGGATATTTTCCCCCTGTGGAAGAGACTAGAACTTGGGGACACCGTTTAAAAATAAGGGATCTGCTATTTAAGATGGAGATGAGAAGAATTTGTTTTCTCCGAGGGTCGTGATTACTTGGAACTCGAGAGTGGCGGAGGCAGGGTCAATAAATATTTTTAAAAGGTAAATAGATTCTTGACTAACAAGGGAGTTGAAGGTTGTTGGGGGTAGGTGGAAGTGGAGTTGATCTTATTGAATGGCTCGAAGTCTCGAATGGCCATCTCCTCCCAACGTGTATGTTGATAAAATGCTGAATTACATCAGAGTTATTGTAGTCTCTCAAACATGAAATGGAGGTGGTAAGGAGAGAAACGGCAAAAGTAATGAAATGCACAACAGGAGTTTGAAGGCTATAGAGGTCGGCTAAATCACCAGAACACTAGCACAATGCTAATTGGGTTAACTGAAGACAAGACCAAAAAATCTCCCATCAGCCAACCTACAATTTCCTCCTTTTAAGGTTTCCAGAAAAAAGCATCTGCAAACCTTTTTAGAAAGAAAGTTTTTTCAGAAGTCAGAAGCTAAGGGATCCAGAAATTGCTTTGGGACCTGGCACCACACTGTGCTTAAAACACTTAAATGTTTAAGAATGCTACAATCAAGAAATAGTGGTTGGTGATATCAAGCTTAACTTCTGAAAGACTATTGAATTGACAATGTGGAAGGGAAGATTGAGGAAGATGAGGAGCGCCACAACTTTGAGGTTCTGGGAGAAAGGGGCAAGAGTTGGGAGGATAATTTACAGTCAGCTTGCTGAGGATTGTACACTAACCCTGGCAGCACAACACAGGAGGAGGCCATTTGGCCCTTCAAGCTCATTCCGGTTCTGTCCAAGAGCAATCCAGCTAGTTCCACTCCCCCACCTTTTCCCCATAGCCCTGCAAATATTTTCCCATCAATTTAATGAATTCCCTCCTGAAGGCCATGATTAAATCTACCTTCACCACACTTTCAGGCAGTGGAATCCATAACCAAACCATTTGGTGTATTACAAAAAAAACTCATGATGCGGTTCCCCTGTACCTACTACATGATTTTGAACACCTCTATCAAATTTCCCTCTTGACCTTCTCTCCTCTGATGACCAACTGTCTGAATGATTGAATTGTTGGAGGCAGAGAGTAAGTTAAGCCATGCTTAACTTACAAACCAGGGCGGCACGGTGGCACAGTGATTAGCATTGTTGCCTACGGCGCTGAGGACCCGGGTTCGAATCCCGGCCCTGGGTCACTGTCTGTGAGGAGTTTGCACGTTCTCCCTGTGTCTGCGTGGGTTTCACCCCCACAACCCAAAGATGTGCAGGTTAGGTGGATTGGCAACGTTAAATTGCCCCTTAATTGGAAAAAATGAATTGGATATTCTAAATTTTTTTAAAAACTTACAAACCTGACCAGCTTTTAGGTTTTCTCAGCATAATCTGTACAAGTTCATCTCAGCTGATGTCGTAGTATGGACCCAAGCATTGCTTGGCTAGGGAGGAGAAAATTAGTCAGTACAGCTGCTTCTAGGGTGACACAGTGGTCAGCACAGCTGCCTCACAGCACCGAGGATCCGGGTTCGATCCCGGCCCTGGGTCACTGTCCGTGAGGAGTTTGCACATCCTCCCCGTGTTTGCGTGGGTTTCACCCCCACAACCCAAAGATGTGCAGGGTAGGTGGATTGGCCACGCTAAATTGCCCCTTAATTGGAAAAAAAATAATTGGGTACTCTAAATTTATATTAAAAAATAGGACAGCTGCGCCTGATCATTTTCCAGTAGCCCTGCACACTGAGAGGGAGTAGAAACATCGAAAATAGAAGCAGGAGCAGGCCATTTGGCCCATCGAAGCTGCTCCACCATTCAATGTGATCATGGCTGATCCTCTCAGTGCCATACTCCTGCCCCCCCCCCCCCCCCCCCATATCCCTTGATGTTTTAGTGTCTAAAAATATATATATTTTTTCTTAAATACATTCAGTGGCTTGGCCTCTGCAGCCTCATGTGGTAGCGAATTCCACAGGTTCACCACCCTCGAGTGAGGAAATTAGTCCACATCTCAGTCCTATATGGTGTACCTTGTATCCTGAGGCTGTGACCCCTTGATCTTCTTGTCGGAGCTTTATACATTTCATATGTGGCTGATTCTTCCTGCAGTCAAGTAGCTTACGGGCACTTGCTGTGTCAGTTTATGTGTAAAAAAGGGTCATTTGAAAGGTGGCTGGTGTACATGAGTCTGTACCACACCAGACGTCAGCATGCCCAGAGATATGAAGTGGGGCCAAAACTGCCAGATATGAAAATAACCCTTGTTTGTGTCTATCTTTGGTTTCAGGCATTCTGCTTCAAAAGGAATAGTAGTAGCCATGGTTTGCACGTTCTTCGATGCCTTCAATGTGCCCGTTTTCTGGCCAATCTTGGTCATGTACTTCATTATGCTCTTCTGCATTACCATGAAAAGGCAGATTAAGGTAAATCCAATGGATTATGTGTGACACGCTGCATTACAGACAATGTAGACTTGAAATGCCAAACCAACAGTACATTTGCCACTGTGAGCATGTTTCTGTGTGAGGCAGTGTGTGAAATCTCTATTGCAGACGGGTCTCAGTGGCTTTGATGACAGCGCGCCACATTGCTTATGCTGCAGGGTTGGTTCTGAAGGCAGTCGTATTGCTTTTACTCTGTTATATACAGGGCAGCCACACTGTACAGTGCTGGGTACTGAAAGACTTGGGTGGAAGAAATCCCAAACTGCAGCTTTAATTGCACAAGATGGAGTCTTGTAAAATTCCTGAAAACACTAACAAGCTTGATCTGACACCGTGGGGTCTAAAACCTAATTACTTTACTGTGCTTTATTTTATATTTATGCATCAGGATGTTTGTGAGGTACGAAGAATTGGGATACACGAGTCTTTTCACCTTGAGAGACTGGTTTCACATCCACCCCTACAGGAGGTGATGTTGATCCTCCAGGTCTGCTGAGTGTGCAGATCCCGATGGGAATTAATTTAGGTCCAAGTCAACGGCAAAAGATTCCTACAAGCTAGCACAAATGGGCTCTTGTTAATGTCGGGTCATTTGAGGGTTGGGTCACACAAGCCAGAAGACTAGGTCAGTGCAGCTGGTATCGTTGTAAGCGTGTCGGTGATGAGCCCTGGGTCCGGGGGGGGGGGGGGGGGGGAAAGAGTTTTAAAAATCAGCTTGTTTGTGATCCCACTGCTGAACACCATCCAGTAACCAATGCTGAGCTCCATCCAATGGTCCAGTGATGCCCATCAAAGTCGAGCAGTGAGGAGGCATTTTGGGGAGGTTCTGGATGGTACCCAATACCCACATAACCGTACTTATGGGATGGTGGTGTGTGTGAATTGTGTGTCAGTATTGTTCAGTAATTTTTCTTTTATCCTTTTTCAACAGCACATGATCAAGTATAGGTATTTACCATTCACACATGGGAAAAGGACGTACAAGGGGAGAGAGGATTCTGCGAAACCGTTTGCCAGTTAAAGAAAGTGCTGCTCGGCACTCCTGGATTATCTTCTCCTCTTCCCCTTTATATGTACACATTGGACAATAATCACAACAGTGACATGACTTTATTATTATCATGTTTGCTCCAGGCCTTTCTGAAGGGTACATTTTAGAAGGTGATTTAGATTTGAGATTTTTTTGCCGCAGAGACACTGTCTTTATAATATGATATATATGCAGACTTCTTTTTTTCCCAGACCATTTTGATTTAATTTATAGGTGACTTCATTTAAGTTTCCCTTTAATTGTATTGCCAGTTGCTTCAACTGTACTTCCTCCTTTATGTCTTTGGAAAAGAATAATTAAAATATCAAACCGGTTCCATCCTTGGATAATTAGATTATTTGCTATGAGTCCCCAAGTTATTAAGGCTTTTGGCAAGAAACTGCTGCAGTATTAAGATACGACATTGTCAAGTAGTTGGTATGTATTAGTCGGGGAAGGAATGGCTATTTACTGCGGTTTCAGCATCCAATGAAATTTTGGCAGCTCAGTTTTTATATTGAGGTCTGTAGGGGTTGGCGGGAGCAATCGAGGTTGCGATGGGAGGATTTCGGAGAATGTAAGGAAAGTCGGTTGCAAGAAAACCTCAGGCTTATGGCTGTTGAAACTAAAATGCTCGCTTTTGATGGCTGCAGAATCAAACAGCTTGAAGATGGGGATCAGGCACCCCTATCCAACACCACCCTACCCCGCATTTTAAAATCCAGAATCAACTTTAAGGACATTGGCATCTACTTCCTGAGAACTGGAATTGTGCTCTGGATTTATCAGGTAGACGCTAACAACAGGAGAGAAATCACATTTTGATCATAAAATTTTCTAATGAATTCAAGATGCTGAGCTTTGAACTTTGGTTTGTAACAAGGTACCAAGAATTACAAGTGAACGCTTGAGAATATGCTTTTTTTCTGTTTTTGTATAAACTGCTGAAGCTCAACAGTTTTCATGTATGCTAAGGGAAGGAGGCAGCTTTAAGATACAATGGAGTTGTAAGCAACTATGTTTAAGCCAACTATAATAGGAACTGGGGGGGGGGGGGGGGGGGGGAGAAAACTGATGGATGTTACCATAAAATAAAGTACAAGTACCCTGAGGAGCAGTAAGTGCAAACTAAAGAGATGTTAGAAATGCTCCAGAACAGATCTGTAGACATTAAACCAATTCAATCACTCATCGGAGAATCTTTCAAACTAAAAGTTATGATAGACGCTAATTTGAGCCTCCAGTTGCAGTGATGTGGTGAAATTGGGCATTTGTATATTATACATAGGTCCATAGTGGATAGCTAGGATGATTATATAATAGTGGGGTGGGTTATGAAAGAGCAGCTAGGAGAGATTGCTGTGATTGGATTATGCTGTGGAAATTGGAGCTGCACTGATGCCAGTTTGAGGCAGCGCTAATAGGTGTTGTAGGGGGAAGCAGAAGCTGGGGCCCTGCCTGCAGTCGACTGACACCCAGCTGCGAAATAAATATTGGGCCTGACGTTTCCCTGCTCAGATTGTGGGCTGAGACTCCTGAAGCCTGGCTTTGGATGAGACGTTAAAGGCCTGATAGACATGAATGAATGGTCAGTATATCACAACACATTGATGACGGGGGGTAAGGAAGAGGGTGAAAAGGAACAAGCAGCTTATAGGTCATTGGCCAATATGATTTTAAACTTTCCAGCTTACCAGTAGGTTGTGACTTCCTGCCAGCCAGGTGGGTTAATCTACTCCCTCATGTCCTGATTTATATCCTTAAACTAGCAGATTCGAAGCATTCTTGGGGTTGTGGGAGGGTGTGTGTGTGTGGGGGGGGGGGGGCTGGGAGAGTGCAGGTTCTTCCCGCTCCCTCTAACCGCCTCCAATTTCAACACTTTGATTCTATGGGAGGTTTAACCTCGCAACCCTTGGGGATTGCCAACCGTGTGTAGACAAGATACATTTTTAAAATAAAAATCAGCCATTCAGAAAATAAATCAGCACAAATGTGAAAGCCCTTGTCCTTTAGGATGAATCACTGTCTGTGAGAAACATGTAAATAAAGCTTGCTTATCCTGTGATATATGCCATTCAGTTTAACCCATCTTATTTAAGAATGAGTTTGACTTTCCATTCCATATTTTAGTTATCGTATTCAATAGAAATCGCAGTACAGTGAACCTGAGTGCACCTATCTAATGGGTTTACAGCTGGGAGCACAATTAACACTACAATGTAAAGTGCCCGTGCTTTCCCCAGAACGTTGGTAGATTACTTAGTTTCCCGTTACTTAGTGATGCCAATCTCTCCGGTCTCCACTGATGCTTTTTTTTTTCTTAAACAATGCATTTTATTCTAATTTTGTGTTAAAAGTGATTTCAGACTGGAGGGAGATTTAAGTTGGCACTATTAACTTTTCCCACATAATTTCTTTCTTCACCTTCCATCCCGAATCAGACCTCCATTAACCTAACATGTAGGGTAAAAGGCACATACTTGAATCTGGTGCTGTAACTTGAGAGTTGCCAAGGGCAGCACACCAGGAATGCCCCTGTTTGCTAGTCAGGGCAGCCCCACACTCGACTTGCATTTTTGTTTGACTTGGAGTGCATTTCCTATATATATTATATATAATAGATATATTTTTAAACTTTGAATCACAGCAGGAGTGTGATGTGCAGGAACTGATGCAATTAGAATAGGCATAGACACCAATTCCTACTGCACTTGTCCACTGTTAGCCTGACCTTTTTAGGCAGCGGTCCGCTTTGCATTGCCAATGGTTCTGGGTCACAGGAGGCGGGGACAGAATCAGCTAGGATTCCTGATCGCCGTCAGAGGATCCCTGCTGAAAGGTGCGCATTTGTGAGTGTTTTGTCAGACTCTTATGCATTAGTCTCCTTCCTCCACCCTACCCCCACAGGGGATTACAGACTTAGTGGAGACTGAAACGCAGCATGAGTCAGCACACCAGGAACTAAAGGGAGAGAACCAAGGGGAACAAAACAGAAATAGATTCTGGAACCAAGGACCCAAGTGTATTTGAGGAAAAAAAGTTGAAAACTTAGTCCTGCTGCTGTGCTCATGTTGTGAACCAGTGTGTGTTTGAGTTGCACCATGCCAGCAGCTATTTAACATGTCATACATTTACTGCGATTGATGGCACCTGATCTTGAACAAACTTTCCACAGTGGGGTGTAGGGCAAGAGCAGCCTGTGGGGTGTACCCTATGCACTGCTGGGCACGAGGTCCACCCGTTCTCTCCCTCTGATGTCAAGTGAAGCAGCTCCACCAGCACTGTGCTTGTACAGAGATTTTATTTTTTTAAGATTAACCTTGGCTATCTGCTGCTTCACACTGTAAAAATTGTCCACCGTTCTGCTTTCACTTGTATTTCAGTACCAGACCCCTGCAGCATCTAATACTGTCTGAAGGCAAAATTCCCAGCTTCCCTTCATAGACTAAGTCCAATTTCCCTTTGTCTTTTTATATTTAAAAAAAGCCTCTTTCTGAACTGGGGTTGTATTGAGAATTGGAAATTTGAGCCCATGAGGGTGGAATTATTGGTGGCTACAGATCCGTTCACTGGTGGTGGGAATAACTGGGGATGAATTTAAAACATTGCACAGGAAGTGTTTTATGCAACATTCAAGTTGTTTATTTTAACTTAGAGGGATTTTTGTTCCTGTAGTGTTGTCCCAGTGTGACGTAGGTGAGTTTAATGCTTTAAAACCAGATTCCGGAGAAAGCAGTCCTTACAATGGTGGATTTATATAATTTTATATAAAAACCAAATCACCAGTCAGTTGTGCAGATGGCGCATTTGCTGTATTCTGCAACACCACAAGCGTCTTATTTGCCTTTCTTTAACTAAAAATGTTTCCGTGCTAGGTTTTAAGATGTCCCGATTCTGCATCACAGATGTTATTACTTTTATTTTACTTGTAATAAAGGTGAACAAAATAATTAAATTTGTAATGCTGTTTCTCAGCCCTCTTCCCTCTGGGAACACAAACATGAAATTATTAAATGAATTAAATAAAGTGACTGGCCTGACCACTGAATTCTGATTACTTATTTGCATAGTTAGTTGTTCTCCCCAAAGTATGTTTGAAACTTTGTTAAACAATTCTCGACTTGGCCAGACACATGAGGACGGTCCCAGGTATGGACTGTGCTAAGCTACAGGAGGCAGTGGTGTATTGCTATTGTCACTGGACTAGTAAACCAGTAGACCCAGGTTCAAATCCCGCCACTGCAGATGGTGAAATTTGAATTCAATAAATGAAACCATTGTTGTTGTCGTAAAATCCCATCTGGTTTACCTATTGTCCTTTACAGAAAGAAATCTGCTGTCCTTGCCTGGCCTACATGTGACCCCAGACCCACAGCAACTTGGTTGACTCTTAACCACCCCTTCAAGGGTAATTAGGGATGGGCAGTAAGTGCTGGCACAGCCTGCGATGTCCACATCCAATGAATTAAAAGCTGGACAATAGCTGCCCTCATTCCCGCTGGAGTGAGGGGGAAAGAGAATGATCAGCCAGGAGTCCTACATGCTCACCCAAGGCCAGAGCACTGAACTCTTCCAAGGTACTCTATAGTCGAATAATCGTGCAGAGAACGAGTGAGCAATCAGAGATTTGCTGCAGCCAAGGGAACTTGACCGCAGGAATAATATCCTCGACAATAGGAAGCAAAAACTTTAGCACAGGCTCGGCTCAAAGGGCGATGTTGAAAGCAGTAATCTTTAGGCCCATTTGTCCAAGTCCAATTGACTGTTTTGACACAAATCCCTAGATCGGACACACTGCTGACCCAGTTGTTTTATTCGATCAGCAGACAGCCAGTGTTGTGCTGGATCAGTATCACCCAAATGGCAGTGCAATCAGCGGATTACCATCCAGGTTCCTCTTTCCTACTTTACAACAGTGATTGCATTTCTAAAATACTTCCACTCGCTGGTAAGTGTTTTGGGAAGAGGTTGCGAGAGATGTTTGCATCCTAAATGTAATGACGCAAGTAGATGAGTCGGTGAGGCTGGAACGTCTCCCGACAAAGTGGACACTCTGCCTGCAAACAAAAATTAAAAACAAATTGACAATTGATCCTGCAGCAAAAGGAAGTCAGGCTTAATACACAGTGCCCCAGGACAGCTGAAAGCTCTACACATTATATGCTACTTGGATATGGCGCAATGAGTTAGATTGCATCTTCTTTGCTCCCTATTTAAAGGAACAGTGTTCGAAAGACAAAAGCAAAATACCACCAATGCTGGAAATCTGAAATAAAAACACTTGATGTTGGAAAACTTGGGCAGGTCTGGCAGCACCTGTGGAGACCGAGACAGAGTTAATCTTTCGAGTCCCCAAGATCAGGAGCCATAGACTAGGGCTACCAGACCTGCTGAGGTTTTCCAGCATTTCCGGTTTTTACTTTTCGAAAGATAATGGGCATGAAGTATTCCTCCTTTTCCCAGGTGTGCACTTCAAATCCATGTCCACAGTGGACATACAAAACCCCCACCCCAACCAAAGGTCTGTCAGCTCTCAAACTCTGGCTTTTTATGCATATCGGATTTTCATCATTCCACCATGGGCAGCCCCAAGCTCTGCAATTCTGTCGCTCTTTCTTTAAGACGTTCTTTAAAATATACCCTTTTTACCAGGGTTTTGGTCACCTGTGCTAATATCGCCTTCACGTTGCTCAGTGTCAAATCTTATTCAGTAACGCTCCTGCAAAGCACCTTTGGATATTTTACTCTATATTAAAAGGCCCTTCTATAAATGCAAGTTGTTTGCTGTCTCACCTTTGTATTGCACCATTCGGTGATGCACTCCCAGCAAAAGAGGTGTCCGCATGGTGTGGCTGTTGAGTGCCTACGTTCTTCCAAACACAGTATACACCTGGAGCTGCGGACTATAAGGTCCTGAGAGGAATTTCTATGAGAAGAAAGTAATACTTTCCATCAGTTGCCAATCTCTTTCTATTCACGTTTTACTCCTGTATTAAAAAGGAGTCACAATCCTATATACGTGTCTATGATGGTAATTATCTATGTAAACTTGTCACGCTAATTGCATTTTGGAAACAGGAATTGATCTTTTAAAAAAAAATACAATGGATGATTTCAAAGTGAGAAACGAGTTCTATCTCTGTTCCGAGACCCAGTTACTGAATTTCTCCCCATATAACCCAGGATGATAATAATAACCTTCTATTGTCACAAGTATGAAGTTTCTGTGAAAAGCCCTTAGTCGCCACATTCCGGCACCTGTTCGTGTAAGCTGGTACGGGAATTGAACCCATGCTGCAGGCCTCGTTCTGCATCACAAACCAGCTGTCTAGCCCACTGAGCTAAACATGATAACGTTGATTCGGTGTTACCAGTGGTTCTGTGTAGCATTCCTGCCACCAAGACAGACAACTGGTTGTAGGTTCTAGACCTATTCCAGAGATTTGATCACAATCTCAGCTGCCATCTTTTGATGTAAAAGCTCCCTTTGCACTCGGATGAAAAGCAGGGGATGTATCCTGGATATCCCAGCAAATATTTATCCCACAACCAGCAGGTTATCTGGCTATTGATCTCATTGCTATTGTGTGGGACCTTATAGTCAAATTGACTTGTGTTTCCTACATTGGAACATATGGATGAGGGAGGTACCAGAGGACTGGAGAAATGCAATCGTGGTTCCATTGTTTAAAAAGGGATCAAAGGAAATGCCAAATATTTATAGGCCAGTTAGTCTTACGTCAGTGGTGGGCAAATTAGTAGAATCAATCCTGAGAGACAGGATCAACTGTCTCATAGGAAGGCATGGACTAGTCATGGATAGTCAGCATGAATTTGTTAAAGGTCTTGCCTCACAAATTTGATTGAATTCTTTGAGGAAGTGACAAGAAGGATTGATGAAGGTAGTGCAGTGGATGTTGTATATATGAATTTTAGCAAGGCGTTTGACAAGGTCCCACATGGCAGATTGGTCAAAAAAGTTAAAGCCCCCACATGTTTTGGTCTTGCCCCAGACTTGCGGGGTACTGGACAGCCTTCTTTGAGGCAATGTCCAAAGGGGTGAGGGTGGAGCCATGCCCGAAAGTGGCGGTATCAGACCAGCCATATCTATTCCTGGGGAGGAGGGCGGATGTCCTTGTCTTTGCCTCCCTGATCGCCCACCGTAGAATCTTGTTCGACCTCTCAGAATCTCTCCAAATGGAGAAAATCAAATTCGCCATCCGAGGGTCAGACGACGGCTTCCACAGAACGTGGGAGCCATTCACCAATTGTTCCAGGACCTCTTTGTGGCCAACAAACAAGCAGAAGATTAGCCAGGTAGCCAAGAATCAGGGGAAAGTAGCCAAGGCATGAGAGGGAGAGACAGACCAGGGGAGGGTGGGGAGATAGCTAAACCTAAGAGGAAAGAAAGGCGAACCACAGGGGGTGGGGGGAAAGAGTGAAGAGACAGGGAACAATAGAGGAGAACCAGAGAGGTGGTGGGAGAGGCAGGGGAATGATAGCTGGAAGGAGGGCATGGGAAACGATCACAAACTTGGCGTCTACAGGAAGAGAGAACAAGAAAAATTCAGGCGAAAGACAGGATGAACGGCTGAAGCGGAGGTGAACACGAGACAACAACGCCAGAGAAATCCGTCCGGGAGAAGCAAATTACAACACCAACACCAGACCCATTCAAGTATTGCCCTCTGTAATTGTTTCTCCGGCTCCCAAATGTATACCTGCCCACCCCCAAAAAAACAAAACGGATGCCTACTTAGGTGTTATAAATAATATTGCCACTTGTACTGAGTTGCTGCTGTTGAGCTGGTGCATAATATCTTAGCAGTTATTTTATTTTAATTTCTTTTTTTTTTGGTATGTTTGTGTGTGCCCTTCTCTTCTATCTATATATGTATATATATATATATATATAAAAATTCTGTCTACATAACGGTAAATATACTTTGTTCAAAAACCCAATAAAAAACATTTATATAAAAGGTTAAAGCCAGCAGGGGTGGCATGTGGCGCAGTGGTTAGCACTGGGACTGCTTCACCGAGGACCTGGGTTCGAATCCCAGCTGTCATAATATCCACTCATGTATATAATGAGATGCAGACAGGCAGTGATTGACACATAGGATTATCCAATGAACACACAACACAGAACAACCAATCACCAGACAGGACACCATCACTATAAAGCTCACAGGGCATTAAGACTCCCGCTCTTTTCGGGACCCAGACACTGAGACAGTCAGTGTGCACAAGTCAGTGGACATTATTTCCATGTGGTAGCTAGTAAGTCTGGTCGAATCAGTAAGAGGTTGTCAGTAGGATTAGTAGAGTGTCAACCCACAGCTGAACATGTACAGCCGTTCATAGTTTAAATAAAACCGTGTTGGATCATCTCTGGTGTTAGACGTTTGTTTCTAGCTTTCCTGCATCCAGTTGCAGTCAACGTCAAACCAACCCGCAGAGACCCTAAATTATTTTTAAAGGGTACCTAGACCTTCACCTTAACTGCTCTTACTCCAAGCTTCAGGGCAATGGACCGTGTGCAGGAAGGTGGGATTAGAAAGGGCACCGGGTTGGCATGGACAAGATGGGCTGAATGGCCTCCTTCTGTGTTGTAACATTTCTATGGTTCTAACAACACCTGACTGGCTACAAAGTATTTGGGGTGGTGTTTTGGATGTCCTCTGGTTAAAAGGTGGCTATACCCTGTATAAAATAAGTATTTCCATTAATGGTGGTGACCCAACTGAGATCAACTCACTCCACAGTGACCAGGGATTAAACATGGATTATTTTGGCTGTACCACCCAGTACCAGGCTCGGCACATCATTTTAGCCGGTATTAATGTTAATGAGTGAAGATTTCTGCTTCCTCTAACTGCCTTGATCACACTAATTGGAGCTTTGAACAATATGAATGATGGTCAGCAACGACTGTGGAAAGCAGGGGGCATTTCACCCATACCTTGAGCAAGGAAGGTTGCGGTGAAGTTTCCACTCTTGCCGGGCGCGCTGCCTTTGTCGGTAGCTGTTGACCTGCACGGCGACAGTCAGTACCAGCTGCAGCAGAGAAACCTTCCCCAGCAACTCATAGTTCCGCCGGAGTCCAACGCTGTCACTGAACAGACCACGCACGCACAGCTACACAGAACAGAAGCAACAGTCAGTAAACTGCAAGGTAAGAATAGCAACATTGAAGTATACACAGACCACACCAATCTTATAGTACCCACAGGGGCCTATAACACACACATATTTCTCCAAGGGTTGTTCTTCCTTAGAATATACAGAGGTTTTCTTCCTGTCTACAAAATACAGTTGCTGCTACACTTTATCACACTGGTGCAGTAATGCACTTAAATTATCCCAATGGATTGGCACAACAACAGCTTACATAGGTGATGCTGGTGAATCTTTTGGCAATGTGGTAGAAAGCTCCTTTGAGGTAGAAGATGCCCAGGTGCAGACGGTGGAGGAAGGAGATTGCCTGTCGCAGGATCCAGACGGTCTGCAACAGCACTTTCTTCTGCTGCTCGGTCAGGCCACTGACAGCCCCCTGGAGCCAGTGGAGGACCCCTGGCCTTGCCGGCACCCGTCTGTGCTCTGGTGCTCGGAATCCCTCGCTCTCTGCCTGCAGGTCCTGCTCCAGTCGGTTCAGTCCTCGGTCCAATAGGTAAGGGAGGCAAGTGTGAAGGATGATGAGGACAGCCCGTCTGGCTGGGGGTGGCACCCGCTGCCCACTGGAGTCCACCTGGACAATGTTAACATACTCTTCACCCAGTGTCTGGTAACCTGCACAGCCAAAGCATCAGACTGGTCAGCTGGAAACTCACAATTACATCAACACAAACTTGCATTTATATAGCACCTTCAAAATAGGGAAAGGTCTGAAGGCGCTTCATGTAGCTAATTACTCTTGAAATTTGTCGTGATGGTGGGACATGTTAAGGGTTCCCTGGCACTGTGCCACACAACAATGCAAGATGGGTCACAACCCACCCACCCATCCACCAATCATCTCATTGAATGTTGGAATAGGATTGATGGGTTGAATGGCCTGCTCCTGTTTCTATGTCCCTTCCACCCCACAGTGAACACACAACTTCAAGGATAAGGACATCTGCCCCAGGCATTTTATTTGTCTACAATTACACCTGACACGGCTCAGATCAGCAGAGATTGCAGTTCGAATCAGGGATGTACCGAGTACTCATCTTAATGCAGTGCTTTCCATGACAATCTAATGGAAACAGCCTGACCTCTCACTGCTTGACGATGATTCCAACCTGCAGACTGTCTCGAGGCACGCTGCCAGGGTCCTGGTGCCCCAGCTGAGACGAGGCAAAGTCCAGCTCACATCCTCTGGAAATGTAAACAACAGGATTTACCCTGAATTTCCTGACTGAGCTTGGGCAGAGGATGGTTGATGGGATGAAGCATTGCATCAATGCTAGACACAGAGTCTGTACGTGGGGGAATCGAGGAGGACATGGGCAGGTTACTGGTTAGCGATGTGAAAGCAAAGTGGCCACACACTGGCAGATACTAGAGAGAGGCAGACAAATAAGGGACTCACGAGAAATGTCCGGCCATCATATAACAAATGAAAGCACTTAAAAAAGAGAGCAAGAACTGGAGCAGAGAGATCCATGTAGTGCGGATTCATGTGATAAACTGAGACTCTATTATTAGCAGATACAACAATGTAACATCCGCTTACAAAAAGAATCGAAGTGCTGCCCAGTAATAATGGTGCCTGACCTGCAAAGGTTGTTAGAGAAAAATATGTCAGATCTGCCAGTAACTCTATCTCCTTTCTCCATTCCAGCCATCGCTTAGCACCTGTATAGTAGAGGAAACAGACAAATTAGCTCAATATGTTCCTGGTTTCGGACAGCGATATTGGTGAACAATGTGGGAGAGGTATGAAATTACCCACTCGGACAGGAAGAATGGAAATTTTTTACAAGGTAATCAGTCAGCGAATGATGATATTTCAGAGGAATTTGGGTGTCCTTGTACACAAATCCGAGTAAACATGCAGGCACAGCGAGCAATTAGGCAAATTGTGCTCACCACTTATTGCAAAGGGGTTGGAGTATAAGATTAAGGAAGTCTTGTTGCTGTTACAGAAAGCTTTAGTGACACCACACCTGGAGCAACAGGTAGGGTTAGTGCTCTTTGCCCAAAGAAGGATATACTTACCCGAGAGGAGGCGAACAAGGGATTAACTGGACTGGATTCTGGGTTCACAGGACTGTCCAGTGAAGAGGGATTGAGTAGAACGCGCCTGTACTGAGAGGCAAGCTGATAGATACATATTCAATTCTTAAGAGGTTTGACAGGATGGATGTGGAGGAGAGGTTCCCCTTGGCCGGTGAGTGTAGAACTGGAGGTCACCGTGCCCCCCATAAGGAACGGTTGTTCAGCTGGGATGGAGATAGGGAGGGATTTCTTCATTCAGAGGGTTGCGAATCGGGCGGCACGGTGGCGCAGTGGTTAGCACTGCTGTCTCACGGCGCTGAGGACCCGGGTTCAATCCCAGCCCTGGGTCACTGTCCGTGTGGAGTTTGCACATTCTCCCTGTGTCTGCGTGGGTCTCACCCCCACAACCCAAAGATGTGCAGAGTAGGTGGATTGGCTACACTAAATTGCCCTTTAATTGGGAAAAAGAATTGGGTACTTTTTAAAAAATGTTTAAAGAAGAAAAAGAAAAGTGGGCTGGGAATCTTTAGGATTCCCCAGGGGAGGGCTGAGTATGTTCGAGTTTCAGATTGATCGAGGTTTTTGGCAGCGAGGGAATCATGACATGGAGGATAGGTGGGAATGCAGTGTTGACACAGAAACTCAGCCGTGATCTTCTTGAAGGACTGAGTCGGCCTGATGAGCCATAAGGCCTACTCCTGCATCTTACCTTCACAGGCCTGAGAGCTGTGCAATATGGGTTGTAGAATGGAATAAAACTGGTTCTTCAAAATATGGCCATCTCGGGCAGCACGGTGGCGCAGTGGGTTAGCACTGCTGCCTCACGGTGCCGAGGTCCCAGGTTCGATCCCGGCTCTGAGTCACTGTCCATGTGGGAGTTTGCACATTCTCCCCGTGTTTGCGTGGGTTTCGCCCCCACAACCCAAAGATGTGCAGGGTAGGTGGATTGGCCACACTAAACTGCCCCTTAATTGGAAACAATGAATTGGGTATTCTACATTTTAAAAGAATAGATACTGTGAAGTGGGAGAAGAAAGCTGACAGGATTTTGGGGCAGGTGGAGAGACAGGCAGGTAAATTTTAAAAACAGGAAAGATAGGAAACCACTCCGGATTCCCCTGGGACAGGGGCGGGGAAAGCAGGGAGTCATTTACTGCAGCAACAACCATTGTCATTTTAAACAGTAATGGTGCAACGAAGACAGCAGTGAAGATGCACTAACACAGGACAAAGCACAAGACCAGACCTTGGGGGTGACAACAGACTGTGTTCTTCGCTCACTCCCCAAAACAAATCTCAGCCGGGGGGGGGGGGGGGGGGTCAGGGCCAGGCCCAGCAGTACTCCAACAATTCAAGTCTAAGTGGCTTTTCTTCTCCCCTTTTAGATTTCTCCATGGCTGGTTTGTTTGAACTTTGGGTGCCCAGCTGTGAGAAAAAATTGTTTTCAGAGACACCCTCAAACAGGAGACTGACAGGTGAGCTGTGCAAACAGGGAGTAATTTCTATATCTCCCGAAGTTCCAGCTTGAAGCAGGTTGTGGGGCGCAGGTCCTCACCCCCACAGTGCACACATTTAGACAGCCTTACCAGCAAATATCTGGAATGTCTCGTTGGCGTAGCTCCGCAGAGAGTTCAGGTAGTATTCATCCTTCTGGCTGGAGCGGATCAACTGAGGTTGGTTCACGGGTAAGGCGGGCATTGCAAACCCTGCGTTAAAGAACAAGAGCATGAAAACCCGGCACTGCTGTATCTCAAGATGCTGCACCCATGCTCGCAGTACCAACCTCATATCCCCAACCCCCTCCCCCCCCCACCCAGACTCACTGTCTCCCCCGAGAGCCCCCCACCCACAGTCACCGTCTCCCCGGGACCCCCACCCAGGTACACTGTCTCCCCCGAGAGCCCCCCACCCACAGTCACCGTCTCCCCGGGACCCCCACCCAGGCACACTGTCTCCCCCAAGAGCCCCCCACCCACAGTCACCGTCTCCCCGGTACCCCCACCCAGACACACCGTCTCCCCTGGGACCCTCACCCAGACACCGTTTCCCCGGGACCCCCACCCAGACACCGTCTCCCCGGTACCCCCACCCAGACACCGTCTCCCCGGTACCCCCACCCAGACACACCATCTCCCCGGCACCCCCACCCATACACACAGTTTCCCCGGGACCCCCACCCAGACACCGTCTCCCCAGTACCCCCACCCAGACACCGTCTCCCCAGTACCCCCACCCAAACACCGTCTCCCCGGTACCCCCACCCAAACACTGCCTCCCCGGTACCCCCACCCAGACACACCGTCTCCCTGGGGACCCCCACCCAGACACACCGTCTCCCCGGGACCCCCACACAGACACCGTCTCCCCGGGGACCCCCACCCAGACACACCGTCTCCCCGGGAACCCCACCCAGACACACCGTCTCCCCGGGGACCCCCACCCAGACACACCGTCTCCCCGGGACCCCCACCCAGACACACCGTCTCCCCAGGACCCCCTACCCAGACACACCGTCTCCACGGGACCCCTACCCAGACACACCGTCTCCCCAGGACCCCCTACCCAGACACACCGTCTCCCCAGGACCCCCTACCCAGACACACCGTCTCCCCGGGGACCCCCACCCAGACACACCGTCTCCCCGGGACCCCCACCCAGGCACACCGTCTCCCCGGGACCCCCACCCAGACACACCGTCTCCCCGGGACCCCCACCCAGACACACCGTCTCCCCGGGGACCCCCACCCAGACACACCGTCTCCCCGGGGACCCCCACCCAGACACACCGTCTCCCCCGGGGACCCCCACCCAGACACACCGTCTCCCCGGGGACCCCCACCCAGACACACCGTCTCCCCCGGGACCCCCCACCCAGACACACCGTCTCCCCGGGGACCCCCACCCAGACACACCGTCTCCCCCGGGACCCCCACCCAGACTCACCGTCTCCCCGGGGACCCCCACCCAGACACACCGTCTCCCCCGGGACCCCCCCCCCCCGACTCACATTGGGCGGGGCTGTATTGATGTTCCCGCTGGGGTCTAACCCCAATCTGATGGGCCGAATGGTTTCCGGCTCCTGGTTAATATTCCGGGGCCGCCTCTGACTCAGAATACACCGGGTTTGAAATTCAGGGACTGGGCCGCAACTCCGTCCCCGCGCTCCCCCGGCACCGCCGCCCACCAGGCTGCGGCCTGAGGCGGGGAGAAGCCGGGCGGAGAGGCCGCAACCTGAGCCTGAAGCTGGGCCTCAACCGGGAGCAGCTCCACAGCCCGAACACCGCCAACTCGGAGCTCAACACCGCCACCTGCCGTCCGGAGGAGAGACAGACCGGACCAGTAATCAACCCAGAGAGCAGATCAATAATCAACCCACAGAGCAGATCAATAATCAACCCTGTGACCCGATCAATAATCAACCCAGAGACCGGACCAGTAATCAACCCAGAGAGCGGATCAATAATCAACCCCGAGACCGGACCAATAATCAACCCAGAGAGCGGATCAATAATCAACCCAGAGACCGGACCAATAATCAACCCAGAGTGCAGATCAATAATCAATTCAGTGACCGGATCAATAATCAACCCAGAGACCGGACCAATAATCAACCCAGAGAGCGGATCAATAATCAACCCAGAGTGCAGATCAATAATCAACCCAGTGACCGGATCAATAATAAACCCAGAGACCGGACCAATAATCAACCCAGAGTGCAGATCAATAATAAACCCAGAGACCGGATCAATAATCAACCCAGAGACCGGACCAATAATCAACCCAGAGAGCGGATCAATAATCAACCCAGAGACCGGACCAATAATCAACCCAGAGAGCGGATCAATAATCAACCCAGTGACCGGATCAATAATCAACCCAGAGACCGGATCAATAATCAACACAGAGAGCGGATCAATAATCAACCCAAAGACCAGATCAATAATCAACCCAGAGAGCAGATCAATAATCAACCCAGTGACCGGATCAATAATCAACCCAGAGACCGGATCAATAATCAACACAGAGAGCGGATCAATAATCAACCCAGAGAGCAGATCAATAATCAACCCAGAGACCGGACCAATAATCAACCCAGAGAGCGGATCAATAATCAACCCAGAGTGCAGATCAATAATCAACCCAGTGACCGGATCAATAATAAACCCAGAGACCGGACCAATAATCAACCCAGAGAGCAGATCAATAATCAACCCAGAGACCGGACCAATAATCAACCCAGAGAGCGGATCAATAATCAACCCAGTGACCGGATCAATAATCAACCCAGAGACCGGATCAATAATCAACACAGAGAGCGGATCAATAATCAACCCAAAGACCAGATCAATAATCAACCCAGAGAGCAGATCAATAATCAACCCAGTGACCGGATCAATAATCAACCCAGAGACCGGATCAATAATCAACACAGAGAGCGGATCAATAATCAACCCAGAGAGCAGATCAATAATCAACCCAGTGACCGGATCAATAATCAGCCCAGAGAGCGGATCAATAATCAACCCAGAGAGCGGATCAATAATCAACCCAGAGACCGGACCAATAATCAACCCAGAAAGCGGACCAATAATCAACCCAGAGAGCAGATCAATAATCAACCCAGTGACCGGATCAATAATCAACCCAGAGAACGGATCAATAATCAACCGAGAGAGCAGATCAATAATCAACCCAGAGAGCGGATCAACAATCAACCCAGAGACCGGACCAATAATCAACCCAGAGACCGGACCAATGATCAACCCAGAGACCGGATCAATAATCAACCCAGAGAGCAGATCAATAATCAACCCACAGACCGGATCAATAATCAACCCAGAGACCGGACCAATAATCAACCCAGAGAGCGGATCAATAATCAACACAGAGACCGGACCAATAATCAACCCAGAAAGCGGACCAATAATCAACCCAGAGAGCAGATCAATAATCAACCCAGTGACCGGATCAATAATCAACCCAGAGAACGGATCAATAATCAACCGAGAGAGCAGATCAATAATCAACCCAGAGTGCAGATCAATAATCAACCCAGAGACCGAACCAATAATCAACCCAGAGACCGGACCAATAATCAACCCAGAGAGCAGATCAATAATCAACCCAGAGACCGGATTAATAATCAACCCAGAGAGCAGATCAATAATCAACCCACAGACCGGATCAATAATCAACCCAGAGACCGGACCAATAATCAACCCACAGACCGGATCAATAATCAACCCAGAGACCAGACCAATAATCAACCCAGAGAGCAGATCAATAATCAACCCAGAGAGCAGATCAATAATCAACCCAGAGAGCGGATCAATAATCAACCCAGAGAGCGGATCAATAATCAACCCAGAGAGTGGATCAGGAATAAACCCAGAGAGTGGATCAATAATAAACCCAGAGAGCGGATCAATGATAAACCCAGAGAGCGGATCGATAATCAACCCAGGGACCGATCAGGAATCAACCCAGAGACGGATCAACAATCAACCCAAATAGCGGATCAATAATCAACCCAGAGATCAGATCAATAATCAACCCAGAGACCGGAGCAATAATCATTAATATTGAACCCAGAAACCTTGATGATGGAGGTATCTCAGCCAGTGTTCTATTCTGCCTTTGTCACTTCTCCACAGCAGGATTGAAGCGGCCACTCTGCCTTTGTTACATATGAACACACAAATTAAAAATGAATAACGGTTGATCTATTGTAACCCAACCCCACATTACCACCTACCCCCAATAAACTTTCACCCCCTTGTTAATCAAGAACCTGTCTAGCTCTGTCTAAAAATATTCAAAGACTCTGATTTCACTGCCTTTTAAAGAAGAGTTCCAAAGATGCATCTCTGGTTTAATGGCGGCACGGTAGCACAGTGGTTAGCCCTGTTGCTTCACAGCACTGGGGACCCGGGTTCGATTCCTGGCTTGGGTCACTGTCTGTGCGGAGTCTACACACTCTCCCCATGACTGCGTGGGTTTCCTCCGGGTGCTCCGGTTTCCTCCCACAAGTCCTGAAAGACGTGCTGTTAGGTGAATTGGACATTCTGAATTCTCCCTCTGTGTACCCGAACAGGTGTGGCGACTAGGGGCTTTTCCCTCTGTGTACCCGAACAAGTGTGGCGACTAGGGGCTTTTCACAGTAACTTCATTGCAGTGTTAATGTAAACCTACTTGTGATACTAATAAAGATTATATTATAAAGGTTATAAATTATAAATAAGAGCAACCCCTTATTTTTAAAAAGTGACCCATAGCTCTACATACATTTCTCCACAAGATGAAGCATTCTTTCCATGTCTACCTTGCCAAGACTGCTCAGGATCTTATATGTTTCTACCAAGTTGTCTTTTACTCTTCTAAACTCCAGCGGATACAGTCTTTCCTCAAAACATAACTGCCCATTCCAGATATTACTCGAGTAAACCTCTGAACTGCTTCCAACATATTTACATCCTTCAGGGCAGCACAGTGGCACAGTGGGTTAGCCCTGCTGCCTCACGGCGCCAAGGTCCCAGGTTCGATCCATGCTCCAGGTCACTGATCATGTGGAGTTTGCACATTCTCCCCGTGTTTGCGTGGGTTTCGCCCCCACAACCCAAAGATGTGCAGGCTAGGTGGATTGGCCACGCTAAATTGCCCCTTAATTGGAAAACAATGAATTGGGTACTCTAAATTTAAAAAATATATATTTACATCCTTCAATAAGGAGACCAATACTGTAAACAGTACTCCCGATGCGGTCTCGCTGTGCCCTCTATAACTTCCTTACCTATCTATTCAATTCCACTCGCAAAATAACAATAACATTCTATTTGCTTTCCTAATTACTTGCTGTAGCTGCACACTAACCATTTGCGATTCGTGCTACCGTGCCACACAATATGCCTCTACAGTTGCCATGAATTAATTCATCACCCTTCTTAAAAAGTGAAACATTTTTCTTTTTTTTAAATTTAGAGTACCCAATTCATTTTTTCCAATTAAGGGGCAATTTAGTGTGGCCAATCCACCTAACCTGCACATCTTTGGGTTGTGGGGGTGAAACCCACGCAGACACGGGGAGATTGTGCAAACTCCACACGGACAGTGACCCAGAGCCGGGATCGAACCTAGGACCTTGGTGCCGTGCGGCCCGAGCAGTGAAACATTTATGGCTGGTCCCAAAGATTTGCAAAACAGCCTGGGAGTGTGGGCGTGAGTTGATGACTACCAGCTTAATGGATCTCTGTAAGACTGCACATTTTGTTATTCTTCACCTGTTGGATGTGCAGCTCCTTCCAGGCCGCCAAATCCAGCTATTGACCGAAAAACAAATGGTCCCTCAGTCGAAGAGGGCAATAATAATAATAATTGCTTATTGTCACAAGTCGGCTTCAATGAAGTTACTGTGAAAAGCCCCTAGTCACCACATTCCGCCGCCTATTAGGGGAGACTGGTACGGGAACCCGCGCTGCTGGCATTGTTCTGCGTTACAAGCCAGCTGTTTAGCCCACTGTGCTAAACCAGCCCCTGTTAAACAATACTCTTCTTGTCAAAGGCAACGAGCCTATCAGAGACAGGTGGAAGGAGCAGTACCACCAATGTTTTCTCAGTGGGGAGTCAATATTGTCAAACAAAACAATCCCTCAACAGCTGGGGAGACTGGGCCGGAATTCCCCAGCCGATCACTGGCAGCGGGATTCTCTGGCTCCGTCAGCAGGGCATCTCCGCCCGCAGAATTCCCGGCGGCATGGAGCGGGGTTCAATAGGAATCCCCACTGACAGCTCCCACGGCCAGCGAACCGCTCCCCGCCTCCCGGAATCACGCGGCTGGGAGATCGGAGAATCCCACCCCAAACGCGGGCTGAGATACAAAAGACAATCCGACAGATGGAGACATCCTCAGGAGGCCAAAGTACTTTACAGCCAGCGAGGTACTTCTGAACTATCATCATCACTGTTGTCATGTAGGAAACACAGCAGCCAATTTGTGCATTGTAAGATAATCTGGTCACAGTAATGTTAGCTGAGCAATAAATATTGACTGGGACACTTGTATAGGAATTGAACGTTTGAAATCCACTTGAGAGGTTTGACGGGGCCTCAGTTTCAACGTGTAATCGGAAAAGACAGCACCTCCAGCAGTGCAGCACTCCCTCAGGACTGCACTGGAGTGTTGGCATTCTCATTCCAGAGTGAGTCTTGTTGCAGCTGAAGCCCTGGGCTGCACAAATGGAGGGGAAGATGGGAGGGTGGGACATAATGGATCCAGAGGACAACATGGGATCACAGGGTGAAAGGAAGCTGCAGGATCACTCGGAACAAAGTCGTTTGTAAAACCGTTGCTATGATCCCCGTGGAGAGCAATGATGTGAAAAAACAAACTTCCTAAATGAGCCCAATGGAAGAAACCAAGATTTCACGTTTTAAAGCTTTTACTGCAACAATCAAACCAAAATCAACATAGGTTAGGCATGAAGTAACAGCCAAATTCTATTGAATAAAGATCATACATTACATCCAAAACTAATACAACAAAGGTCAATCTTGCAGATTTGCTGGTGGTGCTTACATAGCATTAAACACAGCCACATAGTCCCTCGCAACTCCATTTTCCCCAGAGGTTCAGCTCCTTTATTCGCACAGGAATTAAGCACAAAGTCCCATCCGACAGTTTTACCCAAGTCCATGGGTACAGTGTCCACTAAAAGGCACATTTTAGTGCCAAGTGCCAACCTGGCAGTGCCAAGGGTGAGCTTTCTTAGGGGCCCTATAGGGGGAGGTATCTCTTATGTGTGTGGTGGGGAGGAATGTTGGGTGGGGATTGTGCCTGCATGAGATGGAGGGGGTGTCAGAGCCTGTAAATGGGGGTGGGGATGGTATCAGTGATGGGGGTGGGGGGGGGGGGAGGGCTGCCCTGAGATCTGTGAGGGGGGGGCAGGGGGAAACGATGTCTCTGAGGTGGTCTTTGCATTGTGGTGCCGGGGGGGGAAACCCAGATGTTTTCTGGGGGAGGGGTGTCCCCTTTCCTGCTTCAGTGTGTGGGGGTTGTGGAGTGTTCTCCTTGTCCACCGGGCGGGGGTGGGGGCCTTAAATGTAACTTTTTTTTAAAAATAAACAATTTTAATTAGGTATTTTGGCATTACAAACAGCAACAGTGTAAACACAATGTACAAAGAACAGTAAACATAGTGCAATCACCGACTCCTTCAATGTAACTTTGAGACGAGTCTGATCTCAGACTCCTGGTGTGTTTAGGCCCCGCCCCTCCAGCTGGCTGTGTGATTCTCGCCCGCACTTTGAAATTTCACAAAGTACTGTTCAATCAGGTAAGAAAAAGTGGGCTGGATTCTCCGCCCCGCTGCGCCAGATCTCTGGTTCAGCAAGCTGGCGGGATGTTCCCTTTTGCCAGCCGGTCAATGGAGTTTCCCGTTGTGGGGCAGACCCATGCCGTTAGAAAACTCCCGGGCTGCCGGCAAAGCGGAGCGTCCCAACGGCAGAGAATCCAGCCCAGTGTTTGTGAAAGCCTGTCTCTCTCACCACTGCAGTAAACGCAGTCCTCGTAGACCCAGCTTACCCAACACATCAGTTGGGGGCCCGAACAAGAAGACAACAGTAAAGTTGGAGATAGAGGCGGGAGCGGCCGGGGTCAGCATGGGTCAGCTGACGTACGGAAGCGTAATGGGGGGGATATCAGTGTTTTTTTGATAAACAATTTAATAAGGTATTTATTGGCATTGTATTCAGTAAAATTACAGAACGTGAAAACAAAAGGACTGTACAATAAACAAAGTACGCAGTGCAATTGCCCTAACCCTTCCTACCCAGATCTGCCTAATTAACTCTCTATACTACGTTCCCCCAAGCCTCCCTCCCACCCCCGCCCCCCCTTGCTGATGATTAATTCTCAGCGAAGAAGTTGATGAGCGGCTGCCACCTCCGGGAGAACCTTGACACCGACCCTCTCAAGGCGAACTTGATTTTCTCTAAGCCCAGGAAACTCGCCATGTCTGACAGCCAGGCTCCCGACTTCGGGGGCTTTGACTCCCTCCAAGCTGGAAGTATCCGTCTCCGGGCTGCCAGGGAAGCAAAGGCCAAGACGTCGGCCTGTTTCTCCCCTCGGACTTCCACGGCCTCTGAAACCCCAAAAATCGCCACCTCTGGACCCATTGCCACCCTTATGTTCAATACTCTAGACATGACGTTCTCGAATCCCTGCCAGTATCTCCTAAGTTTTTGGACACGCCCAAAACATGTGGACATGGTCTGCCGGTCCTCTCAGACACTTTACACACCTGTCCTCTACACCGAAGAATCTGCTCATCCGGGACACTGTCATGTGGGCCCGGTGGACGACCTTAAATTGAATCAGGCTGAGCCTGGCACATGTTGCAGTCCCATTAACCCTGCTCAGCGCGTCCACCCACAGGCCTTCCCCAATCTCCCCTCCCAACTCCTCCTCCCATTTATGCCTCAGCTCCACGGTCTGCGTCTCCTCCGCCCCCATGAGCTCCTTATAAATATCCGTGACACTTCCCGCCCCCACCTATCCTCTAGACACTACCCTATCTTGGATCCCCATTGGTGGCAAGAGTGGAAAAGATGGCACCTGCCTGCGCAAAAAGTCCCGCACCTGAATATACCGGAATTCATTCCCCCTCGTCAACCCAAACTTGGCCTCCAGCGCCCTCAAGCTAGGGAAGCTCCCTTCCAAGAACAAATCTCCCATCCGCTTAATCCCTGCCCTCCGCCATACCCGATACCCCCCCCCCACCCTATGCCCCTCCCCCCCTCGAACCAGCCCCTTCCAACCCTTTGAAGCCCTCCGAGCAATTGCCAGCGGCTCTATAGCTAGCACAAACAGCAGTGGGGAGAGGGAGCACCCCTGTCTCGTCCCATGGTGCAGTCTAAAATAGTCGGAAGTCGTCCTGTTTGTCCTCACACTCGCCTCCAGCGCCTGATATAGCAGCCTGACCCAGTCGATGAAACCCTCCCAGACCAAACTGTCCCAGCACCTCCCATAAGTAGTCCCACTCTACCCGGTCAAATGCCTTCTCCGCGTCCATAGTCACCACTACCTCCACCTCCTTTCCCTCTGGGGGCATCATGTTCACATTGAGCAATCTTCTTATATTCGCCCCCAGTTGCCTACCTTTGACGAACCCTGTTTGATCCTCCCTAATAACACTCGGCACACAATCCTCAATCCTAGTGGCCAAAAGCTTTGCCAGCAGTTTGGCATCCACGTTAAGAAGGGAGATCGGCCTATAAGACCCACGCTACTCCAGGTTCTTGTCCCGTTTTAAAATCAAGGAGATGATAGCCTGCGACATTGTCTGGGACAGTCCCTTGCCCCATGAAAAACCTTGACCAGCAGCGGCCCCAATATCCCGGAGAACTTTTTATAAAATTGTACCGGGTACCCATCCGGCCCCAGGGCTTTACCTAACTGCATGGCCTTTAAATCCTCAAATATCTCCTCAGCTCCGATCGGGGCGCCCAGCCCTTCTACTAGCTCCCTGCCCATTTTTGGGAATGTCAGGCCGTCTAAGAAGTGTCTCATACCCTCCGGCACCGCAGAGGGCTCCGAGCTATAGAGTTTGCTATAAAAGTCCTTGAAAGCTCTGTTCAGACCTGCCGCATCCCCGACTAAGTAACCGCCTCCATCCACCACGTTACCTATTGCCCTAGCCGCCTCCCTCTTTCTGAGCTACTGAGCCAGCATCCTGCTGGCTTTCTCCCCATGTTCATATATCGCACCACTCGCCTTTCTGAGCTGCTCTACTGCCTTACCCGTGGACACCGCCCCAAACTCCGCCTGCAGCCTCCTCCATTCCCTCAAGAGCTCTGTACTCGGGGTCTCAGCATACCTCCTGTCAATCTGCAGAATCTCCGCTGACAGTCGGTCCGTTTCTGCCCTGTCCGTCTTGTCCCTGTGAGCCCGGATTGAAATCAGCTCCCCTCTCACCACTACCTTGAGCGCCTCCCACACCACCGCTGCTGAGACTTCCCCTGTATTATTGACCTGCAGGTAGTTTTGTATACACTCCCTCACCCTCTTGCACGCCCCTTCGTCTGCAAGCAGTCCCACATCCAGCCTCCACTGCGGGTGCTGGAAGCTCTCTTCACTCACCTGTAGCTCGACCCAATGCGGGCATGGTCGGAAATGGTGATTGCCGAATACTGCGCATCCACCATCCGTCAGTAGATTCTTACTCAGTATATTAAAAAAAAATTGATCTGGGAATAGACCCTATGGATATGCGATAAAAAGGAGAACTCCCTCCCTGTCAGCCTTCCAAACCTCCACGGGTCGACCCCCCCCCCATCTGCTCCATGAACTCCCTCAGCTCGTTTCCCATTGCTGACGCTCTGCCTGTTTTTGAGCATGACCGGTCCAGGCCTGGATCCATAACTGCACTGAAATCCCCTCCCATAACCAACCTGCGGGAATCCAGGTTGGGTATATTCCCCAGCACACTCTTTATGAAATCCGCATTATCCCAGTTTGGCGCATATATGTTGACCAATACCACCTTCCTCCCTTCCAGCTAACCATAACGTAGCGACCTCCCCCGTCCGAAACAAAACGCCCCACCTCAAACTGCACCCGCTTGTTCACCAGAATCGCAACCCCTCTGGTCTTAGTATCTAGTCCCGAGTGGAATACCTGACTAACCCAGCTCTTCCTCAACCTAACCTGGTCCGCTACCTTCAGGTACGTCTCCTGCAACATTATCACTTCCGCCTTTAAAGCCCTAAGATGCGCAAACACCTTTGCCCTCTTCACCGGCCCATTTAGCCCTCTAACGTTCCACGTAACCAGCCTAGTTGGGGCGGCACTGCGCCCCCTCCCCTTGCCGGTCAGCCATCCCCTTTCCTGGGCCTGCCCCCAGCCCCTGCCCCACGCCTCTGTAGCCCCGCCTCCTGGCAGCGCCCATCCCCGACCTCTTCTCTGCTTCTAAAATCAAATCCCTCCCTCGTCAGCCGAACAACCCCCCCCCCAGCAATAACATTCTGTAACCTAACCCCACCCCTAACCTGATTGTATACACCCCGTCAGCTTGTACACGTCACCTAAGGTGGGTCGCGGGCGGCTGAGGGCGCGGGCATAGTGAAATGTAAGTAAATTATTTCATAATTTTTATGAAGTATTTATCTGACTGTTTTTAATTTATTTTACAACGCAGTGTCTATTTTTACGTGACCGTAAATCATTTTCTGTTGGCTATTTTTACTTGAATTCCGGTCAAGTCAAGTGCGGGACCCAGGTCAAAATACAGCCCCTGGGCTAGGAAGCTATTTTTTACGTACCACAGACGATTTTACAAACAGATGTGATCTCGATGTGAATATAGCTATTAGGTACACTTCTACCATTAAGTCGATGTTAGTAAGAAATAATATTTCAGAAAAACCAAATGCTGGTGTAAACCGCGTAATATAGACGAAACTGGGAATATTTCGTTATTAGATTAAAAGAACATAAACGTGACATGCCTAACTGCAACACAAATAATGCTAACTTTGTTCATGCTTTTTATTAGGAGAAAATTCGTTACAGCTACAGTTTTTATCATCGTGAATTTACGGAATATAGTATGCTTCTCAGTTTGTTCAGATTCTGTACAGATTTGAATGCCTCGATTTTGTAATATTGTAATAAACTCTTTATTCTACATTTTCAGTTTTTCTCCTTGTGAAAATTTAAAAAAATTATACTTGTAAGGGCGCCGAAGTTCAGCTTGCCCGGGGTGCCAGCAACCCTAGGGCCGACACTGCCACCACCATCCCCCTCACAACACAGAAAACCCACCAAAATCGAATAATTTTTTAAACTACTTTCCCCTTCTTAAACAAAACAGAATTATTGAAGAGAAAAGCCAAGAACGAAAACAAACAAATGAATAAATCCGTGCAAACAGCATTTAAAGCGAACAGGGGAAACAGTTTCTCAAACTTAGAGCAGAATGTTCTCAAGTTGGCTCCAGTCCTTTCCTCCTGGCGAAATCCATTGCGTCCTCAGGCGACTCAAAGTAATGATGTTGGTCCTCATGCATAATCCAAAGTTGCACCGGATACAACAGTCCGAACTTAACCTGCTTCTTGAACAGGATCGACTTGACTTGATTAAAGCCTGCCCTCCTCCTGGCCACCTCCACGCTTAAATCTTGGTACACCCGCAAAATGCTGTTGTCCCACTTACAGCTCCGCATGCGTTTGGCCCACTGGAGAATACGCTCCTTATCCAGGTACCTATGGAACCTGACCACCATCGCCCGAGGGGGGTCTCCCTGCCACGGCTTCCCCGCCAGCGCTCTGTACGCCCGATCCACCTCCAATGGTCGGGGGAAAGTCCCTTCTCCCAGCAGCTTCTGGAACATATTCCCCACAAACTCCCCGGCATCAGCCCCCTCCGGGAGGTCAACAATCCTTGGGTTCTGCCTACGGGACCTGTTCTCCAAATCCTCTACCTGTTCCAGCAGCCTTTTTTGCCGGCCCCTCAGCATCCCCACCTCCATCTCCACCGCCGTCTGGTGTTCCTCCTGCTCAGCTAGCGCCTCCTCCGGTTTCTGGATCGTCCGGTCCTGGGTATCTAGCCTCCACTCCATCCTCTCTACCGTTTCCTTAATCGGGTCCAGACCTTCCCGTTTCTGTCTGGCGAAGCCTTCCCGGATGACCTGCATCAGCTCCTCCGTTGATGGTTGGGCCGAAGCCCCAGGGGTCTGGATACCGGCCATCTTGTCCGCTGCTACAGCCAACACCCAGCTCGACCCTGACTTTTTGTTTCTTCCCTTTTGATCTCTTCTGGCTCTCTGTTCCATAAACCAATATATACCACAGGCACTTGTTCACTGTTTCTTCAAATCCAGCGCTTAAAAGCGCAAACAAAGTCGGGGGGAAAGGTCGGAATGTCTAGCCAGAGCGGGAGCCACCAAATGTGTCACCTACTCCCTCATAGTCGCCACCGGAAGTCTGGGGAAATCAGTGTTCAGCGGGGGCTTGACAGGGGGGATAGGGATTGGGGGGCTGGGGGGGGTGGGGGGGCTGCTTTGCTGGCTGAAGGGAAGCCAACTTTTGGGAACAAATGGAAAATTGGGATGGGGAACCGCCGGCGGGAGGGCTTGAGTGAGCAGGGGGCGTGGGCCCGTGGTTGGCCGAAAAAGGGAGATGGCTAGTCGGCGGGGGTGGGGGGGGGGGGGGGGGGGGGGGGGGGGGTTCAGGCTGATCACGTGGAATGTGAGAGGTCTATCTAAATGGACCGGTCAAGAGAGCCCGCGTGTTCTCGCACTTACAGGGATTAAAGGCGGACGTGGCCATGCTACAGGAGGCGCATTTAAAACTCGCTGACCAAACTAGACTGAGGAGGGGATGGGTGGGCCAGGTGTTCCATTCGGGGCTGGACTCGAAGACCAGGGGGGTGGCAATCCTTGTTAGCAAAAGGGTGGCATTCGAGGCCGGGAGTATTGTGGCGGATAAGGGGGGCAGATACATTATGGTGAGTGGCAAGCTGCAGGGGGTTCGGGTGGTGCTGGTGAACGTCTATGCCCCGAACTGGGATGACGTGGAATTCATGAGGTGCATGCTGGGTAAAATCCCGGACTTGGAGTCAAATTATTTGATAATGGGGGGGTGACTTCAACACAGTCCTGGATCCGGCATTGTACCAGTCTAAGTCGAGGTCAGGAAAGAGACCGGCAGTGGCCAAAGTCCTGAGGGGGTTCATGGATCAGATGGGGGGCGTGGACCCTTGGAGATTCACTAGCTATGAGGACAGTTATCAGAGGGGAGTTAATTTCTATTAGGACCCATAGAGAGAAGATGGAGAGGGCGGAGAGGGGGAGGCTCATGGGAGAGGCAGGAGAGAGGCGGCCAGGGAGATTGGGGGAGTTAGGGATAAGGAAGGTAACACGGTCTTGGGCCCAGAGAAGATCAACAAAGTCTTCAAGGAGTTTTATTGTAAACTGTACAAGTCAGAACCCCCCGCGGGAGGGGAAGGGATGAAGCAATTTATGGACCAATTGAGGTTCCCAGGGGTGGACGAGGATCTGGTAGAGGGACTGGGGGCCTCGATTGAGTTGGAGGAGATAGTTAAGGGCCTGGATAGTATGCAGTCGGGCAAGGCCCCGGGACCGGACGGCTGCCCTGTAGAATTCTACAAGAAATTCGGGGAATTTCCTGTGGGAAGCGTTAATTAGGTTTGGATTTGGTGAGGGATTCATAGGGTGGGTCAAACTACTGTATCAGGCTCCCGTAACAAGTGTATCTATGAGCCGGCTGAGGTTGGAGTATTTTAGGCTGGACCGAAGGACGAGGTAGGGGTGCCCCCTACCTCGCTACTATTTGCCCCGGCAATTGAGCCGTTCGCCTTGGCCCTGAGGACTTCAAGGAACTGGAGGGGGCTGGTTCAGAGGGGGGGGAGCACCGGGTTTCGCTCTATGCAGACGACCTGCTCTTGTATATTTCAGACTCGCTAGAGGGGATGGGGAGGTCATGCAGATCCGAAGGGACTTTGGGAGTTTCTCGGGGTACAAGTTGAACGTGGGGAAAAGTGAGCTTTTTGTGATCCATGCTAGGGGTCAGGAGAAGGGACTGGGAGAACTCCAGCTCAAGATGGTGGAGAGGAGCTTTCGGTACCTGGGAATACAGGTGGCTAGGAATTGGGATGCCCTACACAGGCTCAATCTATCTCGGCTTGCAGAGCAGATGGAGGGAGACTTTAAAAGGTGGGACATGCTCCCGCTTTCCCTGGCGGGAAGGGTGCAGACCGTGAAAATGACGGTCCTCCGCAGATTCCTGTTCATTTTCCAGAGCCTTCCCATCTTCATCCCCAAATCCTTCTTCAAGCGGGTGAACAGGATTATCTCGGGATTTGTGTGGGCAAACAAGACCCCGCGAGTTAAAAGACTGTTTTTAGAGCGCAGTCGGGGTGGGGAGGGTTGGCGTGTCGAAGCCAGGTATTTCTAATACACTTAATATAGGTAAAAAGATAGCTGCTTAAAGCATAAATATTAATTCCCAGTTTTAAAATTAAAGAAAACACATATTTTGCAAACTCATTGTCATAATTTTTAAAGTATCACAGAGTCTGATTAGACAAGGCAGTTCCCAGTACATTTCTCCAAGGACAAAGGCTGAATCCATGGTGACGAGGCGGTAGGCGTGAAGGATTCTACGGTTCTCACGCCGTTCAAGATTAGGTTGAATTATATCCCACGAATTATACAAGCTGAAACATTTTAGACTGTGTCGCCTTGTTTTTAATAAAGGGACAATTAGAACATCGAATCAAAAATATATATATTTGATTCCAACATTCTCATTATAATAATTTTATAAAAGCAGCATAATTTACTATTACTAGATTGAAATATGATGTGGCGATGCCGGCGTTGGACTGGGGTGAGCACAGTCAGAAGTCTTACAACACCAGGTTAAAGTCCAACAGGTTTGTTTCAAACACGAGCTTTCGGAGCGCAGCTCCTCCCTCCGGTGAATGGAGAGGTATGTTCCAGAAACATTTATATAGACACGGTCTGGCTTGAGACAATTCACACCTCTTTAACCTGTTATTATCCCTCTCCCTGGATCTGTAATGATTTGATTACCTGCAAATGCTCGCATTCCAAGCATTGTCCAGCATCTCTGACTTTGTCTATATAAATGTTTCTGGAACATACCTCTCCATTCACCTGAGGAAGGAGCTGCGCTCCGAAAGCTCGTGTTTGAAACAAACCTGTTGGACTTTAACCTGGTGTTGTAAGACTTCTTACTAGATTGAAATAGACAGTTTGAGTTATATTTTCGGAGTTATGTCCAGCAAGGCATGATGAGATAACATAAAGTCTCCATTGTTGCAGTAGTGAGGTCAGCATGAGGTCTCCATTGTGGCAGTAGTGAGGTCAGCATGAGGTCTCCATTGTGGCAGTAGTGAGGTCAGCATGAGGTCTCCATTGTGGCAGTAGGTAGGCGCTGGAGGAGAAATTCAGTCTGCCCCCTGGAAACGCCTTCAGATACCTCCAAATCCGAGCCTTTCTCAAAAAACAGGTGGGGACATTTCCGTTGCTACCCCCTCGCAGGATACAGGACAGGGTGGTCTCTGGTCTCTGGGTAGGGGAGGGGAAGGTGTCGGACATTTACCAAGAACTGCAGGAGGCGGAGGAGGCCCCAGTGGAAGAACTGAAGGGCAAGTGGGAGGAGGAGCTGGGTGAGGAGCTGGATGAGGGCCTGTGGGCTGATGCCCTGGGCAGGGTGAATGCCTCCTCATCGTTTGCCAGGCTCAGCTTAATTCAGTTTGAGGTGGTACATCGGGCACACATGACAATGATGAGAATGAGCAAGCTCTTTGGGGTTGAGGACAGATGTGCGGGATGTTCAGGAAGCCCAGCAAACCATGTCCATATGTTCTGGGCATGCCCGGCACTTAAAGAATTCTGGCTAGGCTTTGCAAAGGCTATGTCCAAGGTCTTAGACACGCGGGTAAAGGCGAGTCCGGAGATAGCGATATTTGGGGTGTCGGAAGATCCGGGAGTGCAGGAAGCGAAGGAGGCCGACGTCCTGGCCTTTGCCTCCTTGGTAGCCTGGAGATGGGTTTTGTTAATGTGGAGGGACGCGAAACCCCCGAGTGTGGAGATGTGGGTTAGTGACATGGCTGGGTTTCTTCATCTTGAGAGAATAAAGTTTGCCTTCAGAAGGTCCTTGCTGGGGTTCGCCCGGCGGTGGCAACCATTCCTTGACTTTCTAGGAGAGCATTGAAATGTCAGCAGCAGCAGCAGTCCGGGGGGGTGGGGTTACTGTTCATTTAATGTACATTTTCTTTGTGTATAATGAAAATAGCCACCTTGTTTTGTTAATTATTCTTTTTTTCACTGCTATTAAAAATTCTGTTTGAGAAAAACCTTAATAAAAACAAATTAAAAAAAGAGAAGGGACGGCACTGCTGAGTGCTCACACTGTGGTGTTAGAGTGTTAGCTGTGGTCCGCTGGCTAGCTCTTTTTCCCTCCGTGTTGGAAGGTTGTGGGTTCAAGTCCTGTGGTGAATGTGATTCACACCGGATTGTAATCTGTATATACACGTGTCTGTATTGTAAGTGCAGTTGCTCTACCTGTCCTCCAGGGGGAGTAGCTCTGGGAATGCTCGAGTTGTATGGGGCTTCTCCCTTGGCTCTGCCCAGGACTCCTCCCCCGGAAGCTCCTGTATAAAAGCTCAGTGCCACATGGTCAGCCGGCCAGTTCACCGAAAGTTCAATGGCTAACCGGCTGGCTCTGTTGTGAGTATATTAAAACCGTTATTCTAATCCTACAAGCACGTGTCCGTAGAATTGTTGGTTCCAACAATTTAATATACTCAGGAACCAGTCGAAGAAATCATGGAAGCAGCCCTCAAGCCCGGACGCCTAGAACTCGACCCACAGGATTCAGAGGCTAAGGAAATTTTTTCCCACTGGCTGAGATGTTTTAAAGCCTACCTGGCAGAAGCCAGCACCGCCGGAACAACGGAGGAACAAAAACTCAGCCTACTGCACGCGAGGGTAAGCCACAGAATCTCCACACAGCTAAATCCGGCCGGTTCTTACACCGCAGCGCTGGCAATATTGGACAAAATGTACGTTAGGCCCATTAACGAGGTTTATGCACGCCACGTGTTTATGACCCGCCATCAGCGGCCTACAGAAACGCTAGCCGAGTTTGTAAGGGAATTGAACAATCTTTCCAATGACTGTAATTATCAAGCCGTTACCGCGGCTGAACATAGGGAGCTTGCTGTGCGGGACGTTTTCGTGGCGGGCCTTAGGTCTAACTATGTGGGCCAAAGACTGCTAGAAAAGGGGGCCCAGGACTTAGACACTACTGTGGAGGCTGTTACCACTATGGAAGTTTCCTTCCGCAGCCTCACCTCGTTTCCCGCAGACCCCGGGACCTCATCGTGGACCCCCGACCAACAGTCCCCCCAAGCCTATGCCATACGGCCCCCCAGCTACCGCGCTGCCAAAGCCAGTTACTCTGCTGCCCCAGCCAGTTACTCTGCTGCCCCAGCCAGCTACTCGGCTACTTCAGCCTGCCATTTCTGTGGCCAAAGCCAGCACCCGCGGCAGCACTGCCCGGCCCGTAACGCGACCTGCAGCAGCTGCGGGCGAAAAGGACACTATGCCAGAGTGTGTCTGGCGAAGAAAGCCCCAGCCTCTAACTCTCCCACGGCTCAAAGCACTCGTTCCCTGAATTCACAGGCCCGCAGGCCCCGAAATGCTGCAGCCTGTATGCCGACTCCGCCCCCACCCGACACCCGACATGTGCGACTCATGGGGGCGGCCATCTTGGCAATCCTCCTCCATGCGGCCGGCCTTGTGCGACTCATGGGGGCGGCCATCTTGGCAATCCTCCTCCATGCGGCCGGCCTTGTGCGACTCATGGGGGCGGCCATCTTGGCAATCCTCCTCCATGCGGCCGGCCTTGTGCAACTCATGGGGGCAGCCATCTTGGGATCCATCCCCTTCAAACTCTGAAACTCACCTCGACGACTACGAACTCAGAGGGCAGTCATCACGGGGCCACTCCAGCACAGCTGATCGAGCCGCTGACTACCCGCATCTCAGCACAGTTACCCTGGATCAATCCCGCCCCAAGCACCTACAAAGTTCGACGGCGGAGGTCCAGATCAACGGGTACAGCACGCCATGCCTATTTGACTCCGGGAGCACCGAGAGCTTTATACATCCAGAGCTGGTAAGACGCTGTTCGCTTTCTATTTTTCCGGTGAGCCAAAATATCGCCGTCGCTTCGGGCTCCCACTCAGTCCAAATCCAAGGACGCACCGTTGCTACGCTCGCAATTCGAGGCGCTAGTTATTCTAAATTTAAACTTTATGTCCTGCCCGACCTCTGCGCGCCACTCTTATTAGGCCTGGATTTCCAGTGCAACCTCAAGAGCCTCACCCTCAGTTTTGGCGGGCCCCTGCCCCCACTCACTATCTGCAGCCTAACCACGCTGCGCATCTCCCCCCCTCCGCTCTTCGCCAATCTCACTCCAGATTGCAAACCAGTAGCTACTCGCAGCAAGCGATACAGCCTACAGGATAGGGTCCTTATCCGATCGGAGGTCCGAAGGCTGCTCAGTGAGGGGATCATAGAGGTCAGTAATAGTCCCTGGAGAGCTCAGGTGGTTGTCGTCAAGACCGGGGAAAGATTTTGCATGGTTGTCGACTATAGCCAGACCATAAATCGCTTTACGCTCCTAGACGCGTATCCCCTCCCCAGAATTGCAGATATGGTTAATCAGATCGCCCAATATCGGCTATTTTCCACGGTGGATCTGAAGTCTGCATACCACCAGCTCCCAATCCGCCCGGAGGACCGCCACTACACGGCATTCGAGGCCGATGGCCGCCTCTTCCATTTCCTCCGGGTCCCTTTCGGCGTCACTAACGGGGTTTCGGTGTTCCAACGAGCAATGGACCGAATGGTAGACCAGTACGGGCTGCGGGCCACGTTTCCGTATCTGGACAATGTTACCATCTGCGGCTATGACCAGCAGGACCACAACGCCAACCTCCACCGTTTTCTCCAAACGGCACAGAAATGAAATCTCACTTATAACAAGGAGAAATAAGTTTTCAGCACAGACAGACTAGCCATCCTCGGCTACGTCGTGGAGAATGGAGTCCTGGGCCCAGACCCGGACCGCAGAACTCCCCCTCCCTCATTGTCCCAAGGCCCTCAAACGGTGCTTGGGGTTCTTCTCATACTACGCCCAGTGGGTCCCTCAATATGCGGACAAAGCCCGCCCACTCTTTAAGGCCACACGATTTCCCCTGTCAGCTGAGGTGCGCCAGGCCTTCAGCTGCATCAAGGAGGGCATCGCCAAGGCGGCCATGCGGGCGGTGGATGAATCCACTCCCTTTCAGGTTGAGAGCGACGCCTCAGAGGTAGCTCTAGCAGCCACTTTAAATCAGGCAGGGAGGCCCGTTGCATTTTTCTCCCGTACCCTCTCCGCTTCAGAACTCCGACACTCCTCAGTCGAGAAGGAAGCACAAGCCATCGTGGAGGCTGTTCGTCACTGGAGGCACTACCTCGCAGGTAGGAGGCTCACCCTCATCACCGACCAACGATCGGTTGCCTTTATGTTTGACAACTCGCAAAGGGGCAAAATAAAAAATGATAAAATCCTTCGGTGGAGGATCGAACTCTCCACCTATAGTTACGATATTAAATATCGACCGGGGAAGCTCAACGAGCCCTCGGATGCCCTATCCCGCGGGATATGCGCCAGCGCGCAGATCAGCCGTCTGAAAGCCATCCACGTTGATCTCTGCCATCCAGAGGTACCCGGCTCTCCCACTACATCAGAGCCCGAAACCTGCCTTTCTCCAACGAGGAGGTAAAAGCGGTCACCAGGGACTGCCCGATCTGTGCAGAGTGCAAACCGCACTTCTATAGACCAGACAGGGCCCACCTGGTCAAGGCTTCTAGGCCCTTTGAACGCCTTGCGATTGATTTCAAAGGGCCACTCCCCTCCACTAACAAGAACATTTATTTCCTCAACATCATCGACGAGTTCTCCCGATTCCCTTTTGCCATTCCATGCCCTGATATGACCTCCCACACAGTCATCAGAGCCCTGCACAGTGTCTTCACCCTGTTCGGTTTCCCCAGCTACGTGCACAGCGACCGGGGTTTGTCCTTCATGAGCGACGAGCTGCGTCAGTACCTGCTCGGCAAGGGCATCGCCTCGAGCAGGACTACCAGTTACAACCCCAGGGGGAACGGGCAGGTGGAGAGGGAGAACGCGATGGTCTGGAAGACCGTCCTACTGACCCTCCGGTCTAGGAAACTCCAAGTCTCCCAATGGCAAGAAGTCCTCCCAGATGCACTCCACGCAATCAGATCCCTCCTCTGTACAGCTACAAATCAAACCCCTCACGAGCGACTCTTCATTTTTTCTAGGGGCACTACCACGGGGGTCTCACTTCCGGCGTGGCTGAGGACACCAGCCCCGGCCCTCCTGAGGAAGCACGTCAGGGGGCACAAAACTGACCCCCTTGTTGAAAAGGTGCACCTCCTGCATTCCAACCCCCAGTACCATTCGTGGAGTTCCCGGACGGTCGCCAGGACACAGTATCCCTTCGCGAGCTGACACCCGCTGGATCCAGCCCCCCCCACCCCCGCTGAGGAACCCCTTACCCCGTTCCCTATGCTGCCGCCCCCTCGCGCCCCCGATTCCGCAAGCTCACCCCACCGGTTCCACGCGCCAGAACCAGCCCGCCCCCAGCACCCCCAGTCTCCGGTCGAGCCAGAGGTGTATGAAGTTCGGACGAGACCCGCCCCGGAGTCTGCCATCGTACCCCAGCTCTCAACACCCACCCAGCCACCGCAAGAGGCTGCAACCCCGGTGCTCCGCAGATCGAAAAGAACAATTCATCCACCGGACAGACTAACTCTGTGAGCCACCACCCCCGTTGGACTCGATTTTTTCACAGGGGGTGAATGTGGTGAATGTGATTCACACCGGATTATAATCTGTATATACATGTGTCTGTATTGTAAGTGCAGTTGCACTACCTGTCCTCCAGGGGGAGTAGCTCTGGGAATGCTCGAGTTGTATGGGGCTTCTCCCTTGGCTCTGCCCAGGACTCCTCCCCCGGAAGCTCCTGTATAAAAGCTCAGTGCCACATGGTCAGCCGGCCAGTTCACTGAAAGTTCAATGGCTAACCGGCTGGCTCTGTTGTGAGTATATTAAAACCGCTATTCTAATCCTACAAGCACGTGTCCGTAGAATTGTTGGTTCCAACAAGTCCCCTCCAGAGACATGAGCCCGTAATGGGAGTTTCCATTTGCCTTGCAGTGCTGAGGGAGCACTGCACTGTAGCTGTTGACTGCAGGAGGAGATGGAAAACTGAGGCCTGTCTGTCTTCAGACAGACACAAAATAACCCAGTACTTTCTTCAAACCCACTACTTTTTTCAAAGCACTTTATGAAGGAGAGCAGGGAAGTCCGTCCACCGCCGCCTCCCCCCCCCCCCCCCCACCCCGGCCGATATCCTGTCAACATTTACCCTCAGGCAACACCTACATTTTCTGACTGTTATCATGTTGCTGTTTGTGGGAGTTTGCTCCAGCAAATTGGTTAATGGGTTTCTTTTTTCACAGCAGCGAATACACTTCAGCTCACTGGCTGCACTGTGATCGGCTGGTGGCTATGACAGGCGCTTATATAGGGTGGCACGTAGCACAGTGCTTAGCACCGTTGCTTCACAGTGCCAGGGTCTCGGGTTCAATTCCCGCTTGGGTCACTGTCTGTGCGGAGTCCGCACTTTCTCCCCGTCTCTGCGTGGATTTCCTCCGGGTGCTCCGGTTTCCTCCCACAAGTCCCGAAATACTTCTTGTGACAATAAAGATTATCATTATATAAATGCAAGCATTTCATTTGTTGGAATACTCCCTCTTAACCTCCCACGTTTGGACAATGAAGGGCAGTACGGTGGCCTAGTGGTTAGCACTGCTGCCTCACAGCGCCGAGGTCCCAGGTTCGATCCCGGCTCTGGGTCACTGTCCGTGTGGAGTTTGCACATTCTCCCCGTGTCTGCGTGGGTCTCGCCCCCACAACCCAAAGATGTGCAGGGTAGGTGGACTGGCCACGCTAAATTGCCCCTTAATTGGAAAAAAATAATTGGGTACTCTAAATTTATTTTAAAAAAGTTTGGACAATGAATCGTCCCTTTCATTTATTCACTGAGGGGATGTGGGCCTTCGTTGGCCAGTCCAGCATTTAATGCCCATCCCTAATTGCCCTTGAGAGGGTGGTGGTGAACTTTTAAGGATGTCAGATGAAAGAGAAATGAGGCAGAGAGCTAACAATGATTAGCCAGAGTGACCTTTGCACACCGTTTGCTGTGTCTGCCTTGGCATGGAATGTGATGGGGGAGAGAGAGAGGGAAAGAGAGAGAGAGCAATACGAAAGGCAAAAAGACCGCAGAAATGCCCAGGTTAGCGGCTCAGGCTCCTGGAGTTGTCATTCACACTCTTGCAGAACCAGAAATCCTGGAAAATCCCACTTCATCTTCTCTCATTTCCTCCCTGTCTGTCTCTTTTACACATTCTGTCAACACCCTTTCACACTTTCTTGCTCCACCCCACCCCCTGTTTCTGATCTGACTAGGTTGCCCAGGCACCTGGGTTTGAATAGTGTTGAGTGAGGTGAATGTGTCATGTGTTTGTGGGACTGGCTTCCAGCCTTTTCAAACCCTTAACAACTGGAGAAGGAGGCGGTCCCGCCCCACAGCAGCCTTGTTTTCACTAACTGTACGTCTTTGACTTACGCTGAGAAAGGACTGTGTGTGAGAGAGCTAAAACCCACTGCTTGTACACTACAAAGCAGCCCCGCCACACCAGGAGAGCCCAGGTAGGCCGTCTTAAACCGTTCTGCTTCCTCGCTCAGACTCCCAGTCATCCTTACAACCAGATCCTCAGAAGCTCAGGCCTCTTGGGAATTTGTGATAGCGTCTAACCGTAATTCATTATTTTAACATTTTCTTTATCGCTTGCTAACTTTAGCTTTCTCCTCTCTCTCACCCCCTTCCCCCTCCCCTCCTCTCCTGCTGACTCCCTGGTGGGGTGCAGAAGGTTCTAGAGGGACAAGCCAACCCTCTGTCAAAACTTTGACAAAGAGTCACCCAGACCCGAAACGTTTTCTCTCCACAGGTGCTGTCAGTCCTTTTTTTTTCAACTTAGAGCGCCCAATTAATTTCTTCCCAACGAAGGGGCAATTTAGCGCGGCCTTTCCACCTATCCTGCACATCTTTGGGTTGTGGGGGTGAAACCCACGCAGACACGGGGAGAATGTGAAAACTCCACACGGACTGTGACCCGGGGCCGGGATCGAACCTGGGCCCTCAGCGCTGTAGGCAGCAGTGCTAACCCACTGCGCCACCGTGCCGCCCAGATGCAGCCGGACTCGCTGAGATTGTCCAGTATGTTCTGTTTTTGTTTCAGATTCCAGCATCCGCAGTAATTTGCTTTTATCGCCTCTTCACCCTGCGTATCTCTCACGTGCGATTCCTCAACAGCGAGGGCTGTCGGTAGTTCAATCACTCCGGCCCAATCCTGAGTTCAGCTGATGTTTGCCGAGGTCAGTCTGTGTGTTTTAACAGCCGGCACCAAGTTCTGTTTGCCCACCTCCGTCCAATTGGCTCCCAGCCCACTGATGCCGCTAATTTCAAATTCTCATCTTTGTGTTCGGATCCCTCTGATTCGTCCCTCTCCGTTTAAATAACCTCTGAACCCTTTGAGATCTCTGCTGTCCTCCAACTCTGGCCCTTTGTCCCTAACCCACTCCCTTCACCCCTTCAGTTGCCTCGGTCCTAAAATTTTTCCACTGAACCCCAGCACCTCTCCATCTCCAAACCTTTAACAAGCTGCTTAAAACCTATCTCTCTGGGCAAGTTTTTTTTAGCTATCTGTTCTTATGTATCTTCATGGGGCTCACTGTCAAGCTCGGTTTGATAACGCTCCTGCGAAGTGCCTGTCGGCCAACTTTACTGTGTTAAAGGTGCCATATAAAGGCATGCTGTTGTTGTTTAATTTTGAATTTTGTTTCTCTCTTCTCGTGCGAGTGTGTGCTCCTTACAGAAGATTGACTTCCTCGGCTGTTGGCCACCCCCCCCCCCCCCCCCGCCCGCCCTTCCTGTGCAACTTGTGACAATAAAGTTATTATAGCAGGAAATGAATCCCAGGACAGGTACAGCACAGGGTTAGAGACAGAGTAAAGCCCCCTCTACACTGTCTCCATCAAACATTCCCAGGACTGGTACAGCACAGGGTTAGATACAAAGTAAAGCTCCCTCTACACTGTCCCCATCAAACACTCCCAGGACAGGTACAGCACGGGGTTAGATACAGAGTAAAGCTCCCTCTACACTGTCCCCATCAAACACTCCCAGGACAGGTACAGCACGGGGTTAGGTACAGAGTAAAGCTCCCTCTACACTGCCCCCATCAAATACTCCCAGGACAGGTACAGCACGGGGTTAGATACAGAGTAAAGCTCCCTCTACACTGTCCCCATCAAACACTCCCAGGACAGGTACAGCACAGGGTTAGGTACAGAGTAAAGCTCCCTCTACACTGCCCCCATCAAATACTCCCAGGACAGGTACAGCACGGGGTTAGATACAGAGTAAAGCTCCCTCTACACTGTCCCCATCAAACTCTCCCAGGAAAGGTACAGCACGGGGTTAGATACAGAGTAAAGCCCCCGCTACACTGTCCCCATCAAACACTCCCAGGACAGGTACAGCACAGGGTTAGATACAGAGTAAAGCTCCCTCTATACTGTCCCCATCAAACTCTCCCAGGACAGGTACAGCACAGGGTTAGATACAGAGTAAAGCTCCCTCTATACTGTCCCCATCAAACTCTCCCAGGACAGGTACAGCACGGGGTTAGATACAGAGTAAAGCTCCCTCTACATTGTCCCCATCAAACTCTCCCAGGACAGGTACAGCACGGGGTTAGATACAGAGTAAAGCTCCCTCTATACTGTCCCCATCAAATACTCCCAGGACAGGTACAGCACGGGGTTAGATACAGAGTAAAGCTCCCTCTACACTGTCCCCATCAAACACTCCCAGGACAGGTACAGCACAGGGTTAGGTACAGAGTAAAGCTCCCTCTACACTGCCCCCATCAAATACTCCCAGGACAGGTACAGCACGGGGTTAGATACAGAGTAAAGCTCCCTCTACACTGTCCCCATCAAACTCTCCCAGGAAAGGTACAGCACGGGGTTAGATACAGAGTAAAGCCCCCGCTACACTGTCCCCATCAAACACTCCCAGGACAGGTACAGCACAGGGTTAGATACAGAGTAAAGCTCCCTCTATACTGTCCCCATCAAACTCTCCCAGGACAGGTACAGCACAGGGTTAGATACAGAGTAAAGCTCCCTCTATACTGTCCCCATCAAACTCTCCCAGGACAGGTACAGCACGGGGTTAGATACAGAGTAAAGCTCCCTCTACACTGTCCCCATGAAACACTCCCAGGACAGGTACAGCACAGGGTTAGATACAGAGTAAAGCCCCCTCTACACTGTCTCCATCAAACACTCCAAGGACAGGTACAGCACGGGGTTAGATACAGAGTAAAGCTCCCTCTACACTGTCTCCATCAAATACACTCAGGACAGGTACAGCACAGGATTAGACACAGTGTAAAGCTCCTTCTACACTGTCCCCATCAAACACTCCCAGGACAGGTACAGCATGGGGTTAGATACAGAGTAAAGCTCCTTCTACACTGTCCCCATCAAACACTCCCAGGACAGGTACAGCACGGGGTTAGATACAGTGTAAAGCTCCCTCTACACTGTCTCCATCAAAGACACTCAGGACAGGTACAGCACGGGGTTAGATACAGAGTAAAGCTCCCTCTATACTGTCCCCATCAAACTCTCCCAGGACAGGTACAGCACAGGGTTAGATACAGAGTAAAGCTCCCTCTATACTGTCCCCATCAAACACTCCCAGGACAGGTACAGCACGGGGTTAGATACAGAGTAAAGCTCCCTCTACACTGTCCCCATGAAACACTCCCAGGACAGGTACAGCACAGGGTTAGATACAGAGTAAAGCCCCCTCTACACTGTCTCCATCAAACACTCCAAGGACAGGTACAGCACGGGGTTAGATACAGAGTAAAGCTCCCTCTACACTGTCTCCATCAAATACACTCAGGACAGGTACAGCACAGGATTAGACACAGTGTAAAGCTCCTTCTACACTGTCCCCATCAAACACTCCCAGGACAGGTACAGCATGGGGTTAGATACAGAGTAAAGCTCCTTCTACACTGTCCCCATCAAACACTCCCAGGACAGGTACAGCACGGGGTTAGATACAGTGTAAAGCTCCCTCTACACTGTCTCCATCAAAGACACTCAGGACAGGTACAGCACGGGGTTAGATACAGAGTAAAGCTCCCTCTACACTGTCCCCATCAAACACTCCCAGGACAGGTACAGCACGGGGTTAGATACAGAGTAAAGCTCCCTCTACACTGTCCCCATCAAACACTCCCAGGACAGGTACAGCACGGGATTAGACACAGTGTAAAGCTCCCTCTACACTGTCCCCATCAAACACTCCCAGGACAGGTACAGCACGGGATTAGACACAGTGTAAAGCTCCCTCTACACTGTCCCATTGTTGAACCTTGTGACTGAATCGAATGAATTACCATTGAAGCAATGCTGACACTGTAAACAGATTTAAGATCCCGAGGTTAATATTGTGATCAGGAAATGACTAACAGAATGTGACAGCTGGATGTTGACTTATGTATCTCAAACATATCTACAGTTTGAATGTGTGCGGTGTAGACTAGGGCCTGATGTGATGTGATTGGAGCAGTGTGGGGTATTGGCAGGTATCAGCTGCCATATCCCGGCCCCTTCAGTGCAGCGTGACATCAAACACAGTGTTCATTCAGCCCTGAAGATGGACATTTGACAGGACAATTCTTACTGGCGACTTGTCAAAGTAAATCGCTTCTGTCAGAGGTTTCTGCCACCTTTCAACCTCATTAAACTGTAAGCGATGATGAGAGACAGCAGAACCGTGTATTCCCTCAAGCACAGGCCACAGTTACTGGCCAAATGGGCAGGGGTGACAGGAGGAGGGTTTGTTTTTTTTATGCAGCGAGCTGTCACGATCTGGAATGCGATGCCTGAAGGGCGGCAGGAGTAGTGACTTTCAAAAGGAAATTGGATCTGTACTTGAATAAGAAACGTTGACAGAGCTATGGGGGAAGTAGGAGGGGAGTGGCACTAATTGGAAAACCCTTTTAAAGGGCTGGCACAGGCAAGGATGGACCGAATGGCCCTCCCTGTCCTGGTTCATTCCCTGATTCGAAGAATACACCTTGAGGAAAAGGCAATGTGCTTTCTTTAGTGGCCTTGATGGGATGTTGTAATCTGGATAATTGTTGCTCTAGCTTCTGATAGTACATCCTGTGACTCATCGTTAACTGGCAGGAGATGTGCTTGTAAATGTAGGAACAGGGGGGAGGTAAATAATGAATGATTATCTCACCGATCTACAAGCTGATAGTGCGGGAATACTGTGTTAGGGAACAGCACCTAGTATGTGAAGGAGAGGTTGAAGAAATCTTTCTGTGCTGGGATTGACGGTACTTTAAAAAAAATAAATTTAGAGTACCCAATTATTTTTTCCAATTAAGGAGCAATTTAGCGTGGCCAATCCACCTACCTTGCACATTTTTTGGGTTGTGGGGGTGAAACCCACGCAGACATGGGGAGAATGTGCAAACTCCACACGGACAGTAACCCAGGGTCGGGATTCGAACCTGGGTCCTCAGTGCCGTGAGGCCGCAATGCTAACCACTGTGCCACCATGCTGCCCATGGCGTGAGATACTTTACCACAAGAGGCTGCATCAATCTCAGTGTTGAAGACGGAATTAAATAAGCAGTTCAGGACGAGCAAACAGGAAATGAGCAGTATGCTGGGATTAGGGGGGGCCGCTACAATCTAGAGATGGCACTGAATGAGGTACAATTTGCTTGAGTCTGTGTGTGTTCTTTAATAATAATCTTTATTGTCACAGGTAGGCTTACAATAACACTGCAATGGAGTTACTATGAAAAGCCCCTAGTCACTACACTCCGGCGCCTGTTCGGGTACACAGAGGGAGAATTCAGTGTGTCCAATTCACCTAACAAGCACGTCTTTCGGGACTTGTGGGAGGAAACCGGAGCACCCGGAGGAAACCCACGCAGACACAGGGAGAACGGGCAGACTCTGCACAGACAGTGACCCAAGCCGGGAATCGAACCCGGGACCCTGGTGCTGTGAAGCAACAGTGCTAACCACTGTGCTACCGTGCCGCCCAGCATCCCCCCCCCACCACCCCATTCTCCAACATTTTTATAACTGAGAAATTAAAATGATCAAAGCAAATGAGGAAATGACTCGTTGATGTTAAGGCTTCTGGGATTTTTCTCCCAGGTTTTGCTCAGAGCAGGATCCCGGAGATTAATCTTTCATTCCTGGAGGCTGCAGGACAATTCGGGAGAGGTGACAACTTTATTCAGCACAAGTCAGTTGCTTCGTTTGGTCACCTACATGTGTGACAGGCCTTGGGAGTACATCCATCCCGGAGGCTGCACGTTGATCACCCCTTCAATTGACCATTAGTAGGAAAAAAGTTTTACGAGAGTTTATATAGTTTAAATCTATAAATATCAGACATAAGGGGCAAAATTCTCTGACCCCCAGCAGGGTCGGAGAATCGCCTGGGGCCGCCGAAAATCCGGTCCCCGCCGTGGCAGAGATTCTCCGCCACCCGGGAAGTGGCGGCGGCAGGAATCTTGCCACTCCGATCGGCGAGGCCCCTGCGGTGATTCTCCGGCCCGGATGGGCCGAAGTCCCGCCGCTGGGAGGCCTCTCCCGCCGCCGTGGTTTAAACCACCTCTGGTGGCGGCGGGATCGGTGGCATGACCGGGCCCCCGGGGTCCTGGGGGGGGGGGGCGGGGGGTGATCGGACCCTGGGGGGTGCCCCCACGGTGGCCAGGCCCGCGATCGGGGTCCCCCGCTCAGACTCCGGGCCAGTGCCCTGGGTGCACTCTTTCTCTTCCGCGGCCGCCACGGCCTCCGCCATGGCGGAAGCGGAAGAGAAACCCACATCGCGCATGCGCCGACCGGCGAAAGCCTTTCGGCCAGACCCGCTGCCGGGGGCGCCGGTTTTGTGCGCCAGTCTTCTGGTGCCAACCGCTCCGGCGCGGGGCTGGCCCCCAAAGGTGCGGAGAATTCCCCACCTATGGGGAGGCCCGACACCGGAGTGGTTGGCGCCACTCCCCTACGCCGGGACCCCCCGTCCTGCCGGGTAGGGGAGAATCCCGCCCAAGAAATGAGATTGTGATGTTATTTATGGTGTCTCTGTCTCAGTGGTACAAACATGTACCCAGTATTGTGTGTCTCAGGGGTAATAATGTAAATCTTTATTTTTTTAAAATTTAGAGTACCCAATTAATTTTTTCCAATTAAGGGGCAATTTAGTGTGACCAATCGACCGAGCCTGCACATATTTGGGGTGTGGGGGCGAAACCCACGCAAAGACGGGGAGAATGTGCAAACTCCACACGGACAGTGACTCAGAGCCGGGATCAAACTTAGGACCTCGGCGCTATGAGCCAGCAATGCTAACCCACTGCGCCACCATGCTGCCCATATCTTTATTGTTGTCACAAATAGGCTTGCATAACACTGCAATGAAGTTACTATGAAAATCTCCTCAACGCCACACTGAGGGAGACTTCAGATACAGACACTGTATCCAGTATTGTGTATCTCTGGGGTACAGACACTGTATCCAGTAGTGTGTGTCTCTGGGGTACAGACACTGTATCCAGTAGTGTGTGTCTCTGGGGTACAGACACTGTATCCAGTATTGTGTGTCTCTGGGGTACAGACACTGTGTCCAGTATTGTGTGTCTCTGGGGTACAGACACTGTATCCAGTAGTGTGTGTCTCTGGGGTACAGACACTGTATCCAGTATTGTGTGTCTCTGGGGTACAGACACTGTGTCCAGTATTGTGTGTCTCTGGCGTACAGACACTGTATCCAGTAGTGTGTGTCTCTGGGGTACAGACACTGTATCCAGTATTGTGTGTCTCTGGGGTACAGACACTGTGTCCAGTATTGTGTGTCTCTGGGGTACAGACACTGTATCCAGTATTGTGTGTCTCTGGGCTACAGACACTGTATCCAGTATTGTGTGTCTCTGGGGTACAGACACTGTATCCAGTATTGTGTGTCTCTGGGCTACAGACACTGTATCCAGTATTGTGTGTCTCTGGGGTACAGACACTGTATCCAGTATTGTGTGTCTCTGGGGTACAGACACTGTATCCAGTATTGCGTGTTTCTGGGGTACAGACACTGTATCCAGTATTGTGTGTGTCTTGGGTACAGACACTGTATCCAGTAGTGTGTGTCTCTGGGGTACAGTCACTGTATCCAGTATTGTGTGTTTCTGGGGTACAGTCACTGTATCCAGTATTGTGTGTCTCTGGGGTACAGACACTGTATCCAGTATTGTATGTTTCTGGGGTACAGACACTGTATCCAGTATTGTGTGTCTCTGGGGTACAGTCACTGTATCCAGTATTGTGTGTTTCTGGGGTACAGACACTGTATCCAGTATTGTGTGTCTCTGGGGTACAGTCACTGTATCCAGTATTGTGTGTCTCTGGGGTACAGACACTGTATCCAGTATTGTGTGTCTCTGGGGCACAGACACTGTATCCAGTAGTGTGTGTTTCTGGGGTACAGTCACTGTATCCAGTATTGTGTGTCTCTGGGGTACAGACACTGTATCCAGTATTGTGTGTCACTGGGGTACAGACACTGTATCCAGTATTGTGTGTCTCTGGGGTACAGACACTGTATCCAGTATTGTGTGTCTCTAGGGGTACAGACACTGTATCCAGTATTGTGTGTCTCTGGGGTACAGACACTGTATCCAGTATTGTGTGTCTCTGGGGCACAGACACTGTATCCAGTATTGTGTGTCTCTGGGGCACAGACACTGTATCCAGTATTGTGTGTCTCTGGGGTACAGTCACTGTATCCAGTATTGTGTGTCTCTGGGGTGCAGACACTGTATCCAGTATTGTGTGTCTCTGGGGTACAGACACTGTATCAGTATTGTGTGTCTCTGGGGTACAGTCACTGTATCCAGTATTGAGTGTCTCTGGGGCACAGACACAGTATCCAGTATTGTGTGTTTCTGGGGTACAAACACTGTATCCAGTATTGTGTGTTTCTGGGGTACAGACACTGTATCCAGTATTGTGTGTCTCTGGGGTGCAGACACTGTATCCAGTAATGTGTGTCTCTGGGGTACAGACACTGTATCCGGTAGTGTGTGTCTCTGGGGTATGGACACTGTATCCAGTATTGTGTGTCTCTGGGGTACAGACACTGTATCCAGTAGTGTGTGTCTCTGGGGTACAGTCACTGTATCCAGTAGTGTGTGTTTCTGGGGTACAGTCACTGTATCCAGTAGTGTGTGTTTCTGGGGCACAGGCACTGTATCCAGTAGTGTGTGTCTCTGGGGTATGGACACTGTATCCAGTATTGTGTGTCTCTGGGGTACAGACACTCTATCCAGTAGTGTGTGTTTCTGGGGTACAGACACTGTATCCAGTAGTGTGTCTCTCTGGGGTATGGACACTGTATCCAGTATTGTGTGTCTCTGGGGTACAGACACTCTATCCAGTAGTGTGTGTTTCTGGGGTACAAACACTGTATCCAGTATTGTGTGTTTCTGGGGTACAGACACTGTATCCAGTATTGTGTGTCTCTGGGGTACAGACACTGTATCCAGTAGTGTGTGTCTCTGGGGCACAGACACAGTATCCAGTATTGTGTGTTTCTGGGGTACAAACACTGTATCCAGTATTGTGTGTTTCTGGGGTACAGACACTGTATCCAGTATTGTGTGTCTCTGGGGTGCAGACACTGTATCCAGTAATGTGTGTCTCTGGGGTACAGACACTGTATCCGGTAGTGTGTGTCTCTGGGGTATGGACACTGTATCCAGTATTGTGTGTCTCTGGGGTACAGACACTGTATCCAGTAGTGTGTGTCTCTGGGGTACAGTCACTGTATCCAGTAGTGTGTGTTTCTGGGGTACAGTCACTGTATCCAGTAGTGTGTGTTTCTGGGGCACAGGCACTGTATCCAGTAGTGTGTGTCTCTGGGGTATGGACACTGTATCCAGTATTGTGTGTCTCTGGGGTACAGACACTCTATCCAGTAGTGTGTGTTTCTGGGGTACAGACACTGTATCCAGTAGTGTGTCTCTCTGGGGTATGGACACTGTATCCAGTAGTGTGTGTCTCTGGGGTACAGACACTGTATCCAGTAGTGTGTGTTTCTGGGGCACAGACACTGTATCCAGTAGTGTGTGTTTCTGGGGTACAGTCACTGTATCCAGTATTGTGTGTTTCTGGGGTACAGACACTGTATCCAGTATTGTGTGTCTCTGGGGTACAGACACTGTATCCAGTAGTGTGTGTTTCTGGGGTACAGTCACTGTATCCAGTATTGTGTGTCTCTGGGGTACAGACACTGTATCCAGTAGTGTGTGTCTCTGGGGTATGGACACTGTATCCAGTATTGTGTGTCACTGGGGTACAGACACTGTATCCAGTATTGTGTGTCTCTGGGGTACAGACACTGTATCCAGTAGTGTGTGTTTCTGGGGTACAGACACTGTATTTAGTAGTGTGTGTTTCTGGGGTACAGTCACTGTATCCAGTATTGTGTGTCTCTGGGGTACAGACACTGTATCCAGTATTGTGTGTCTCTGGGGTGCAGACACTGTATCCAGTATTGTGTGTCTCTGGGGTACAGACACTGTATCCAGTAGTGTGTGTTTCTGGGGTACAGTCACTGTATCCAGTATTGTGTGTCTCTGGGGTACAGTCACTGTATCCAGTATTGTGTGTCTCTGGGGTACAAATACTGTATCCAGTATTGTGTGTCTCTGGGGTGCAGACACTGTATCCAGTATTGTGTGTCTCTGGGGTACAGACACTGTATCCAGTATTGTGTGTCTCTGGGCTACAGACACTGTATCCAGTATTGTGTGTCTCTGGGGTACAGACACTGTATCCAGTAGTGTGTGACTCTGGGCTACAGACACTGTATCCAGTATTGTGTGTCTCTGGGCTACAGACACTGTATCCAGTATTGTGTGTCACTGGGCTACAGACACTGTATCCAGTATTGTGTGTCTCTGGGGTATGGACACTGTATCCAGTATTGTGTGTCTCTGGGGTATGGACACTGTATCCAGTATTGTGTGTCTCTGGGCTACAGACACTGTATCCAGTATTGTGTGTCTCTGGGCTACAGACACTGTGTCCAGTATTGTGTGTCACTGGGGTATGGACACTGTATCCAGTATTGTGTGTCTCTGGGCTACAGACACTGTATCCAGTATTGTGTGTCACTGGGGTATGGACACTGTATCCAGTATTGTGTGTCACTGGGGTACAGACACTGTATCCAGTATTGTGTGTCACTGGGGTATCATCACTTTCCGTTGGTGTGTTCCTGGGCTGTAGTAACACATTGGTCACCAGGTGGTTAAGAGTCCTTCAATGCTTTAATGTTGAGGGAATTGATGAGCATCAAAACATAGTATTAGTCCAACATAACGAAACACACACCAGCCAAGATTCCAAATGTACAATTCTTACCCTACCTGTCCTGAGGGTTTTGACTCTTATTTCCCAGTGATGTTCAGACAGTGATTGTCAGATCCTATTGGAGTGTCTCCTGTTTCCACTGATCACACTCAGGCAAACACACTCATATGCTCACACGCATGCGCTCACATACACACACACTCACACATGCTGACACACATGATCACGCGCACACACACTCACAAATGCATGCACACTGTAGGCTCACACTCATGCACACACATGCGCGTATGCATGCACACTCACATGCATACAGACATGCTCACACATGCACAAACATACGTACGCACAGACATGCTCACACATGCACTCAAACATGCACATGCTCACACACGCACAAACACGCTCATGCACATGCAGACACACATGCACACACATTATTACACACGTGCCTCCATACACACTTAACACACACACAAGCACGCTCACACACACACTCAAACACACTCACACGCACGCCCACATGCACGTTTCCTCCACTGAGCTCAGGTGAGCCTCTTTTACTGCCCCCATTTCCAAACTTGTGCTTCGAAGTGAGCTGACTGATTCAGGTGTGGAGACTGTATCATACATACAGCTCTGCCCATAACACACTAGTGACATGGATATGTCCACTTTAACAACTGAAACAGCGCTGCTTGGGAGAGTCTGCCAATGGTCGATAATGAGGTGATCTGTGCAGCAGGGACTGTGATACCATCCATTTTTTTCCCCATAAATTTAGGAGTACCCAATTAATTTTTTCCAATTCAGGGGCAATTTAGCGTGGCCAATCCACCTACCTTGCACATCTTTGGGTTGTGGGGGCGAAACCCACGCAGACACTGGGAGAATGTGCAAACTCCACACAGACACTGTCCCAGAGCCGGGATCAAACCTGGGACCTCGGCGCCGTGAGACTGCAGTGCTACCACAGCACCACCGTGCTGCCCATTTATGTTACCATCCATAAGAAGCTGTGGTTAATGCTGGAGGAGGGGCGCGGCACAGTAGCACAGTGGTTAGCACTGTTGCTTCACAGCACTGGGAACCCAGGTTCGATTCCCGGCTTGGGTCACTGGCTGTGTGGAGTCTGCATGTTCTCCCCGTGTCTGCGTGGGTTTCCTCCGGGTGCTCCGGTTTCCTCCCACATGTCCCGAAAGACATGCGTGTTACGGAATTTGACATTCTGAATTCTCCCTCAGTGTACTCGAACAGGCGCCAGAATGTGGTGACTAGGGGATTTTCGCAGTAACTTCATTGCAGTGTTAATGTAAACCTACTTGTGACACTATGAAGATTATTATAGACAGTCTTTTTCAGGCCTCACTACCTGATGCTGGTCCTGAATGCTCGGGTTCTAAACATTCCGACTACTCTGGGAAAGACACTCCACAACCCCCAATTATCTTCGCTTCTTTATTGGCAATTACTTTTTTTAAATGTTTATAAATTTAGAGTAACCAATCATTTATTTATTTTTTCTCCAATTAAGGGGCAATTTAGCGTGGCCAATCCACCTACCCTGCACATCTTTGGGTTGTGGGGGTGAAACCCACGCAGACACGGGGAGAATGTGCAAACTCCACACGGACAGTGACCCAGGGCCGGGATTCTAACCCGGGTCCTCAGCGCCGCAGTCCCAGTGCTATCCACTGCGCCACATGCCACCCTCTTTATTGGCAATTACAATCTCATTCCTCCTCCCCCAACTCTGTGTTCCCCGCCCCTCCTTAAGATCTCTCATCTCCTTCATTTCCTACCCGGCTGAGAGACTGGGTGGCTCAGTCCCATCGAGATGAATCTCTCTCTCAGAGGTGACAAGTCGTTAAAACAGCCACCAGCGTGGAGTCACCTTCCTGACCCTGATCACCTCGATGGAGCCCTGCCATATGGATAGTCTTCGGGAGACCGGCCCAGGGGAGAGGCTGGTGGAGTTGGGACAGAGAAGATGAAGAGGAGATTTGGTCTCCTACAACATTTCCCCCTCAGGGGCTTCACCAATTCCTTTTTCGAAAGCCCCAGTTGTATCCCCCCCCCCCCCCCCCCCCCCCCCCAGCACGCCCTCAGGCAGAACCTTCCAGTCGCTGTCCTCTGGTTGATGGAGTAAATAAACAGGGAGAAAAAAAGTGTTCCCAGAACACGGATTTAAGGCGACTGGCAAATGAAGCGGAGAGGGAAGAAAACAAGTGTCAGTGAATTATGATCAGGGGCGCATTGCCTGGCAAGGTGGTGGAAGCAGGTTCAATACGAGCTTTCAAAAGGAAAGTGGATTAATATGAGTTGGAGGGAAAGTATACAGGGCCCCAGTGAACGAACAGAGCTTGTGTGACCAGGTGGAGAGCCACCAAATAGCTAGCACTGGCACAATGTGCGGAACGGCCTCCTTCTGCACACTATCATTCTATTGTTTTATACACTGCCCTCACATCCCCAGGACACCCAAAAGTGCTTCACAGCTGCAAAGTACTTCCTGAACATACAGTGCAGATAGAGGCCATTCGGCCCATCGAGTCTGCACCGACCCACTTAAGCCCTCACTTCCACCCTATCCCCGTAACCCAATAACCCCTCCTAACCTTGTTGGTCACTAAGGGCAATTTATCATGGCCAATCCCCCTAACCTGCACGTCTTTGGACTGTGGGAGGAAACCGGAGCACCCGGAGGAAACCCACGCAGACACGGGGGAGAACGTGCAGACTCCGCACAGGCAGTTACCCAGCGGGGAATCGAACCTGGGACCCTGGCGCTGTGAAGCCACAGTGCTATCCACTTGTGCCACCGTGCTGCCCACGTGCAGCAGTGTTAGTCACTGCTGTAGGAAACAGGGAAATGAGTTTGCACACATCAAGCAAGCAGACCATAAGACGTTAGAGCAGAATAAGGCCATTCGGCCCATTGAGTCTGCTCCACCATTCAGTGAGTCCATGAGTGATCTGATAATCCTCAACTCCACTTTTCAGCCTCATCGCCATAACCCACGGCCCAGCCCGAACAACCCTCTGCGGGAAAGAGTTTCACAGATTCACCACTCTCCGAGAGGATAAATTTCTCCTCATCTCTGCTTTAACTAGGTGACCCTTTCATCTGAGATTATGCCCCATCGTCCTCGACCCTCCCACAAAGGGAAACATCCTCTTAACATCTACCCCTGTCAAGCCCCCTGAGAATCCGATATGCCTGAATAAGGCCCCCTCTCATTCTTGTAAACATCAATGAGTACAGTTCCAACCTGCTCAACCTCTCCTCATAAGATCCCTCCATACCCGGGACCTGACCAGTGATACTATCCAGTATCTACTGAGAGGTAAATGCTGCCCTGAAAGCACACACACAGTCACAGTGTAAGGTGAGAGGGAAATCTGTGCTGTGCGGCAACTGTTTGATTTGCATGAACCTCAGACAAAGAATTCATTCACTGTTTGAATAGCAATCGAGTTGGACACCTTCTCGCCTCGCCTGTGTCCAGGGTGGAGAGAGGGGGTTTCTTGTCATCAGAGGGGAGGGGGCTTCTGGGACACATCCTCCTGTGAGTGGCTACCTGTGGTTGGGGTCTTCACTCCACTGTATCTCAATACTGAAAGGCAGCATGGTAGCACAGTGGCTAGCACAATTGCTTCACAGCGCCAGGGTCCCAGGTTCGATTCCCGGCTTGGGTCACTGTCTGTGCGGAGTCTGCACGTCCTCCCCGTGTGTGCGTGGGTTTCCTCCGGGCGCTCCGGTTTCCTCCCACAGTCCAAAGATGTGCGGGTTAGGTGGATTGGCCAGGCTAAATTGTCCCTCGCGTCCAAAATTGCCCTTAGTGTTGGGTGGGGTTACTGGGTTATGGGGATAGGGTGGAGGTGTGGGCTTGGGTAGGGTGCTCTTTCCAAGAGCCGGTGCAGACTCGATGGGCCAAAGGGCCTCCTTCTGCACTGTAAATTCTATGATTCAAAAAAATCAAGAGCCTGTGGTCTAGTGACCTCTCGCCCCTGGTTGACTAGAGGCAGGCTGTTTTTTTCAATTCCCTTTTCCTTAACCTAAGGTCTCATGGCTTCAGGAGGGATTGACTCCAAAGCTGTGTGTCATTCTCTCGTTTCTGACTGCCCTCTGCTACCTCCCCGCTGTACATCTTTGGTGTGATCTAACAAATTGCAACAGAGGTCCCGTGACAAGCACGTTTAGCCTGGCACTTGCGGTGCCGAGAAACATCACGCTATCTAACGGGGCTTTGTTGCAATGCGGGGCCTCAGCGGGGAGCGTCCCGTTAAGGCCGCACTTAGTCCCGCTCGCTGGAACATCTCAGTGCCGCCCTGACTCAATCCTCGAACACCCCCCCCCCCCAAGCCCCAGCTCACCTGTAGTGGGGTCTTCTGCACCCCACCTCACATGGGCAGGGCACCCCAGGCCCGCTCTCCGCCATGGGGAAAATGCCAGCTGGCACCTTGCCACTGCCAGGCTGGAAGTGCCAAGATGCCCATGTGGCACCAGCAGTGCCAGGGCGCCACCCTGCCCAGAGGGGTACCACCTGATCACCTGTGCCGCTGAGGACCCGGGTTCGAATCCCGGCTCTGGGTCACTGTGTGTGAGGAGTTTGCACATTCTCCCCGTGTCTGCGTGGGTTTCGCCCCCACAACCCAAAGATGTGCAGGGTAGGTGGATTGGCCACGCTAAATTGCCCCTTAATTGGGAAAATAAATAATTGGGTGCTCTAAAAATAAAAAAAAAACACTGCAATGAAGTTACTGTGAAAAGCCCTGCCTGTTCGGGTACACAGAGGGAGAATTCAGATTCACCTAACAAGCACGTCTTTCGGGGCTTGTGGGAGGAAACCAGAGCGCCCGGAGGAAACCCACGCAGACACGGGGAGAACATGCAGACTCCACAGTGAGCCAAGCTGGGAATCGAACCTGGGACCCTGGAGCTGTGAAGCCACAGTGCCAACCACTGTTCTAGCACATGTTAGATCCCAGGGCCTCTGTAGATCAGGTGAGCTGCATTTTGGATTGAAACTAGCCGTCTTGCTCAAATATACAGATTTGCCTAAAAGTGATGATACCCTCAATGGGCGGCATTGGGATCATGGTGCCTCCCGCGACCATGAAGTGTGGCAAGTTGAGTAATTCCCCGAAGAGCAATCTCCCGGCATTTACAAGCCGCACCACCATTCTGGTGCTACGATGGGGTAGATCGTGCCCCTTATTTATAATGACAATCATTATTAGTGTCACAAGTAGGCTTAAATTAACAGTGCAATGAAGTTACTATGAAAAGCCCCCAGTCGCCACACTCTGGCGCCTGTTCGGGTACAATAGATTTCCTGAGGCTAAATGTTGTCGCCGTCGGAAACACCGTCGCCTTTCTCGACGGCATTAACACGGCCTCAGGAGCAGCAATTCTGACCTGACAGGGGGCCAGCACGGCACTGGAGCGACCCACACCGCTCCAGCTGACGATCCCCAGCATCAGATGGGCGCTGCGGGTCTGTGCATGCGCAGTGGGGCCGGCAGTAACGCGAGCATGCGCAGTGGGGCCTGCGTGATTGCCGTGCATGCGCAGTGGGGCCTGCGTGATTGCCGTACATGCGCAGTGGGGCCTGCGTGATTGCCGTGCATGCGCAGTGGGGCCTGCGTGATTGCCGTGCATGCGCAGTGGGGCCTGCGTGATTGCCGTGCATGCGCAGTGGGGCCTGCGTGATTGCCGTGCATGCGCAGTGGGGCCTGCGTGATTGCCGTGCATGCGCAGTGGGGCCTGCGTGATTGCCGTGCATGCGCAGTGGGGCCTGCGTGATTGCCGTGCATGCGCAGTGGGGCCTGCGTGATTGCCGTACATGCGCAGTGGGGCCTGCGTGATTGCCGTGCATGCGCAGTGGGGCCTGCGTGATTGCCGTGCATGCACAGTGGGGCCTGCGTGATTGCCGTGCATGCGCAGTGGCTCCCTTCTCCGCGCCGTTCCCGACGCAACATGGCGTTGGGCTACAGGGGCCGGCGCAGAACAAAAGAGGCCCTCAGCCCGAGAGGCCGGCCCGCCGATTGGTAGGCCCCAATCGTGGGCCAGGCCACAGCGGAGGCCCCCCCACCCGCCCCCCCCGCCCGGGGTCAGACCCCCTCCCCCAAACCAGGCCGCACCCGGATCTATTCACGCCGAAGTCGCGCCGGGTAAGACCAGGTGGTGAACGGCGCCGTCGGGACTCGGGTTTTTTTGTCCGACCACTCGGCCCATCCCGGGCCGGGAATTGCCGGGGGAGCTCCGTAGAGCAGCCCCCCGACCGGCGCCGCGCCAATCATGTCGCCGCCAATGGCGCCCATTCTCCGCTCTCCGGATAGTCGGCGGACTGGTGTCAGGGCCGTGTGATTTGTGCGCGTCCCGGCGATTCTCCGGCCCGGCCTGGGTTGGGAGAATCCTGCAAACTCAGGGCGAATTCAGGATGTCCAATTCACCGAACAGCACGGGTGGGATTCTCCGTCCCACTACACCAGGGGCTGGATCCTCTGATTCTGGGGCTAATTCACCTAACAGCACGCCTTTCGGGACTTGTGGGAGGAAACCGGAGCATCCGGAGGAAACCCACGCAGACACAGGGGAGAATGTGCAGGCTCCGCACAGACTGTGACCCAAGCGGGAATTGAACCCGGGACCCTGGCGCTGTGAAGCAACAGTGCTAACCACTGTGCTACCCTGCCGCCCTTAAGGATCCAAAATGGAATGAAAACTCATTGCAGCTCCGGCCCTGCTACCAAACTCAATACTACGGACTGCTGCTTAGTGCAGTCTGTGTCGAACGTATCACCTCTTTAACTGTGTCCCCTCAGCCAATACCTCCCCGTCTCTTCCCTCTGATTCCTCCTCTCCACCCCCGTCTCTCCTCTCCCCCGATTCTTCCCCAACTCTCCCCTCCCTGCCTCTCCACCCCCGTCTCTCCCCTCCCTGCCTCTCCACCCCCGACTCTCCCCTCCCTGCCTCTCCACCCCGTCTCTCCTCTCCCCAGTATCTCTCCCATCTCTCCCCTCCCTGCCTCTCCACCCCCCTCTCTCCCCTTCCCCGTATCTCCCCCCTCCCCATCTTTCTCCTCCCTGCCTCTCTACCCCCCTCTCTCCCCTTCCCCGTATCTCCCCCCTCCCTATATCTCCCCTCCTTGCCTCTCCACCCCCATCTCTCCCCTCCCTATCTCTCCACCCCCCTCTCTCCCCTCCCCGTATCTCCCCTCCCTATCTCTCCACCCCCCTCTCTCCCCTCCCCCGTATCTCCCCCCTCCCTATCTCTCCCCTCCCTGCCTCGCCACCCCCATCTCTCCCCTCCCCGTATCTCCCCTCCCTATCTCTCCACCCCTGTCTCTCCCCTCCCCCGTATCTCCCCCATCTCTCCCCTCCCTGCCCCTCCACCCCATCTCTCCCCTCCCTATCGCCTGTTTTCGGCCAGTCCCGCCGGCGTGAATTACACAAGGTCTGTACCGGCGGGACCTGGCTATGAGGGTGGTCTGCGGAGTCCTGGGGGGGGGGGGGGGGGGAGAGCGTGGGGGTATCCGGCCCCAGGGGAGGCCCCCACGATGGCCTGGCCGCGATCGGAGCCCATCGATCTGTGGGTGGGCCTGTGCCGTGGGGGCACTCTTTCCCTCAGCTCCGGCCTGTGTAAATCTCCGCCATGGCCAGCGTGGAGAAGACCACCCCCCTGCGCATGCGCGGGAATCACGCTGGTGGTTCTGGGAACCCGCTGGCGCTCCTGTGCATGCGCCAACTCGCACCGGCCGCCGGGGGCCCTTCGGCACCGGTTGGCACGGTGCCAATCACTCCAGCGCCGGCCTAGCCCCCGAAGGTGAGGAGGATTCCGCACCTTCCGGGCTGCCCGAGGCCGGAGTGGTTCACGCCACCCTTTGGCGCTGGTACAGCCCGCCCGTCGGATACCGGAGAATCCCGGCCTCCAGCTACTCGGTCACGTGAAGCTTTGCACTCAAAGGTTCCACACATTATAATAATAATGGTTCCCCAGTGATGGGGGTGGGGTGGGGGGGGATAAGGGGAGAGGGTGTCTCACTCTGTACTGATGGATATTTTACAGATCTGCCACTTGTAATGTGAGTAACTAAGTGAAGGGGGTGTGGAGAGCAAGGACCTAAAAAAAAATCATCTGACTTCAAATCTCAGTTTTAAGAGTTCACATTACTGCAACCCCCCCTGCCCACCCCCTACCCAGAAATTCCTCAGAGTGACTGGAACCTGTCCTTCTCCTCCCCTCCCCCTCCCCTTTTGTCTCTGCCTCCCCTGCTCTCCCTTCAAAGATTGAACATCAATCTCCTGCTTTGTCTGCCTGTCTCTCAATCACAATACTGTAGCAGGAACCTGTTCTCTCTCAGCTCAGCTCCCGGCTCCTATTACCCACAGCTCCACATTTATGGCTTCTCATTGTCCTCCTGTGCTCAGTCTGTGGCGGTGGAGTCAGTGGGAGAGTAGAAACCACAGCGTGCAGGAGGCAAGTCCGGACCTGACTAATACACCTCCTTGGGACTGATGTTAGTTCATCGAACTCTCTCGTCACTTGTTCGACAGCATCTCCCAAACTCTCTCGAACTCACCACCTTCGCCCACTGGAGGAGTGAGAGCAGCTGGTGCATGGGAACACTGTCACCTCCAAAATCAAAGGAAGACTTGTATTTATATTGTGCTTTTGACTTTCTCAGGCCGTTCCAAAGTGCTTCACAACCAAGGATGTACTTTTGAATTGTAGGAGGGGATTTTAAGAAGGCGGAAAGCTCACTGCCCCCCCCCCCCCCCCCCCCCCACGCTAAGCTCCCCCCGCAAGTCAAGTTGGCATGGAGACGATCTGCTCCTTGCCAGCCCACCCCATAGCCGTAACGTGCAGCGGGTGGGCTTAACAAGAGTAATGTGGGACTTTCACCCCCCCCCCCCCCCCCCCCCTCCTCGGCAGCACCAAGTGCATGTTAGTAGTGACTGGGACTGAAGGAGGAGGAGTGGGAAGGCCCAGTGGATCCCTCAATCCAGTAAAACTGCAGGAGGAGGGATAGGAAGGCCCAGTGGATCCTCAATCCAGTAAAACTGCAGGAGGAGGGATAGGAAGGCCCAGTGGATCCCTCAATCCAGTAAAACTGCAGGAGGAGGGATAGGATGCCCAGTGGACCCTCAATCCAGTAAAACTGCAGGAGGAGGGATAGGAAGGCCCAGTGGATCCTCAATCCAGTAAGTGAATTAGAATTAGAATTAGAATTAGAACAGTACAGCACAGAACAGGCCCTTCGGGCCCCGATGTTGTGCCGAGCAATGATGACCCTACTCAAACCCACGTATCCACCTTATACCCGTAACCCAACATCCCCCCCCTTAACCTTACTTTTTAGGACACTACGGGCAATTTAGCATGGCCAATCCACCTAACCCGCACATCTTTGGACTGTGGGAGGAAACCGGAGCACCCGGAGGAAACCCACGCACACACGGGGAGGACGTGCAGACTCCGCACAGACAGTGACCCAAGCCGGAATCGAACCTGGGACCCTGGAGCTGTGAAGCATTTATGCTAACCACCATGCTACCCTGCTGGTAGGAGTGAGGTTCTGGGTTTAAGCCTGGGGATGTCAGGAAGAACGGGGAGTTGACCTCTGGGGAGCATCCTCCAGTCAGTCAAGGACAGCCCCGAAGATCGAACACCCCCCCCCCTCCCCCCTTTCACCTTCCTTGCCATGCTCTGATGAAGTAGGTGAAAAATTAGGCTGCTTGTTCTCAACCACCTGCCCACACCAAATATTTACTGTTGTTGGCAGGGTATTACCATGGTAACGGCCTGACTGACCCCTGATTAGCTATTTGAAAACATGGCGGCCGCTGGGAGTGCGCTCGTGGGCGAGTGGACACAGCAAGCTCCCACAATGCATTGCGACAGTGACGAGATAACCAGCTTTCACATATTGGCTGAGGGAGAAATATTGGTCCGGATACCGCACGGAACGCCTCTGCTCCTCTTCCAAATAGTCCTGTGGGATCTTTTACACCTACTGGAGAGGGCAGACAGCTTAATGTCTCAACCAAAGCTCAGCACCTCTGACAGTGCAGCACCTTTTCTGTATCGCACTGGAAGGTCAGACCCACTGCCCAGTGCAGAACTTCATTTCCATGGCTCCACTCAGTCTGTTTCCCACACGACCATTGACCCCCTCGACCTCGGACTGCACTAAACCTTTCGCACAATCATTTAAAAAAAAAATTAATTTTGAGTACCCAGTTATGTTTCTCCACATAGGGGGGCAATTTAGCATGGCCAACTACTCCCCTCCTCCTCCACCGCCCCCCCCACCTCTTCCTCCCGTCCACTCTGTTACCCTCCCCTCCTCCTCCACCGCCCCCCCACCTCTTCCTCCCCTCCACTCTGTTACCCTCCCATCCTCCAACACCCCCCCCCCCCCCCCGCCCCCACCATTCCCAGCCCACCCCACCCCCAAGTGGGAACATTGTGTCTACGTTTGTTCAAACCCTTTGATAATTTTTTAAAAACCTCTATTCGGCCATTCCTTGGCCTTTCCCCTGCAGAAAGAGAGGCCGTTTTCTGATCGTTAGACTCTTCCCGGTTCTGGAATTATATATCTCCTTTTTCGCCTTCTCTGGTGCCTCTATTTCCCATTGACAGTAAGGAGATCAAAGCTGTGGAGTGCGAACCTTTGCAGCATCTTTGAAAAAATCCCCAAAACGGTGAGTTTGCCGTAAGGTGTTATCGGATTAGTCACCTCGTTTCCGGTGTTCGGAGGCAGATTGAGTGGATAAAGCAGAGTTTGTCCTGGTTGGTGTGGTTGGGATTTGACAATGAACTGGAGCTGGAAGGAATGCGTCAGAGAGCAAGCTTCTGCTTGTCTGGAGT